>NC_091793.1:13550151-13853181 GCF_041296235.1 Equus asinus | reverse complement strand
TCTGAGAACGGCCTTGCTGTCTCTTCATTCCAGAGTGAGAGACAGAGAAAGAGAGACAGACAGACAGACAGAGACAGAGACGAGACCGAGACAGAGGGAGAGAGGGAGAGTGCAGGAATTCATCTCGTGTTTTGGGGATAAGATTCTTAATCAGACATAAAAAAAGACAAAATCGTCCCATTTGCAACAACGTGAATGGACCTTGAGGGTGTTATCTTAAGCGAAATAAGCCAGACAGAGAACGACAAACACTGTATGATTTCCCTCACACGTGGAAGATAAACAAATACACGGTTAAGAGAACAGGTGAGGGGTTACCAGAGGGGAAGGGGTGGGAGGACAGCGAAAGGGGCAGAGGGGCACATTCACACGGTGAGGGATAGAAACTAGACCATTGGTGGTGAAGACGATGCAGAAACTGATAAACGGTAATGTACACCCGAAATCGCACGTTATAAGCCAATATGACCTCACTAGAATAATTTCTTTTAAAGCTTCCCTTTGGTCAGAGAGACGGCTCCCCTCCCCTCCCTCAGAGGTTCAGCCTCTGCTGAAGGGACCGAGGGGCCACCACTGCTGCCACGGCCACCGCGGTACTGCCCGGGGGCTGGGCGGGAAGAGAAGGAAAACAGCAAGGAGCCGCTTCCACGTCCGAAGGGGGCCTGCTCTCCTCTCTGACGGGGTGTTCAAGGCTTTGCCTGGAGCCCCCTCTCTCCGCGCGGGGCTCACTGTGGGGTTCCGGGCTGCCTTTGAGTCCGGGCCGGACGGTGCCCTGGACTGGTGGGTCTTCCCAACACACCTGTGGCCACGTGCCTCTCTGAGTCCTCGCACGGCTGCTCCACGCGTC
This sequence comes from Equus asinus, assembly GCF_041296235.1. Lineage (NCBI taxonomy): Eukaryota > Metazoa > Chordata > Mammalia > Perissodactyla > Equidae > Equus > Equus asinus. The sequence goes on along the minus strand of NC_091793.1, from coordinate 13,852,334 downwards.
CGTCCAGGCGGACGGAGCACACAGCTCCCTTCAGGCGGGCGGTCGGTCGGGTCAGACTGTGCTTGCTCCAAGGTCGCCGAAACCTGACAGCCCAGACGGTCAACTCTGATGTGCTCAGATCCATCCTTTCCCTTCTCATGGTGTGTGCTCCTAAGACCTTTACATAGAGCAGCGTTTCCCACCGCCACATCCTCTCGAGTCCGGCTGGTTTCAACGTCGTCTGGGCGGTTCATCCGTCATGGTCCACCCGTCCTCAGGGCTGGCTACAGCCCCACCCAGAGGTTAGATGGCGACTCCCCCGCATCGTGCTGAAGGTGGACGGTGGGCACTGGGGGTTTTCTGGTCTGGGCTGGTTGTAAATACTGCTGTGACTGTCTCACGGGTGTCTTGATGAAGACGTGCAGGCATTTCTGTGGAGTATGTTCCTGGGAGTGAAACTGCGAGTCATAGGGTGGCCGTGACCTTAGTCTTAGTAGGGTTATCATTTTTTTAAGGTCTTTGTCCCAATTCATATTCCCATCAGCACTGAGGGAAAGTTCCCTCTGCTCCACAGCCTCACCAGTGCCTGGCACGCCCTCCCCTCCCCTTCGAGCCGTCTGGTGGATGGGCACTGACCTCGAGAAACTTCCACAGGGTTATCGGCCATTTGGTCCCCACCTTGACCTCGTGTCAGGTGCCCTTCCCCATCGGAGCCGACTCTGAGCCCTCTTCTCTCCCGGCCTCTGCTCTCTCTCCCTTTGTCACTTTCCTTATTTGTATGACTTTGTCATACGTCCCGACACCTGTGGGTGAGTCGCTCCTGCTGGCAGGTCTTTTATTAGAATTGACTCAGCTATTTGTACAGAATTCATGTAGGCTTCAGGATGACTTTGAATAATTTTGTCAAATTCTCCAAATAATCTAGATGAAATTTTGAATGGGACTGTGTTGAATATATTTTACACCCTTTAATAAAATTTTAATAACATCTTCATGAATGTCTTGTGTATTCTTTGTTGGACTAAGAAAGCCTTTGTTAGACTAGTTTACCTAAAACCTATGGTGGTTGTTGTTTTAGTAAATTACATTTCTATTTTACAGCAGTATTCCAGCTGGCCGTTGCTGGTGTGGCGGTCCACAGCTGGGTTGTGCTAAATTGACCTGCATCCAGCAAACCGGCTGAGTGCTCTCATTAGTTCTATAACTTCATCGTTTCTGGTGGGATCTCTATGAGTACACTTATCGCCTCTACCTAATGACCATTTTACCTCCCTCCCACACGTACGACCACGGCCGTGGTCTCTAAGGCCGTGTCAACCAGCAGCAACGATGACAGGCTGATGGGCAAACCTTATATTTCATCTAATTTTCCTGGGGATCTACTTCAAGTTTCTTTTCACTATGATATTCACTATAGATTTTTATTATATAGTCTTGGGAATTTCCTTTAATCACTAACCTGGTAGGGTATTTTTAATCTAAAAAGGTATTAACTTTGCTGAATATTTTTCCTAGTCTTCTCACGCAATCATGTAATTTTTTTCTTTTTGCCCATTGAATGAGGGAGTCTCAAGGATATATGCTTACAATTCCAGGAAACATCATAATTAATCCTATTGAACAATGTTGCCAACAGGCACTTGCGTTTGCACAACATTTTATTTAGGACTTTTGTATCTAGGGTCATAAATAAAATAGGCTGAAAATTGTATTACCTTGCGATGCAGTTGTCCGGTTTGGGAAGCAAGGTTGTACCAGGCACATAAGTTGAGGCACCAGCTTCCCTCCTCATTCTCCCGTAAGGGACGAGGGTGCCACTGACTGTACTGCCCCTGGGCCCGGAGCATCTTCCGTGGCCCCCGTCCTCGTCTAATCTTCTTTGTCTCCTGGGTTCAACTTAGGCATTTTCTGATTTCCAAAAAATGTATTTCACCTGGGTTTTCCCATTTGTTTACACTGAGCTGTTTGGAGAAATATTTTTATCTCATTTACGCCTGTGTTCATCATCCTCTTTCGTTATGAATTTTATTGTCATTTTCCCTTCTTTTTTTCTTCCTTAGTCTTGACTAAAATTTACTGTCTTGTAAATGTTTTCAGACATATATCCTTGTTTTTTTCACTTAGTATTGTCAATTTTATGGCTTTCTGAACTTTTCATTACTATTTTCTTTCTCTATCTTTGCAGGATGGTGAGTGGGGAAATTATTTGCTTTGTTGTTATATTCTGACTTCCTGATTTAAAGACTTAACTTCATTTTTTCACTGAGAAACATGTTTTAAATAATAAATTGCTCTTAGTCTTTAGTCGTGCCCCACCAATGAACGTAAAATTTTCATTCCGTAATACGTTCTCCGTAATTTCATGTGATTTTATTTTTATCTCAAATTATACTGAGTTTCACTTTATTCTGGTTCCAGTGAAATTTCCCGTGACACTTTTAAGTTAATAGTTGCTAATTTATTGTACTTTGGCCAGAAGGACAGTCTGTGCGATATCGATTCTTCGGAATCCGGGGGATTCTTCTGTCACCTGGTTCATGGTGAATTTCAGAGCGCACGCTGGTCCCAGTGTGTCCGAGGGGATTTGTATTCTGTGTCTCTCGGTGTAAAACCGTTTCTACATCTTCTACAGCAAGCTCTTTAATTGGATTATTTAAATCCTCTGCATATTTGCTAACTTTTCTTGCTAGTTCCATCAATTACTGAGAAAGACGAGGTAGCACCTTCCCCAGTGTTCATTTGCCTTCTGTCCCTGAGGCTGTGTATTCTGTTGTGCGTTCAGGGTCCTTATCTCTTGCATCTCCTGCTCCCTATACCCTGTGGGACGGCCTCCTGAGTCCTCTCCAGTCCTGCCCCAGAACTGCAGTTTCTCTGACACAAAAACTGCATGCCAGCTTTCACATGATTTGTTTTTCTGACAAATCATTTTCATCATTTTGTTTTTATTTTCTATATTGAAAACATTTCAATCTTAGCAAACAGTTGCAGGAAGAGTGCGGTGACTGCACGGGGGGGGGGGGGGGGGGCGCGCCATCTACCTGGATTCTCTAGTTGTTACATTTGCCACGTTCGCTTTAGGTCAACGTTGCGATTGTTATTGTCGTTACCATTCCTGTTGCTATTGATACAGCATTTAGAGGTGAATCTCAGAAAGAGGACGTCTGCTTCAAATGCTCCAGCCACATCTCCTGAGAAAGACACCACCTTCTACAACCATAGGGACTGTTGTCATCAGTGTAGTCCTGTCACGTCACGTACAGTCCACATTCAGATTGCCCCAACTGTTCCAATAACGTCCTTCTTAGCAATTATTATTATTGATGTTGTTGTTTTTGATGATCCAGGATTCAACCAAAGATCATGCACTACACTAAGTTGTCATTGTTTTTTTAGTCTCCTTTAATCTGGAACAATCTTCTCTCTTCGTTTTTCTTCCATGACATTGGCATTTTGAAGAGCACAGGGCTGCTTTCTTGTAGAATGTCCCTTAATTTGGGTTTGTGTGACATTTCCTCACGAGTTGATACAGGTGCCCCATTTTTTGCAGGAAAACCACAGAACCACGTGCAGTGTCCTTCCTCGTGCATCACGTCAGGAGGCTCGTGGCATCTCTTTGTCCTGTTGTTGGTGGTGTTGACTGTGACCACGAGGTGAAGGTGCTGTTATGCATGTCTGCGTCCCCCAGATTTCATACGTTAAAATCCGACCTCCAGTGTGGTGGTTTCAGGAGGCAGGGGGCCTCAAGAGGTGCTCAGATCGTGAGGGTGGAGCCCTCATGAATGGGATTAATGCCTTTATAGAAAAGACCCCCTTTGGCCATGTGAGGACACAGCGAGCAGTTGGCCATCTGTGAACCAGGGAGCGGGTCCTCACCAGAACCCAGCTGTGTTGGTGCCCTGATCTTGGCCTTCCAGCCTCCAGCACGGCCGGGAACAGGTGCTGTCACTCAGGGCTTCACCACCGTAAATTTACCACTTTCTCCCTTGGGATTCATAAGTAGCTTTCTGGGTGATGGTTTGAGTCCGTGGACATATCCTGTTTCGCATCACGTGGCCGCCAGGGGCAATCGTTGCCTGAGAGGTTCCCACGTGGGGGTCGTACATGGTGAGTCCTCTGCCTCTGTCGTGAGCTCCACATTTGGTAGCTGGAAAACATTCTGGAAAAAGCTCCCCTGCCTGCTCGTCTCTCTGTTTGTCTTGCATCCATTGATCTGTCCTTTCCAAATGAAGGGGGCTCATGGGGTCTCACTTCATTCTCAAGCCATCGTCCCTCGTGGTGCTCACAGGATGAGCCTGTGGCAGAGACTTCTAGGTGCTGACAACACCCTTCTCCTTTTCCTCCAGATGCCTCCTGCTCACACTTTTGTTTACTGAGAAGTGAGCTCCCCCAAGTTCTGACCACAGAATGCAGGGTGAAGGATGAGCATCCACACTCCTGCATCTTCTCTGCCCCCAGCTGCAGGTCAGGTTCAGAGTGTCCAGCAGAGAATTCCCCCTCCCTAGGGGAGGGCAAAGCCACAGGGGACAGATCTGTGTCCCTGGGCCTGTGGGACACCCACCTCCAAGCATGAGCCTGCACTGGACTTTGCATGAAGCACGAATGAGCTTTGCTGGGTCGAGCCCCTGAGTTGGGAGGCTGGTGTGGGTGCCACAGGGGTTCCTGTTTCTTAGCGAGGGCCAGCCCACGGGATGTGGAGCTGGACATGGGATTGCTGTCCCAAAGGGCAGCACGCTTGACGCTTTGAGAGAACTGCCAAATCACTTTCTAAACGTCCCTTCCAGGTTTTGTGCCCCTCAGGGTGCTCGAGGACACCGTGCCCCGCACAGCGCTGACCCACCCTGCTTTCTATCCAGGTGCCCAGCCGCACCAGAGCACTGGCCACTCCTGAGTGAGCCTTGCATCTCCCACAGTCCGGAACAGTGCCTTCTCTCTGTGGGCAGCGTTCCCGTCACCTGTTGCTCTCACCTTCGCTTTCCTGACACTCTGGAATCCCCGGTGGGGTCACCTGCTGCCTCCTGTTTGCTTCCAGGCACTTTACACGCAGCTCTTCCACGGGACTCATGTTCGCTGTGTCACTGTCATGTGCACACAGGCCTGAGGGCTCACCAGGCACTGAAGCCCCGGGGTCTCGGCGTCACAGAGCCTGGCAGATCGCTCGCAGTTTGCAGGGCCATTCGACTGAGTAAAAACAACCTGTCAGCATGTGTATGATCCCGCTACTTGGGGCCAGTGCCCTGAACACGCACACAGCCCCCTGTACCCAGTGTCTCTCTCACAGACACACACAAGGCCTGTGCTAATGCCCTGCGTCTGCAGAAGCCGTCTCGAGGAGACACGAGAGTCGGCCTGGGCACCTGTCGCGCCCCACAGGGAGCCCCTGACTCAGGCGTGTCCTCCAGCCCCGCCCGAGCTGGCCCTGCAGGTGTCTCCAGTCTGCACTGCATCCCGACACACCCTCTTTAGAAGGGGTGAGAGGAAGGCAGGATTGTAAGTAACTGGTTATTTATTTTTTCCCTGCCACCTGCTTCGTCACCGCGGGGCGTGCTTGGAGCATCTGGCTGTGATCGCCTCTTCAGCTTCCCCCTCCGAGAGCCCTGCCCATGGAACAGAGCTGGGGGACCAGCCGCGCCGCCTGTTGAGCATCACTCCCCCCATCCCTTGTCCTGCCAATGGGCTGCAGGGGTGACATGCCGCAGAGAAGGGGCCCTGGCCCTTCTGTCGCTCTCCTGTTCAGTGCCACTAGCTGTCATGGAGGAAGGTCGGCGGGAGGAGAAAATGCGTGGCCGTGGACCTGCTCCCCAAGTTTCTGCCTCGAGACACTTCCAGCTGCTACTCTTGTTTTAAACATTTCATTTGCAAATAACTCAGCATTTAATTACGTCAGATTAAAGATGCATGCTTTGGAGATTCCTGGAGTCATCGCAAATGCTGCAGAAACCACACTCGGAGTCAAACGCACACTGGCTCTCTCGCTGGAGGTTTATGTACAAACGGCGGAAGGCTTATTCACAAGCTCAGCTTGGAAACGTAACTGGTGGTTTTGAGTCCCAGCTGGCTCGTGGCTGGCTGTGGGGACCAGCAGCCCAGCGCATGTCCAGTCTCAAACCTCACTCCCCAGGTGGGGTCTCTACTAAGGGGCCTTGCCCTGCTTGTACCTACAGCTTACCCTTCACTGTCCTCTGGAGCCCAGGGGGTGGCTTGGCAGAGTCCATGAGGCTTCTCTGTGAATCTTCCTTTCTTCTTCTCTCTCTTCTTCTTGATTAAGACATTTTTTAGAGCAGTTTCAGGTTCACAGCAAAACTGAGCAGAAAGTACAGAGATTTGCCATATACCTCCGGCCGCCCCCACAGTGCCGCCATTATCAACATCCCCCAAGAATGGGACGTTTGTTACCACTGATGAGCCTACACTGACACATTGTCCCCACCTCGAACTGTAGCTGACGTTAGGACTCGCTCTTGGCGGCCGCACTCACACCAGTGTTTGTCCATGTCCCCGTCCTGACCCCAGATCTCTGTTCCCAGAGCAGAGTTGCAGGTGGAGAATAGCAGGAGCCAGAGGCAGGTGTGTCCTAGGGCATGACTGTCTTGGAGCTCTAACCGGACAGGACAGGCCTTCCAGGAGTGCTGGCGGGGAAGCCATGGGACAGGACATCCAATGTTTTCTACAAGATGCTTAAAAAAGTGCAAAACACTTTCCTAGGAGTCCTGAGTTCGGAAGGTGTCCACCTGAAGAAAACAGGCAAATACTCAGGAAAAAGGAGGTCCCTTGTCCCCAGTGATAGTCATTCCATCTTCAAGAGCAGTGACACCAAGGTGGCACCAGGCAGGGATTCTGACAGCCTCGCTGAGTCCTTGCAAATTGGTCCCCAAGGAGAGGCTCCAGGGTTTTGACCCCGGAGAGGTTTGACTGTGCCAGGATTTGGGGCCACTAGAAGGAGCCGCTGGCTCAGGATCCCAGGTCCAAGGTCCCTGCAGGCCAACCTGCAGCCCTGGGCCTCCCTTTCCCGCAGGGCAGGAGGGCATTCGGTCTGAGCGTCGCTCCCCATCTCCCGGGGGCCACCCCTGCCTGACTGAGGCTGAGGCTGTCGGGGCCTCGGCTCCTTCGCGTGAGTCTGAGGGTTTGGGGCGTCTCTCACTGTAGGCAACATTCCACGGACACCCTCGGGGCTGACTGTCACACTCCCAGCAGGTGCTACGACCCTCCCCCTCACTGATTCAGAGGCTAAAGAATCATAGCGTTTGGGGGACCATGAGTCTTGGCTCCTGGAAGCACCTCCTGCCCGAGATTGGAAACCACCAGCCCCAGAGGCACAGAGAAGGATACCCGTCTCACCACAGGCCCCAGAGCCACAGAGAGGGAGACCCGTCTCATCACCGGCCCACAGCCACAGAGAGGGAGACCCGTCTCACCACAGGCCCCAGAGCCACAGAGAGGGAGACCCGTCTCACCACAGACCACAGAGGCACAGAGAGGGAGACCCGTCCCACCACAGGCCCCAGGAAATGCTCTTCAGGGCGTCTGGAAAACCAGACTCAACCCGCCTCGGTCATGCTGTTCCCTGCAGACTGTTCTCTGCTTAAAGGTCTCTGGGAACATGGAAGAGCAAATCCTTAGACCTTTGCAACGGCTGTTTCATTTCCCACCTGAAGCAACACCTCTCCGATGTGAGGGGAGACCCTGGGAGTAAAGTCAGCAGCCCCAAATGTTTCCTGACAGGCCATGTGACACCCCTCCATCTCCCGTCTCTCCCCCTCCATCTTTTGTTCCCTCCATGGGTGCTGACTGAGCCGCAGGCCCTGCAGAGTGGGCACAGATGTGCTGGGGGTGGCGTCCTGGCCGGGGATCTGTGCACCAGGCTAGCCCAAGGCGTCTTCCCGGCTATGTCTCCCCCAGAGCTGGCCACTCTCCTCGGTCTCCGGCCACACCTGACATGGCTGGCACCTCTGAGCCCCATGTCTGCCCCGACCCTCTCTGTCCCCTTTCCCACCGGCTCCAGGGACAGCGCCAAACACCACTTCTGTCTGCAAAACACACACACTGTGCCCCTGAGATGGGAAGGAGGAGAGACGACTAGAAGCCTGCAGCCGGCTGCCGGAGGAAGAGGTGGAGACGAAGGCCATCGCCTGGTGGCAGAGGTTTGATGAGCAAAAAGGACGGCTTCAAGACGAGGGAGTTAGTGTCATCTCTGCTTTGCAGACGAGGAGACTGAGGGTCAGAGTGGAGGTTGACTTTGGTCTCCCAGCTCTCCTGACTGCTTCCTTTCTGGAGGAACCTTCCTTTCTGATTCCTCTTTTTGGTCTTCCCTGCTGAGCAGAAGCACACGACATTTATCCATATAGCGACATATTCAACAAACATTTACAGAATGTCCATTATGTTATGTTCTCAAACCGTGGTGAGCAAAGTGGAGAGGCCCTGGCCCCTGGAGGCTCACTTCAGATGGACGGCAGGGGTCACAGACCACTCGGAGATTGTATGTGCAAATGTGTGACATGTAAATGAAAAGGTAAAGTGATACAACGCTGGGCAGAAACATGCAGACCGAGGGGCCGAGGTGGGGCCGTGGGAGCTTCGTTGCACCCGAGTCGGGGAGGGCCTCACTCACGGGATTTGCTCCACTCTCGGAGCAGAAGCCTGAACAAGGAGCATGAGCAACATGGGTGGGTATTGGTGGGAAGAGCATTCCAGGCAGAAATCCCGTTCACTCATTATTCATCCATTTAGGACTATTTCCCAGGTTCAGGAGGCACCACCCTGCAGGCAGGAGGTCGGTCCTTAGCAGGCACGCGCACAGCACGGTTCATTCCCCAAGGCCGTGGGCTCTCGGAGCTCAGGGCTCTGCCTCGATCACCTTGAAGGCCCCAAGGAGCAGCTGCCATGACGTGGGGAGGGTGACCCCCCTGCTTATGCTGGAAACCTCATTTCTCAGACTACACCCTCGTTTCCATGCACAGGTCATTTGCCCTCCCTTCTTGGTGCCCTCCACCCCCCATCCCACCACCACACTCGCATATGCTGGGCCCAGGGAAGACTCTAGTCTTTTCTCTGCTTCCTCCTGGGTGCCCACTTGGCACTGAGCCCTCCTCGGCTGGTCCTGCAGGCAGGCACACCTGGGTTTAGGTCCAGCCCTGCCATCTCCTCGCTGTGCAACCTCGGGACAGCAGCTGGTCATCTGTGAATGCTGGTTCTTCATCTGTAAAATGGGAGAAATGGTGGGGACTGTGGTCAGGAGTGATGATGAGATGGAATGAGGTGATTCCTGTGGAACTTCCTAGGCCAAGGGACAGGGACACAGCACATGCTCAGTAAGTGTTACCCTCCAGACCAACGGCTGAGTCATACGCTGACTCAGTGTAAGTTCCTACAGGCTAGGGATTCTGTCGATGTGTTTGTGCAGTCCTCTGGAGAAACATCTGTCTGTCACTTATTCTCCATCTTCCATCATCCACCCATCCAACCATCCATCCATCCATCCTTCCATCCATCCATCCACCCATCCACCCATCCATCCATCCACCCATCCATCCATCCATCCATCCATCAACCCATTCTTCCATCCATCCATCCACCCATCCATCAACCCATTCTTCCATCCATCCATCCACCCATCCATCAACCCATTCTTCCATCCATCCACTTGCCCATCCATCCACCCATCCACCTACCTATCCATCCACCCGTCCTTCCATCCATCCATCCATCCATCCATCTATCCTTCCAGTCATCCTTCCGTCCTTCCTTCCTTCCTTCCTTCTGTCAACTCACCACTCACTCCTTCTGCTCTTACCGAACTGAAGAAATGCCTGCATGTCTGGTAGCCTCTGTGCAAGTCAGAGAAATGTGCCTGAAGGAAGGCCTGTCCTTCTACCTTCTAGGCATGGTTCTGAAGAGCGAGTCTCCAGTCTCTGCTAAGACCATCCCAGAGCTCCTTTTAGGATGATGGTTCCCAGCAGTGCATGCACAGTGGATGCATGTGAGGGATGCTGGCCCTGACCTGCTATCCTGAGGTAATTGGTCTTGGTGCAGCCATACATTGGGATTGCCATGCTCCTTGGGTGATTCTGTCACTTAGCCCACCTGAGAGCCACTGCCTCGGGGAGGACCTGCTGAAGTCGGGCCTGGCGGTTGGCCCTGGGGCCTTGCAGGTGGCAAGAGCAGATCCAGAGGGGACCTGAACGTCCCCTTTCAGTAAAACAGATGCTGCATTGGGAAGTTCAGCTTCTTGTGTGCAGCCTGCCTGGATTCAAGGCCTGGTGTGTGTGTGTGTGCGCGCGCGTGTGTGTGGCGGGGGACGGGCGTGGGGGTAGGTGAGTCGATACTTGCTGGGTGAATGACTACAGGAGACGGACACATTTTCCGCCTCCGCTTTCCTGGCCTGGCTTGCAGGGGTGTGCTGGTGTTGTCCGTCCCTCGTCAACGACGCCCTGTCTGCCCCAACGGGAGCCGGAAAGTCCTGCTTGTCACCGCAGTTAGGAGAGCCACAACCCCCCACTGGGGCTGCGGTGGCCCGGGAAGGTGACCGGAGTCCGCGGCCAGATTGCCGGCCCCGAGGCCTCATTTCCAGGCGGTGATCCCATAAGCAAATAGTTTGACTGAATTAGTTGAGGGTAATTTTTCACACTTCACAGTAGCTGCTCAGTTTACCTCCGGATTCTGCTGACTCTACTAGGAATTTGCACAATAAAATAATGGAAAAGCTACAATAACCAGTGAGGCCAAACCAAAAATCTCATTCAATCAAACTCTCGGAGCAGAGAGGGCTAATGGGCCCTGGTCAGCTGCTCCCTCCGTCACGCTGCTCTCCCTGTCACCCCTTCTGCGGCTTCCTCCCCCGCAGAGCCCCCCTGCTGCCAACAGCTCAACTTTCTTTTACAGGCTCCCTGCACAGTGTTGTAGTCACCTTATGGTCATTTCATTTTCCATTTGGTTTTGGTGCCACCTGTGTTTCTGAACCTGGAAGCCAGGCATCCCGGGGGGTGGGGCTCTGATCTGGGCGGAGGAGGTGGAGCCCCAGGACAGACGCTGTGGCGGGAAGGAACAAGGCCCTAGGTTGCCGGGGCTGGACACGCACCTGCGGGGCGGCCCGCTCCAAGTCGTGAGCTGGGAGAAAGGGCTCTGTTGGTCAGGCGGGCTTCCCGGGCCCTGGGCGACTTCAGTTGACGCAACAGAGAGAAGGAGAAACAGAAGGAGGCGGTTTGGTATTCGCAAAAGTACAAGCTGGGAATGGACTCCACTGGTGAGCGCTGACACCTGCTAAGGGGTGGGCTGAATGGCGGCCCCAAAAGATACGTCCGCGTCCTAATCTTGGGAAACTATGAATGAGATGTCATCTGGGAAAACGTCTTTAAAGGCGTAATTAAGGGTCTCAGGATAAGGTCATCCTGAACTTAGGGTGGGCCTTAAATGCCATCGCAGGTATCCTTATAAGAGAGGGGAGACTCAGGCACACAGAGGGGAGGAGCCCACGTGAAGACCGAGGCAGAGACTGGGGTGACGCGGCCACCAGCCAGGGAGCCCTGGAGACACCAGAATCCTGGGGAGAAGCCAGGAAGCATCGTTCCTGGAGCCTTCTGAGGGAGCACAGCCCTGCTGACACCCGGATGTCAGACTCCCGGTCTGCAGAGCTGTGAGAAAACAGATTTCTGTAAGCCACGCAGTTTACGGTTGTTTGTTACGGCAGCCGCACGAGGTCACACGTGAAGCTCCCTCTTTACCAGGCTCCCTTCTCCACTTTACACACTTCATCTGTGCTCATCCTCCCACGTGTCCTGGGCGTGTGGCACTGACCTCTCCCCAAGTCCCAGGGCTAAGCTGGGGCCTAGAAAGATCAAGGCCCGAGGCCACATCGTTAGGAAAGAAGCAGGTCAACCTCTCGAGCTTCTTGTTTGTATGGAATTTAACTCATCAAGCCCAGAAAGCTGGGGCGGGTCCCCTTTTATCGATGGCATGATTTGCCCAAGGTCACAGGGCATCTGACGGGTGTGAGGCCAGGCTGTCCTCACCAGCAGTGAGGGGGTGCCAAGGGGGACAGGGCCCCCCATGAGCACAGGTGGGGGTGGCAGGGTGGTCCCAGGAGGAGAGAAGTTAGGAGGACACAGAGGCAAAGGAGGCCTGGGGAGAAGGACAGGGTGGCGGGGGCTGCAGGAGGCAGCTTTGGGGGAGGTGGGGCAGCATTCTGTTCCAGCACACAGATCCCGAGGGTCATCCCCGTGGAACAGAGGGTCAGGACAGGACAGGCGTGGGCCGCAGGCGCCATGTTTGAGTTCATTACCGGGGCAGAACCAGACCCAGGGGTGACGGGGGATCCTTCAAATGACCTTTTAAATACGTGCTCAGCATCTCTTAGTGGGATGTAGGAACTGCCATTAATCTAATAACAACTGTCATCTAATTTCCCCTTTTGTTCAAAGTCAAAGATTTGAGGAAATTCACATGGCCAAACATGCCAACGTTTTCACCATTCTGTGGTTCTCTTTAATTTCACCGTATGCCCATGACTCAGAGGTTGCCGTCGCCGCCAGTGGTGCCGGCATCCTGGGAAACATCCGCTTGTGTTTAGAAATCCTTTCTTCTCATCTGGTTTTCATAACAGCAAATACGTCTCTTGTCGTTTTAGGGTAAGCGTATGGTCCTGCCTCAGTTTCCCCTTAGGTTTTCTATGTCAAGCAGCCTCTTAGGAGCAGATTAATGGCATCAATGTCTACATCAGGCAGAAGAGATCACTTTCCCCAGGTGAAATCGTGAGGACAGGCAAGGCTCCCCAAATACCCGGGGTCTGGGTCCCCAGCCCGAGATGGCAGGTGTGGGGACATGAGGCCAGCTCTTGCCAATGAAACGTGAGAAAAGGACCCAGAGCTTATGTTCTGGCTCCTTGTGACCTGGGGTCCCTCTCTGTTCTCCTGCATCCCCTCCTCCCTGATCTGGGATGGAACAGAAGGGCTCTGAGATAGTGGGGGTTGCAAAACAGAAACAGCAAGGTGCCTGCATCCCCAGCTGGAGGAGCTCTGCAGGAGGCTTGGCTGGCTTTCCTTGGGGCTGTGGGGTTGGTGGTGTGTTCAGTCACAGAAGTTCTTGAGAGAAAGAAGGGGCAGTGGTGCCAATGGTTTTGCAATTCCACCTTGGGTGCTGTGTACATCTTGCCCCTTCTAACCGTCAGAGTAGAAAGCCGAGTAACTGCCAAATTGTTACTCATCAACGCTCGTTGGACCTATATGATTTAGGGTACCATCTAATCTGGAGTGACAAATAATCATCACTTAGCAGTCCAAAGGTAGGCAGTACCTGGCTGGGGGTGTGACTCTATCATCTCAACACATGGCTTCTAACTCTGGGCCCAGGGTGGCTGCTCCAGCTCCAGCCATCACATCTGCATCTCAGTTAGCTGGAAGGAAGAGCAGGGCAAGGGGAGTCCTTCCCATTACTTTGAAGAGCATTGCCCAAAAGTGGTATATATTCCTTCTGATTATGTCCCATTGGCCAAAACTTAGACACATGGCCACTCCCAGCTACAAGAGAGTCCAGAAAATGTCACCAGTAGCTGGGCAGCCATGTGCCTAGTTAAACTTGGGAGTGTCTCCCAGACTAAGGGGAAGTGGGAGCCTGGAGATTGGTGGAGACCCAGCAGCCACTGCGTGGACTCCTCCTCCCGCAACACTGGTCGGCTGGCTCTCCCCCTGGCCCGGCAGCCCTGGAGTGCTGGAGGGCAGGATGAGGCCGGGTGAATTCGCTACAGAGAAGTGTTCCGAGCTGACCAGCGTTTGCTCTGCTCAGCGTGGGCACTGTTTCCTGCGGCCGAGCGAGCTGGCGGAGGAACACGGAGTGAGTTTGACCTGCCCTCCTCCTGCCACCCTGCCTCTCGCCCAGGCCACATTCGTCCCGGCACAGTGTCCCGTTGTGCATGAGAGAGCGTGTGGTTACCTCACTATGTCCCACCCCCGGATGCCACGTGCTGGGCTCTGAGGTCTGCAGCGGTGACCACAAGGGTCACACGGATGCCCGGTAGCAAGCATTCTGACCCTGGCAAAGAGGGCAGGGGTCACTCTGGGAACTCAGGTGCTAAACGGTGCAGGATAACCGGTGGGTTCCACAGTTCAGTCCTGCGCTGGGTTTTGCGCAGAGTCTGCGTCTCCCCTCCCAGCAGAGAGCGGGAGGCAGGCGCTGCGATAACTGTGCGTGGGACAGGGAAGTGTTATCGAGAAACCCCGTGGGCACTGCCTCAGTTGCTGCAGGTCTGCAGAGCCTGTGGAGGAGGTTATCCCTCCCTCCCCCTCCCCAGCTCTTCCTCCAAGAAGGTGCTGAGCAGAGGAGAGAGTGGGCTGGCCCCTCACAGGTCTGCAGGCCGCCCGCTCCACCCCCAGCACCAGGGAAGCTGCCCCCCACCCAGCACCCCACAAGGGGGGCTTCCTAGAAGGGGAAGAAACGAGGACGGGGGCATGTCCATAGCGCACAGCCAGCCTCTCTCCCGCCCCCGGGAAAACGTCACTGGGCAGGACTCACTTCTGTTTAAAACAATCAAATACGAGGTGTGCGAGTTTGACAGTAAAATCTCCCCTTGTCCCAGATAAAGTAAACGTGTTAAAGAGTTTCGGGTGTGAGATCGTTCACATCAAGTGCCTGGATTATGTTAAAAACAAAACATCAGTGCTAACTGCCGTTACGGTTTCCTGTTAAGAATCCACGGACACAGAGAGTCCACATGTGGGTACAATATGGCCTCACCGAATAGAACCGACACTGTACATTGTCTGGAAAACTGTATCATTTGTTTTTATTTCAACAATGTGTCACTGTCAGGTAACAGTGTTTCAGTACCTGAATATGCCTGATTTATTGGTCTAGCCCCTGGGGAAGGGCACCTCGGTGCTTTCCCATCCCCGCTGTTACAGGGTCAGGGGCACTGACCACATGCAGGGTCAGGGGCATTGATCGCTCGCAGGGTCAGGGGCACTGACCACACGCAGGGTCAGGGGCACTGACCGCTCGCAGGGTCAGGGGCACTGATCGCTCACAGAGTTGAGGGCAATGGAGAGGAATCGATGCCTCCCGGTGGAACACAGGAATGAGGGATCTGGAGACGCAGAGGTGTTGGGGTCCACTCCTGTCACTGTGGAGAGAGCATCCACAGTATTTGGTCCTAGGTTATTGGGAGTTGGGTGACCTCTTCCTGCTGCCCTTGGGCCCTGGGTCTTTGCACAGCAGCTGTGGAGGGCCCACGCCTGTCCCCACTGCCACCCTCCTGGCTGTTCCACGTTGCCTCAGATGGTCACACGTCATAACATCATAACTGCTTGAGTCTGTTTCTCTGGATGTCATCCTCTCATTCGTCCTGAGGGATGTGTCACCAGGGCAGCATCAGAAGAGAAGCCTAGAGCTGGCTGCTCCCTCAGTGACGTCAGGAGAGGGATGCCGACATGGGCGCCATGCAGAGGCATCTCCACCTTGGTGGCTGCAAGGCCACGTGCACAGAGACAGGAGCCTTAGGGGGCTGTGCCTCCTGGAGCAAGCAGGCCCAGATGAGAGGACACAGCCTTCCTGTGCCCCTCGGAGCACGGGACACAGGGAACGTGGTGGCTTTCCCCCCTGTTGGAAACATCATTTAAGTGATCATCTTCAGGAGTAACTGCTGCATGTGAACAAATTCCATTTGCATTGTATTTGCTAACAAAGGGACTCCCCCGGGACAGTGCCATGGGGACAGCATTTCCCAGTGACATAAGGCAATGCCACACATTCAGGAGAGAGCGCCACATGTCCCAAAGGCCAATTCTCCTTCCACTACTGCGGCCTCCTTCTTTCTCTCGGTGGGAGGAGTCAGAGGGTGGAGGTCCCCCCTGGGATGTAGGCTCCTCCCATGCCTACTCGGCATTTGGAGGTGGTCACAAGGGACGCAGGCCTGGACACAAAGGGGCTGGATTGAGTGGGGACAAGGTGAACTTGCTTCCAGACACTTGATCCAGGTCTGTGGGAGGAGGAGACGCTCCCTGTGCTGCCCCAAAACCTGGCCTCCCACAGGCTGCACTCTGGGCAGTGGGACAGGACAGGGGAGGGTCCCGGAAACTTGCTCCAAGGGCAGTTTCCATGTGAACTGTCAGCTTCTGATTTCTAACCATGTTCTGTGCTGGCAGAGGACCCAGGACCTGGTCCTGGAAGATGAAGCCCATGGAGCACATCCATCCATGCATCCATCCATCATCCATCCATTCACCCGTCCATCCGTCCATCCACCCATCTGTCCATCCCTCCATCCATCCATCCGTCCATCATCCATCCATCCATCCGACCATCCATCCATCCATCCATTCATCCACCATCCACCTATCTGTCCATCCATCCATCCATCCATCCACCCATCATCTATCCGTCCATCTGTCCATCCTTCCATCCAACCATCCATCTGTCCATCCACCCATCCGCCCATCCGTCTGTCCATCCATCCGTCCATCCGTCCATCCATTTACCCGTCCGCCTAGACAAGCATCTCTGCACGCCTGCCCTGCTGTGCTGGCAGCACTCGCTCTGGGGGGATGACACTGCCTGCAGTTCTGAGCGCCCTCCGCATCCTTCATCTCCACTGACGCTTAGTTACTTCTCTGAATTAGTAGGACAGATATTCCTACCACCCCAATTGTTATAGATAAGGAGATGGAAGCCCAGAGAGATGCCAGATCCCACAGCTGTCTTTGGGGCCTGAATCTGGGTCATTTGGTTTCAGAACTTGGGGATGTTCTCCTGGCCAACTTAAACACACCAATCTCGTGAAGCCTGGAATTTCTGATGGTTCTGGACACCCCTGCTGGCTGCATCCCCCACAGGTCCAGGACAGGCAGAGACAGGCAGGGTTCTGGATGGGGCAGGTAGAGATCAGGGGCTTCTAGACATTTCTAGACCTGGGAGGGCCCTGGAGGGACATGATTTGTGAAGTGCTGAGTCAGGCAGGGGACGGCGTGGGGCGTGTTGGACATCACATCTATCCTCAGGGGGCTCAGGAGTCTTCAACACGAGCAGCTTTCCAGACTTTCCTCCCATGAAATCCCCTGGGGCCGCATCATGGAATCACTGAGAGGATTATCTTTCTGGAAATTAGCTTCAGAATCTACTTTCTACGCTGCCTCTGTGCCAACAAGTGAATGAGGCCTGTGGTCGGAGACGACACACAGGCATGCAGCCCTGGCCTTAAACCCCTAGAAAGAGTGTGGGCACTCTCAGCTGCTACAATCCGGCCCCAATGCAGTCTGTTAATTCCAGCTAATTCCACTGACTCAAAAAATATGTGAAGAACCCCAGCCAAGGGTGCAGCTCAGAGAGTGTGCTGTTGGGTCCCACTCTGGATGTGTTCCTCAACCCCCAGCTCATAAATGGGACCAGGGACAGGGGCCAGGGCCTGAGGAGGAGCACGAGAGAGTGGGTATCAGGATGGTGGGGCCCGAGGGCCAGAGCGATGCTGGGGCAGCCGGGGCAGGAGATTATAGCAACAGAGAAGTGAGGGGACACAGTGGTTAGGACAGACACTGGCCCAGTGGCGAAGGCACATGGCGGACACAATCATTGGTGGAAAGGAGGTCAAGGGAGCGTGTGGCCAGGGCATTGGAAGGGGCGTCGAGGCAGATACTGAAATGAACAATTGTGTCCAGAACTATGTGAGAATTGCGAGTCAGGGGCTAACATCACGGGGGTGGCACAGTGAGAACTTTGAATAGCTTCAAGTGAAACATTGTGTTCTAAAGGAGGTCAGAACAACTTAATTTCAGGCTGTGCCCTGTTCGTAATGCAGCCGGGAAGGCACAGTGAGGCCCTCTGTCCTGTGAAGATTGGAGCCCCCCCGAGGCTGGCGGGGGTAGAGAGGTTTCCCGGAGGACGAGGAGACAAGCCCCCTTTTCTCCTCGGCAATTTGAGGCAACACGGGAAAGTGTCCTCCTTCCACTCTTTCCAAGATGAACGTCCCAAGACAGGGTGTGGTCACGGCCCGGTGTGGTCGTTCTCTGAGCCATCGGTGCCGTCTCCTAAGGTCCTTGTAACGGTGGTGTGGACCCCGCAGCATGCGCCTCCAGGACAGCCGCGCTCTGCAAAGCCCAGAACAGCAAATGCCTGACACCTCTTTCTGACAACATCCAAGGCGGCATGGCCAGCGGTCACTGCTCCTGGGAGAAGAAGAGACACCACGGCTGCTGGCGTCACACGGGGGGAGGGATGCCCCAGCTTATGTGGGGGCTGCAAACCCCAAAGTCCCCACGCTGCGGGGCTCACGGTCCAGTCGCTTCCTGATGGAGCCCGTAAAACGGCCCATGCTACCCATCTGCTCGCTTCAAGCCAGACGATAAACGAAGTTCAGAAAAATTAGTCCCTGGGGCCAAGCAAGAGGCTCCTTCAGAGGCCCGTCAGCTCCCCGACTTCTCTCCAGCCCCTGCTGAGTCGTTACATTCCAGCCCTACAGCTGCACCTCAGCCAGAACGCCTGTGTCTACCCAGCATGAGAGGAAGGAAGGGGAGTCCACAAAGCTTTGGTGGCGTCCAGGAGCCGCGGCCTCCCGAACAGGCAGGGCTGACCCCTGCTTTTGCTTCTGATTTAAATGCAGGCGATTGAGCTGGTCCAGGACCCTGCAGGAGTGGGGATATGCATCTCTGGCTTCCGTTGGGCTCGCAACGGGGCAGCTGGGCTGAACGGGGTCTGGGAGGAGCCCTTCGGCTTTCCCAGCTGCCCTCTGCTTGGCCCTGGCATGGGGATCCTGCGAGGGTTCCCCTGGAGGCCCTTCCAGGGTAAATCTGGATGAAGTTCCTGGAGGCGGCTGTGTGGGAACCGCTGAGGCTGTCCTGGAGCCCAGTCACATGGTGCCTCATTCACGGGGGACGGCAGGGCCCCCGCCCTGGACAGACGGCCCTGAGCCCTGGAGGAGGCTTACTCCCACGCAGAGGCAGAAGATCCCTATAAAAGAAGATTGGCGGGACAGTGTCTGGATCCAGGTCCCCACTCGAGGCCAGGGAAGCAGGCAATGGCGGATCTTCCTGCTGTGACGGTTCCGTGTGAAGCACCTGTGGGCTCTCCCCCAGCCCCTCCAATCCTAGGCGGGCATCCTTTCTCAGGACACTCGAGGGGCCAGTCCGGGGAGAGGGGGCAGCCATGTGGTCAGGCTCATGGCTCACGGCACACATCCAGCCGGGCTGGGATAAGAGGCGGCACGTGGCCAGCCCGCAGTGACATGGCCGCGGGTGGGGTGAGCAGATGACTGGGCTGCGGCCAGAGGTCAGAGGAGCCAGTGTCGCTGGCAGAAGGTGTGGATGCTCAGTTCCGGAAGGTGCTATGCCTTCCTCTCCATGTTGCTGAGTCAGGTCATCCGGAAAACCCCCACTCTGGGACTTTGAGGCTGGATGCCCGTCTTGTGTTCAGATCAGTGGAGTGAGAACAGATGCGTTCTGTGTGCACCTACACCTCAACGGCTCCTCCCAGGCAGCCCCACCAACCTTCCGTGCGCTGGGCATCAGGAGGGTACAGCCCAGCCTGTGGTCTGTGGGGGGCGGGACGCAGGCCCAGCTCGGGTTTGGTCCCTGCTGCCCACTGTGTCTCCCACACCCCTTGCACACCCGCCACCCCCAGACCTTCTGCAATACTTGACATGGATCCCTCAGAAAAACCTTCTTCCCAGCGTCACAGTGGCATCAGAAGAATGTGACTGGCATCTCATCCTCAGAAAGGGAAGGAAACTGACTCAATTCATGTCATCTCCTGTTAGTGCTGCAGCCGTCCGTCTGAGACGCAAATAGTGGGATGTTATTTTCTCATTGAGAGCGTGTGCTCTGTTTTTTACCAGCCTATATTAGAATTTTAATCCTTCACATTCTGAGAAACATTATAATAAAAATATGCATCCATTGGCCTTCAGCCATGCTCACTCTTGGTTCCCGGTGAATACCATGCTTTATGAGGCTGTGCCGTCCACTGTGGCGAAAGGCTCCACTGCGATGCTGTGCTGGCCCGGACCCAGCCAACAGGCTCGGGCACAAACATGTGGACCCAGCTCTGGGAACAAAGAGTATCCCTTAGCAGGCCACCCCGGGTACGTGAGGAGCCTCCAGGGTCCCTTCTCTCCTCGTTGGCCCCGGGCCAGGCCCCTACCCCTGTGTCACCCCCTGAAGCCACACAGCCTGGTGACGTCCACCCCTCTGGGGTGTCCCAACTCGGATAGGAGCCACCCGAGGAGACATCTATGAAGCGTCATGGGATTTCTCCCCCAAATCCCAGATCCCACCCTCCTGCCTGTGGCCGTCCGCCCCACCATGCACAGTGCAGCTGCCATCCCGCCCTGTGCCCCTGCCTCCGGCCGCCTCCTGGACGGGGTGCCTCAGAGTGGGGTGAGCAGGGAGCTGGTGCCAGTCTCTGCCCCAGGGAGGTGACTGGAGCCTCGTCTCCCCTAATCCTCACGAGCTGCTGGAGCTGGTGCTAGCAACGTCATCTGTGCCCAATGGGACTGGGAAAAGTAGAGTGATGTCCGTGGTCACCATACTGGTGGCACGGCTAGTGGGCTTATATGGGAGGGACTGTGGGGTGGGGGGTGGTGCCAGCTGCACTAGGGGCGTCTCTCTTGGGGAAATGCCCGTATCCTGGCTCCTGGGGACAAGGCAACTTGGCACCTGGGACACGGTCGGCTGCAGGCTGGAAGCTGGAATCGTGCCCCTGCTCAGTGTTTGTGTCACTGTGGGTGAGTGACTTCATCTCTCTGTGCCTCTATTTCCCTATCTGTAAAAGAGAAAAAGCCCTTTATTCCTCCCGCACGGGGCTTTCAGGGTGTCCAGGACTGAGTCGTTCAGTGATGGCTCCGCACGAGCGCTAAGGAGGCCACGGCTGCTCTTCTCATACACAAAAAGGAAACTGAGGCACACACCCACCTTGCCCACACCCACAAGAGGCTAGCTGACCCCAAGGCACAGCTCGGGCCTCCTATGTGTGAGCTCTCTCCTGTCTCCTACCTCACCTTCAGGCATCAGAAATGGGAAAACTTCCAGAAGAATATCCATCCGTCTACAGGAATCTAGTCGCTGCCAAGCTTCCCTCGTGGACCCTGGCCACACCTGTCCAGCTTGTCCCACTGGATGTGCCCCTCTCTGTGGCCGCCTGAGTGATGGCTGTTCTGCACACGGCAGCCCAGAGGACTTCTAAACGCGAGCCGTCTCAGTGTGCATGTGCAAACGCCCGCAGGGCGGAATGTAGCCTCTGTTAATGATGTCATTAATACTGCGGCTCCCGAGCGGCCGGTGGACCGCGCGTTCCTCTGTGGCCATTTCTCACGCTGTTCCTGGGACAGCAGGGTGCTCTCTTGCCAATGCATCCCCCACAGCCATTCTTTACGGGGATAACGATCTCCTTCCTGATGACCCGGCTCACCTCCCGTGAGGTGCTGCTCCCGGTGTCGCAGAGCCGGCGTGCAGGTGAATTAATGGCCCACAGGGAGGCGGCCCCTGGGCACCCTCTCACACAGCGTGCAGAGCCGTCTCCTCTGCTCCGGCTCGCAGAACACCGGGTCCGCAGCTCCCGGACCTCAAGGATTGGGCTCCCAGACCCACAGGGACGTCCCACACACACACCCCTGGGAAGCAGCTAGCCTTCTGCCCCCCTTTCATCATTCAGCTCCAGGCCTGCTGTGACGCCAGCAGGTGTTGGCTTTCTCTATTTTTTTTTTTAATTTTTTGAGGAAGATTAGCCCTGAGCTAACTACTGCCAATCCTCCTCTTTTTGCTGAGGAAGACTGGCCCTGACCTAACATCCATGTCCATCTTCCTCTACTTTATATGTGGGACACCTACCACAGCATCACTTTTGCCAAGCGGTGCCATGTCTGCACCCGGGATCTGAACTGGCGAACCGCAGGCTGACGAAGCAGAATGTGCGAACTTCACCATTGCGCCGCTGGGCCGGCCCCAGGTGTTTGCTTTCTTGAAGCCGCATCACACAGGTGCAGTCCTAGAGCTGATGGCGGGCTGACACAACGTCCCGGGTCCAACCAGACCAGGCTTCGGGCCGTCTCTGCCACTCACAGGTCGTGGGGCCTCGGGGCGGGCATGTGTCTCCTCCAGGGCAGGTCACTCACCCACCTCACGCTAGTGGTGAGGGTTAAAGTCGATTACGAAGATGTTACTCTTGCTGTCTCCACTCACGGACTACATTTAAAAACAAAAACAAAACGAACTAATTGATTGATTTAATCGATAACTAGCTTTACCTTTTCCCCACTAACAAACAAGGATAACTCCACGGTGCCCTGTGACGTCCCTGAGTGTGTTGATGTGACATCACCGAGTTGATAAAATTACGCCTCAAAGACCTGACTGAGTAGCTGGCCTGCTGGCAAAGCCTCATTCCCGGGGGGTTTGTAAAGTGTGGGGGGGGGGGCGCTGGTGAGACCCATTTCCATCTTCCTCGGCTCCTGGGATCCCCATTCTCCAGGTTGAAAACCACTGATTCTGTCCCATTCTCCTCTCCTCATGAGGAAAGAGCCCGAGGAGGGTCTGACCCCACATCTCAATGTGGGATGTGGAGCCAGAGACTGAACGATGCGGCCACAAGCCAAGGGACGCCTGGAGCCCCCAGGAGCTGGAAGAGGCAGGAAGGATCCTTCCTTGGAAGCTTCGGAGGGCGCACGGCCCTGCCTGCACCTTGATTGGACTCCTGGCCTCTGGAACCGGGAGAGAATGAATTCCCATTGTTTTAAGCCCCCAGTTTGTGGTCACGGTTACTGCAGCCCAAGCACACTGACTTGACACCTTATGATACAGCAGCCCCCTCAGTCCAATAGGGCAGGGGCCGTCCGGAGGATGGTCGGAGGTGGGACACGGATAAGAGAAAGGAGTGAGGAGAGAGAGGTGGAACTGTGGCTCACGCCGCAGCAGGGGACCCAGCCCAGGGGCCCAGCTGGGAACTCGGGAATCAGGTGGCATCAGGAGTGCTCACGGAGCTGAGGGGGACAGCATTTCCAGCAAGATGTCCCCATTGGCCCATGGGTCACGGGGACCTGGAAGACCTGACCCAGGAGGTTTCTCAGGTCCTGGTTCAGCAGGAGAGGGGAGGAGGGAGACAACAAGAGAGGGGACAGGTGAGAGGGAGGCGGAGGGGGTCTCAGGAGGAGGCCGGTGCTGGACAGAGGACTCTGGGGAGACGGAGGCTGCAGCCAGTTGGCACCACTGGCCCGTGCTGTGGACCGTCCCTAGTGTTTCAGGCAAACAGCTGATTGGGACTGATTTTACCTTTAAATTACCCCAAGGCTGACCATGGCCAGGGCATGTCCACTCCAAGGGCACATACTGTGCCTGAGAGGTCGTCCCTCCCAGCCTGGATGTCACCCGCCAGCTCATGGCTGATGGTCATTTGGCCTGCGCTCCTGAGAGTCTCGAAAAAGCCACTTGCACATGTTAAGCTCTTACAAAAAATGATGTTTTCCTGTTGAATCCTTGAATCCTAAGGAGCACTGACTGGCACCGTCCCCTCGTTGCGTCCCTCTCTGTTTGGATGGCGTTTTCCCACTGGCTGCGGAGGAAATGGATTCCTGGAAATGAACGCAGTCACCAGTTTCTACAAAGACACTCCGCAGGAACTGTTCGCTGCTTCGCTGCCGAGACCCACCTGCTTCTAGAGTGCAGGCGTCAGCAGAGCACTCGGGGCTGCGCACCGGGTGAGGAAGCTGACCTGACGGATGTCAGAGTGCACCTGCAGCGACAGGCCTGGATAACCGGGGGAGGCGAATGACATGTGAGGCTTGCCCACACACATGCCAACACAAACACACACTTACGTGTGCACAGCCTTATGTGCAAGCACTCACACGTATGCACACACTCACACACTCACACGTGGACACGGAAACACATGGGCACTCACTTGTTAGAACGTACTCACATGCATATGCACATGTGAACACGCACACTCACATGTATGAGCCTGTGTGAGCACACACACACACACACACCAAAATTATGCCTGTCCATGGGAGTGTGACACCAGGGCTCTGGAGATCCTTGTTTCCACTCTCCTGAGCTTTGTCCCCTGCTCTGTTCCTCAGAAACCACGAAGAGAACAGACTGGGTGTTGTTGAAGATGGTCATTGAGCACCAGGGGTGGTGGGCTCTCGGCACTGGGTACCAGGGTCAGTTTTGTCCCCGGAGCTCAGAGAGGGGCCCTGACACTGGAGAGGGCTCGGAGGGGCACAGAGGTCAGGGGTGGGGTGGGAGGACTCGCCCCCACTTCAGCCGTTCAGCAGCTCAAGACCAAGTGAATAACGTGGAAATTGACTGTATCACAAAATGCAGCATCCTGGCTGGGTCAGATCCCCGGCACACCTCGGTCCCAAAGCCTTTCACACCAGCTGCCCCCAGTCCCCCGAGCTCGGGTCCAGCATCCTGGTCCTGGATCCGACGAGGGCTTCGTCTTCATCCCTGTATCTGTGTCTCCCGCTGAGTTGTTTGCCGCCTCCTGTCTGGTCCGCCCTGAGCACAGGAGCAGCCCCATGCATCTCGGATCTGTCCCAAGACAGCAAACCATTGACATCTGCCGGAATTGCTCCCACACTTGTCTGGTGTTGACTTTAAAAAGACACACGGCCCTTCGCCTGTTTTCTCTGATGTATCTGCATTTTTCCAATGCGTGCGAGAGAGGGAAAGCATCTTTACATTCATTTTATGTGTGGAAATGGAGGCGGAGACATTACGTGAGCTGCTTTAGGAACAGGAGGCACTGAAGGGTGGGGAGGACAAGGACAGCTAGTGAAGGCCCCGCAGTGGCCTCTGTGCAGTCCATGGCTCTGTCGCATGGGACAGCGGCAAACCCCAGCAGGCGATGGGTTGTGCCCACACAGTGGCTGCAGAAGCAGATCTGGGCTGAAAGACCCTCCAGGCAGCTGCCCTCCACAGGCGTCTCAGGAGGAGCCCAGGTCCTGGTCCTCAGGCAGCTGTCCTTGTCCTTGTCTTCTCACCCAGACGTGGGCCCAGACGCAGGACCCGCCAGGATCCAGAGGCCCCAGTGCTGCCAGCAGGAGCGTTCTTGAAGGAGTTCACGAATGACTGCAGAGGCTGGCCGAGGGTGTCCCTCTTTTCTGCCTGAGGGCGGTGAGTGGGGACGCAGCATCTGGTCAGATGCCGCAGCCCTCCAGTGTGTGGACCCCGGCGGCGGCCATGCCCTGTGCATCTGGGTTCTGGGCTGGTCTAGACTGGAACCCCCCATCCTGCCAGTTCTCCTCTGCCCTCTGGCCAATGTCTCCGGAGGCCACTGTCTGAGCCCGTGGCCCACGCTGGCCCTGGCTGCTCTGAAGATTCTGTCCTGATTAGAGCTGGCCAAGGTGGGGCTCCCGGCCTGCTGATGTAATAGCTATCTCCTGGGCCTCCCAAGGACCCTCTGTGCCCTCTCTTGCTCCTCTCCATTCGTCCCTCCAGTGCTACTGGGTGGGGGGCTCGGGGAGAATGCAGTCTATCACTTATTGGAGTCCCGTTGCTAACCTTTGACCTTTAACCTGGACGGCATGGTTAGGCCTGGAGGAGGCTGTGGGCACACGTGCAGCCTGGCTCCTCCTGGGCCGTCAGCAGTGGATGGCAGTCAACTCAGCCTCCGCTCTGCAGGCGTGTGTGCAGTGCAAGGCCTGAACCAGAGGAACGACGGCAGCCTCCGAGGCCTGGGACTCTGAGTCCAGCCCGTTGCCATTAGCGTATAAGCCTCTTGCGTTGCCCACGAGGGTCAGACACCATGGCATCCGAGTCCCCGGCCGGCAGGACAGGGAGGTGGCATGAGCCAGGATGCCCTTCTCTCTCTGCATGCCGGCTTCCCCAGGCCAGCATGACCCCCTGCCTGCCGGCTTCTGCACGGTAACAAGGAGCCTCCCATGGCCCGTGGCACCCACCCCACGCAATGTTTAGAGACACGATTCCTGCCCGCTTGCTGCTCTACCCACACCAGGCTGCTCGCAGACGCTCGGGAGCCCAGGGTTGTTCCAACCTAGGAGAAACCTCTACAAACCTGTCTGGGGCTCTCCTTAGAGGAACCCCTTTTGGGCTTTTCCCATGCACAACGGTCTGTCGCCTCAGGATGCACAAGCTCGCGCCTGCCTCCAAGGCTCTGCGGGAGAACGGACCTGGGACAGTGGAGGTGCTCCACACTCAGCTTTATCACCATTATCTATTCCCACAGCTGGAGAGCAAGTGCAGGCCTTCCTTCCAGCAGAGGGGCGCCTCCAGGGAAAGAGGGCCTGGGCCTCTGCTGACAGCAGGCGCTCTCTCGTGTGGCAGAAATGCCTCCTGCCTGGGCCGGGCCCTAAGAGGAGGGATGCACCCAGCAGGGGAGTCCAGGGGCTGCTGTGTTGGGCTTTCCCATCATTGGTGTGGGCACAGCAGAGAGTTCCTTCACTTTAAATTAGTTCAAAAGCCTTGGTGGGACTACATGGGTCTGTGAGGGCGGTGACCCAGCCGGTGGTCTCGCTGCTAAGAGGCGACCAGGCAGAACCTGTCGCCCGCATCACCTCTTTCTAAAGAGTTGATGCCGCGGACCCTCAGGAGACAGCCTTAAGTCAAGGGCTTAAAACCCGCCCCCAGTGCAGAGTAAGGATGCTGGGAGAAAAGCTACCACTTGTGTGCATTTTTAATGCATCTCGCCTTTATAACACAAAGTGCATGTGGAGAGCTCTATCTGCCAAACGGTCCATGGATAGTTGCAGGGCTGTAAGTGTGAGTCCTGTGCCATTGCTAATAAAACACCACGATTCCGGTCACCTTCTGCCGTTGGCCAGAGCTGTGTCTGTCCCTGCAGAGGAGTGAGGCCACCGTCCACTGTGTGTTTATACAATTGTCGATCTGGAGGTTTCCAGGGCAGAGACACACTCTCC
The DNA here is from genome assembly GCF_041296235.1 of Equus asinus. NCBI lineage: Eukaryota > Metazoa > Chordata > Mammalia > Perissodactyla > Equidae > Equus > Equus asinus. The sequence continues at coordinate 13,825,507 of NC_091793.1, read as the reverse complement.
CAGGTAAGAGCGGCCGTGGGAAGGGTGTTTTTGTTTGTTTGTCTTTCTCTCTCCTGGGCCAGTGTTTTATTTTCCTCTCCAGTGTCGTCCTATCCCAGCCACAGCCCCACACTCGCCTGCTGCCGGCCTTGGAAAGCGAGCGCCTCCCCTGAGCCACAGCCCCTCTCCGTCACCAACCCGCGTGTACACAAAACCCCAAGACTGTCTGTTTTCGCCATCTCCCCTTTCTTTCTTTACTTCTGCGTCTTAAATAACCTCTTCGTTTAGAGCATTTTGGATTTACAGAAGAGCTGCAAAGACGGTCCGAGGGTCCCCGTGTGCACCCCGCCACCCACCATGGAGACTCCTCCTGTGCCTGGGTCCAGGAGGGACCACGCAGGGCCCTGCTGTTAACCTGGCCCCAGGCTCCACTCAGCCTTCCCGAGCTCTCCCAGCCCCAGCCTCTGTCTGTCCCGATCCTGTCCTGGGCACACCGCTGCGCAGAGACCTCAGGGCCCCCAGTTGCCTCCGGGCAGCAACAGTCTTGAGAAGACCAGCCAGCTCTCAGAGGAAATGCCTCCTGATCTGGCTTTGTCTGATGTTTTTCTCAGGATTAGACCAGGGTTATGGGTTTGGGGAGGGAGACACAGATGGGAGGTGCCTTCCCCTCACTTGACATGTGGGGACCTGAGCGTCCAGGCGTCTCAGGCAATGGAGATCTTCACTGCCGGGTCGGGGCTGTCTGCCAGGTGTCTCCTCTCTCCTCGTTCTATTCTGTGGAGCCAGTCATCACATCCAGCCCACCCAGTCAGGGAGGGGAGATGAACTCTGCCCAAACTCTGCCCCTCCGGTCTCCTGGTGAAGACAATGTCAGCAGCCGCCCCCTGTGTCGCACCCACTGATTTCTAATCCTATTTTTGTTTTGTTTTGTTTTTTTGCTTCGTTTTCCTTATGGTTCTTCCCACTACCTGACATCACATTGCAGGCCTGGGAGCACTTCTGGGCTCAGATGGGGAACTCAGCAGATGTTGTGCAATGACCCCCCAGAGACGGGGTCCAGCTTCCATGGGGCAGGTCCCTCCAGAGACCACAGTTGTCCTTTGTCTGCACAGCATGGATGCGGCAGGGTGATGGGGCTGGACAGAAGAGAGGGCGTGGGTTCTTGGTTGCCTGTTCAGGGTGGACGGAGACGAGCCTGCGGGCACTAGTCTCTCTCAGGCTGGACCACATCAGGTCGCAGTAACAAACAGCCCCAAGGCCAGTGGCTGCAGGAACAAGAGTAGTTTCTTCTCCCCTCCGAGTCCACTGTGACTTGAGGTCGTCCCTCTCAGGTGGAGTCTCGGCTTCTTTCTGCTTCCGCCAGCTTCCGTCTTGTACTGTCCTGTTCCCCAGGCCATTTCCAGCTTCCACGCAGGGACACAGAATGCCATGCTGTGACCTTTGCTTCCTGCAGGAAGTGACACCAGCTTCTTCCAATGAACTGCCCAGTGGTGGGAACTCCTCTCGACCTAGAGGGTCAGGGGGTTCCAGGGGCACGAGGATACTGGGTCTGGGCCACGGCCAGCCTCCTGTCCCAGGTCAACAGACCCCATTGCCGGCATCAAGGGCATGTGGGGCTTCGTTCAAGGAGCAGGCCTGCGGGGTCCCTCCTGGCACAGTGCTAGTTCATCTGTGCAGATGCCCTGTCATCTCACATGACGGGAGGATGACGGGACTGGGGGAAGGAAGCCCTGGCTGCGCTGCTGAGGACGTCACAGCGTCCCAGGAGCTGCTGGAGTTGGCGAGTGTCAGGGTCCTGCTGCAGACAGCAATGACAACCCAGCGCCGCCTACAGCACAGGGGTCTCCGGAGGCCGCCCCAAGACGCCAGGCGCCAGATGATGTGGAAAGTTGCAGGACCACACACCTGGCGATTTGTTATTAAAGCGAAGGCTGGTGACAGGATGCTGAAGAGAGTGACACTGATAAACCCTCGCCCGCCTCTGGGGCTGTGGGGCCGAGGAGTAGGGCCTCGTCACTGAGTTACAGACCAACCCAGTGAGCGGGACCCAGGCGTCAGGAGCCCGAGCCGGGAGGAAGGTCCAGCCCCCTGTGCAGCGGTTTCGGCCGTGGCATCCCTGGCAGGTGGCCAATCAGCTTTTTGAACATTTTCAGGGTCAGGCCGTTTTTACTTCCCGGCAGCCAATTCCACCGCTGGGTGGCTGGCTGTTAAAATTCTTCCTCCCGTTGCGCGGTCCTGCTTCCCTGTAATTTCCACTCTCTGCTCCGACCTTTGTGGCTGCACAAAATTGATCCCATGCCTTTTCTTCAGGGCTGCCCTTTAAATATTTGAAAAAAACAGAGAGAACTCACCTACGTCCCGAAGCCTCCCATTCTCCGAGATGAACATCCCGGTGCCTTTGCCGTCGAACACGGCATGCGGCGTCTGCATCCCTTGCAGGCCGGCGTCCCTCCTCCCCGGACCAGCATTGCTGCGGCTTCTTTTTCCCAGGCTTGTGGCATTCCGAGGGGCATGCATTCACCTTCCCTGGGCTCCACCCCGGCTTGCCTCGCTGCCTACGCTGGGTGCAGCCCCTCACCTCCGTGGCTCCCTCGAGACAACACACTGGAAGCCAGTGAATACAGGGGATTGCTATAGGGCTCCCTAGGCTCTGCTGCATTAGCACAGCTGGTGAATGCTTCTCAAACCTCAGGGCTTTCTTATCCATCCTCATCACTAGTGGAATGCCACCCCTCAGTTGAAAGTCGCTGCTCTGAACTCTCGGCTACTTTGTGAATGGCAATCTTAAAATGGGGCACTGGGAACTGAGCATGTCCGTCCTTGAGACATGGTCCAAACGGGGTGGCCTTGGTGATAACGGTTCAGCTTCATTGCAGAACCTCCTGACAGCTCTGGGAACATGGGCCACATCTTCTAGTGCCTCTCCAGGTGGGCCTCCAGAAACAGCCTCTTGTCGAAAAGTTTCTCCTGCTTTCTCTCCTCCACCCTGTCCTGATGTTGCTCCCAGATCTCAACTCAGGATGTGGAGCAGGTGTCCACCTCCTCACCAAGCACAAGCCTCTAGCCCTTAGAGCTGTCTGAGTGTCCGGTGCCCTGTTCCCCTCGACAAGACCCTCAGACCTAGTGGCAGTATCACCTGAGGTAGGTAGGGTTTATCTTTGTTTTGCTTCATAATTTTAATAATTTCTTTATTATCCAAAACCTGTGGGGGCTGGCCTGGTGATGCAGCTGTTAAGTTTGCATGTTTCGCTTCTTAGCAGCCCAGGGTTCGCCGGTTCGGATCCCAGGTGGGGACATGGCATCACTTGGCACACCATGCTGTGGTAGTCTTCCCACGTATAAAGCAGAGGAAGATGGGCATGAATGGTAGCTCAGGGCCAGTCTTCCTCAGCGAAAAGAAGAGGATTGGCAGCAGATGTTAGCTCAGGGCTAATCTTCCTCAAAAAAAAAATAATTAAAAAATTAAAAAAACAAAACCTGTGCAATGCCAGCTCAACAGGAGAAAGCATGAATGCTGTGCCTGGTGCTGCCCATCTGCGGATTCCCAGCAATTTTATCTACCGTTATTTTTTTCTGTCCCATCTATTGGTCTCCAAGGGGTCCAGCTTCATCTCTGCAGTTTTTCCCTTGAATTCCCACTTGGATCTTGTTGAGGGATCTGTGAGTCTCTCGCACTCATCCTCCTTTCCAGGAGCTGTTACTGTTATTTTTCAATCCAAGCCATTGTCCAGTAAGTCAAATCCTCTTTGCTGGCACCATTTTTGTTTATAGCTCCTCATTTTTCATAACCTCCTTTCTCTCTGATTCCAGGCTCACTGCCCTCGGATCCAGGCACTCATGCTGTCCTACTGTGTGCGGATACAAACCCATGTCCCTTTAGAACACTTAGGTGACTTCCCACTGGCTGCCCGATGAATTCCCCCTTCTCAATGTGACACCGAGACCCTTGACATTCTGGCTCTTGGCCTCCCCATGCTGTCTACACCATGACTCCGTCCTCTCCAGCTCCTCCCCCTGTCCGCGGCTCCCGCCTCGACACTACCCACCACCCTGTAGCTCATGAGCTGTTCCCTCTCTGTAGGCCCGGTCCCCGCCCCACACCCTCAGCTCTTCCCCAGGTCTCTCCAACTTGCCCTCCAAACCTCAGCTAAGGAAAATCCCCACATCTCTGTTAGCGGCTCTGAGAAGGAGCCCATGTGGCTCTTTGCTCTTCATTCCTCACAATCTTGCGCTGTGGGTCCTGCCTGCCTCCATCAGACGTCACAAGCTCCAAGATCACGGAGATCGGAGTGCCTGGCTCTGCTCTGCATCTGCAGCTCCATCCTCTAGCCTCTTTTCCCGTGTGTCTGGTCCTGGCTGCTTTTCCCTGAGTTCTCCATTCTGTGATAAGGGAAACAGCAGTGGAGCCAGAATTCTCACCCAGAATCAGGTGGGGAGCATATGTATCCCGCATGTTGACCGGAGAGGGACGGCAGACAGCACATGTGGCTGCGACCTTGTCCTGGCATAGGTGTCAGGAGGGACAGTGGTGACCGGTCCTGGGTGCCTGCTGTTAAATGCCAGGCTGATGAAACAGAGCCCACACTGGGGAAACCTACACACATTGCAGTCCTTGCTCCTGGACCACAACCGGATAAAGTAAAGCTTTCCTGAGCAGCCATCATTCCCGCGAGGGGGTGTCTGGATATGTGGAGGCTGCATTCATTCATCCACTAATTGCTTCTCCCAGACTGGCTGCTCGGCGGGCTTGGCTGCGGCTGAGCCTCCCAATTAACATTTTGTTCTCTGAAACCCCGCCAAGCACAAAGAGCTGGGAGGCCAAGGGCCAGAGCTCTTGGACACAAACCCTGTTCACCATCAGACCCGGGTTCCGAGGGTTCTGGCTCCAGGTCAGCGTAACAACCGTCAGGGGGAATGTGCGGCATTTACACGTGTCCACGGAGGGGTGATAACTAATCCCATCAGGCCTCGCGCTGGAGCATCCCCCACACAGCGTGCGTAACCCCTGTGCGATGCCTGCAGAGGGTGGAGATGTCCTCTCAGGACACAGGCACTGGCCTCCCTCCTGGGTGACAGAGGGACCACCCGGGAGCTGCGTGGAGCTGATTTCTAGATAGAATCTCAGATTTTACAGCGTTTCCAGGCTTTGCCATCCTGGGCCCACAACTTCTTCCATCCAGAACTGCCTGCTCACCTGTCCAGGAACTGGTTTCCACCACTGGAGCCTGGGGTCTTGGTCTTCCTTGTGCCCCTGTGGCCGTCCCCGTGCTGGACACACAGCCTCACCCTCGACCTTGGAAGCATTCAGGGTCTTTGCAGGATGGCGTTGGTGGACTTGTCTCCAGCAGATCACAGTGCCCAGGGGCAGAAGGAGAGTGGATGAGCGACGTGGGGCTCTGAGCCCCCTTGTACCAGATGCTCTGCCAGATGTGAGAGCTGGATGGTGGGGCTCCCATGGAGAGGCTCACCTTCCAACTGGGGAACTGAGGCTCTGAGCATTTGTCCGAGGTCACAAGGCTCCCGAGGGAGGTGGCCAGGGTCCTGCTGTCTAGACTTGGCCTCACTAACCTCCCAGATCACCTTGCCAGGCAAGAATGCCATGTCCTTGTGTGTTGAAGGGAAACTGAGGCACAGAGGGGCATGCTTGAGTCCCACCTGGGAAAGGCCAGAGAGAGCCAGTGTCATGTCTGTACAGAATGCTCCATCTGTCCTCTGCGGTGGTAGGCCGAGCGCGCCTCTCCCACAAGGAGAGAGGATCTGTCACCCCCCACCCCGCTCTCGCCTGCACCCCTGGAAACCCCGTGGAGACACAAGTAAAGGGCCTCGGTCAGGCCCCTCTGAACTGTCCTCCCAACGAGGCCTCCACGTTTGGACTCGTGCCTGCTGGTGCACAGCCAGACTTTAGCAAGAACCAGCCCCACCTAAGCAGCCCCACTCACCAGAGTGAGTATTGTCCCCAGCCCACTCAGGAAGACACACTCTGGTCCCAGCTGTTCACACAAACCCCACGCTGTGCTTTGCCCTCATCCCTGAGCCCCTGAGCTGACCACCAGACTGCCCGACTCCTCTCCCTGCCCCTCCACCTCCCACAAAATGAGTGTCTCGTGGCGCCTGTGTGAGCAAGTGGCCTGCCTCCCCGTGGGAGAGCCAGGAGGAGCGTCTCCCTGATCTCGTTGATTTTGACCAAAGTGCAAAGTGGTGTGTGATTTACCCCTGCACTGATGTTTCTCCCAGGTGGGCAACAGTGGATGTGTCCTGTCTGCCTCCTGCTGCTGACCGCAGCCTTCTGGAGAGGACCCGCCCCCATCCTGGACAGCTTGGTCCAGCAGAATAAGCGGAGAGCAGCCCCGAGTCTGACGTTGGCCCCGAGACTGACAATCTTGCTCCATGACGGGGAGGCCGACAGGGGCAATGATGTTGAAGAAAATAGATAATAGCATTTGTGAGGAGCCGTCTACTTCGTGAGAAAAGATCCATAACTCTGATGACCCACCACCGGAGTGGCGTGCTCTTACCGGATCTCATCGACTCTGAGCTGAGAGGAAAGCGTAAATCTTTAAGACTAAAGGTGTGATACAGCAAAGACTGTGCCATCCTGGCCACCCCTCCGATTAAGAGGCAAATAAAGCTGGGAGGATGACTCAGAAGTTCATATGGAAATGAAATAAACCCAAACTCTGCTGGTGGCAGGAGCCTGTCTTTCTTAACCCCATCCCCGGCGTGGTTTCAATATTCCGTTTTTTTCTTGTTTGTTGGAAAATGAAACATCTTCTGCCTATTATGCTCTGAAATAGAGCACATTTGGGGGCAGACAAAGACGGAGGACGGAAAGAGCTGCAGCGGACGAGAGGCACTACTTCCCGCCAGCCTCCGAGGGAGACGAGCTTCCTCGTTTTCGTGCGAGAAGAAGCCTGCATCTGTCTTCCTGTTTATGTTCCCTTTGAAAACGCCCTGGCACTAGCTGCTTTCATCACAGTGCCTCTGATGCCCTAGGACACACACGGTGGTTTCCCAGACTCCCAGGCCCTCAAGAAGAACACCCGTTTGTTGGGTCCTGGCTGTGAGTGAGGCCCTGGGATAAACGTGCTATTTCTGAACCTCACAGCAACTCAGAAACACAGGTAAAATGATGCACCACTTATGGAAGAAAAACAGCCTGGGAGACTGGAGGCACTCAGGGACACAGCCAGGTGAGGGGTGACTGGAGCCCGATGCCCCTACCCATGGCCTCCCTTTGGGGTGAGCAGCCACTGGGGCTCCTCAACATGAATCGACTCTGTGTGAAGTGACGTAACCTCCCTACCTGAGCAGGACCCCAGGGGTCCTGAATCATGGGAGGCAAACCAAATGTGACGAGGACAAAGTCAAGGTCACAGCCTCGAGGCTCAGACAGGCTGGAGCCGGGCTTTGCTACGGAGCACAAACACAGGTTCGTTTACCCACGGCACAGGAGGACCGGTAACTGGAATGCCAGGCCGGTGGCAAGGAAAGAGGTTTATTATCGAAAGGCAGACAGACTAGGGGACGGGAGTCAGAACTCAGATCCACCTCCTGGAAGGGAAAAAGATAGGCGTTTTTATCTGGGGTTTTCGGTGGGGGAGGGAGAACATGTGGCCTTGAGGGCTGAAGTTTCAAGAGTGTTCTGCGCAGGCACAACTGTTTTTCATATTTTTTCATGGGCTGCATCTGCAAATTTGGGGGAATTCTATGTGTTGCATGCGGTGGATTTTCAGTCTGAGATGCTTAAAGCTTACAATGGGTCATTTTAGGTTCTCTGTGCTCCTGCACTATGCTCAGTCAGGCAGGGGGCCGTCAGCAAGCTGCTGTCTTATCAGCGGTCCTCCTGCTGTTCTGCGAGGCGGCTCAGAAGCTTCTGTTACTTTGTTTCCTACATTATCCTTGTGGGTACAGGCATGGTTTCACCCTCATCAAGTGGAATTTTAACTCCTTCGTCCCTGGTTTCTGCTTGAGGGAGGAGGGGATGGGCGGGCCAGCTTCGGATTCCCGACTCGGGTCCTGCTGGGATCACGGAGTGCCTAACATCTCCAGGCAGAGCCTCTGAGGACCCACTACGTTCAGAGCCGAACCTGGGGTGTGTGTGGGGGAAGATGCAGTTGCCATGGTGATAATGCTGCTGGAGAGCGGGGCAGAAGCCTGGGCTTGAGGCCTCATCGAAGGCCAGCCCACGCATTGTCGCTCGGATGGACTCCTCCCCTGTCCTGCTCTTGTCCAGAGCCCACGGGTGGCCACATATTCTCACAGACTGTTCCAGGGTCCCATCCCTGTGGCGTGGCATTGCTGAGAATTAACTGCCTCTGGATCTGAACTGACAGTGACTATTTTCACTTTGCCTTCAGAACTCTGTCCCACTAAAAATCTGAAGGAGACTGTCTCCCATTGGAGCTGGGCTGGACACCTGACCAGAATGGCCAAGCCGACCTGCTGCCCCTGGAGTTTGGAACAGACACTGAGCGGGCAGCACAGGACAGCTGGCATGAAGTGGGCAGGCAGAGCTGGGGGAAGAGGTAGTGGCCAGGCCCCCAAAGCTGAGCGCAAACTGGAGTGCTGGGAGGAGCCAGGGGCGACAGAGGCAGTGTCGACGTCACACGGCTGTGCGTCCCCACTCTCCTCCCCATCACAGGGGACGAAAGTGACGGCATCTTTCTCAGAAGCTAGAGGACTCGGGGCGATAGTGTCAGCGATGGTCCTATCCACCTTCCCACAGGCTCCGGGGAGCAGGCAGGAGAACGAGTGTTTCACTCACAGACATCGTGTTGTGCAACTGGCTGGGTGAAGCCACCGTGGGAAAGAATCAACCATTAGGGTCACGTTTCCTGAGAACAAACAGCAGAGCGAGCAGGTGGCTGGCACCCCCAGGCTGTAGCCACCCGGAATGCTAGAGGATGAACGGATCATAACTAAATCCTTCCAAAGACTCCTCCCGACTCACGTGGCCCCGCAGGGCCCGTCCCCTGGACTAGCTATGCTGGGATCTGCAGCCCCGTGCTTTCTCTCATGGCCTTGGGCGACTTTCTCTCTCTCTCTCTCTCTCAAGACTCTTCCCACTTCGCTTGCAGACACACAGCCTCCAGAATTCCCTCCTGGTTCCTGCTGGTTTTGCCTCACTTGGCTTCCCAGGATCTGCCCACGTTCCTCGTGTCTGCGTGACACAGAGCCCGGGGCCCCTGCCCAGACCTCTCCCCTCGATCCCTGCTCTCTCCTGCGGGAAGCGGGTCCTGTCCCTCAGCTGTAGATTCCTCGACAGGCAAGTGACTTCCCGACAGGTGTGTCCTCCCTGCTGTCTCCCTGGGCACCTCCTTCCTTCCTCCACCTGCCTGGTGTTAGTCTCCACTTAGAGATTTCATGAGCCTTGGAAAGTATCCCCCACATGGACTCCTGGCCCCCTCTCCATGCCAGCCCCTCTGTGCTCTCCCTGTCACATTGATGACAGCTCCACTTTCTGGTTACTTGGAATCACCCTGACGCCCCTCTTGTTTTCACACCTAGCATATGGTATTTTAGAAAATCCTGTGGGCTGCTCTCAGCATGAACCAGCATGGACCCTCTTCTTGTGCCCTCACCCCACGACATTGGTTCAGCCCATACCCTGGACCTTGCACCACCCCACTGGTGGCTCTGCTTCCTGCCTCCCCCTGCCCCACGGCGGGGCTTCCCATACTCCAGAGCTGCAGGCAGCAGGCAGGTCAGCCTCCCTCCTGCACCAGCTCCCACAGCCTCTGTCGACCCTGCCTGGGGCCCTTGTGAGGTCTGCGGTCTCCTGCACCCTCGGCTCCTCCTGCCCACCCTTGCAGCCTCCGTGCTGTGCCTCAGACACCCCGAGATGCTCTCGCCTTGGGGTCTTCACGTAGGTAGACACGGCCCGTGTGACTAGCCCCATGGTGACCATCTTCAAGCCCTCCCCAGAATATCTCCTTGCAACCATTTTATCTAAAATTGCAACCCCAAACTCCGCCACCCCCTGTCTCTGCTATATTTTCCTCTCCATCTGACAAAGTTTCCAGTGAAAGTACTTATTTCATTTCTCTTCTATCTCACCCTGCTCGAGTTTCAGCTGCTCAAGAGCAGGGTCTTTGTTTGTTTGTTTGGGTGCTAGCCATCCCCCAGCACCAACACAGTGCCTGGCACACGGGAGGTGCTCGCATCACCAATTCTCCCTCTGCCTGGAGCATCAGATGTAGAGACGCTCTCGGTCCCTCCGGGCCCAGCTCCACGACGCCCTCCTCTGGGGCTTCCCTGTTGTCCTCAGTGGAAACAACCCCCCCGCCTCCAGAGAGCTGCAGAACATTTTGAACTTGACCTTTCTCTGTTTTCCTGTCAAACTAAAACCTTCTGAAGAGCACGGCTCCAGGTGGCATCGTCCCTGGCCTGGGCACGGGTTGTAGCTGGTGCACCCCACGGTGACGTGGGCTGAACCAGACTGAGAGCTGGAGGTGGGTCACCTTGATTGTGTTCCAAGCGGTTGGGGACTATAGTTTTAGAAACATGAATGCATGCTTTCTAAATTAGTTTTTATTAGTTACCTAATTGAGAGCTGATTCATACAGTGAGATGCACAATTCTCAAGAATTCAACCCAACGAGCTTTGACGGATGTGCGTACCTGTGTAACCACAGTCAAGACACAGAGCATCTCCGTCCCCTAAAAGTCTTCTTGTGCTCCTTTGCCATGAACATGCCTCCTGAGGGAACGTCGCCCTGACTTGAATCTCCGAAGACTCGTTTCCTGTCGTTCAACTTCACACAGGTGAAGTCACCCACAGCCCACTCTGACACCTCTTACTTCTTGGGCTCCATATCTCGCTACTGACGGTCCATGTGACTGTGTGTCAGTGGCTTGCTTTTTCTCAGTGTTGAGTGTTACGGGATGAAGATACTATAATTTGTTTATCCAGTTACCTGTTGATGGACCTTAGGGTTATATGTCAAATATATTTGATTAAAAAATGAAATTTTAAATAGAAACCATATTTTTCAATTTTCAGTTACTGATTTCTTGTTTCTAATGTACAGAAATACAATTGAATTTGTTTACGACTATATTCTGTCAAATTGTTAAATTCACTTATTTTTCTTCTTCTTCTTTTTTTTTTGAGGAAGATTAGCCCTAACCTAACACCTGCTGCCACTCCTCCTCTTTTTGCTGAGGAAGACTGGCCCTGAGCTAACATCCGTGCCCATCTTCCTCTACTTTGTATGTGGGACGCCTGCCACAGAATGGCTTGCCAAGCAGTGCCATGTCTGCACCTGGGATCCAAACCAGGGAACCCTGGGCCCCCAAAGCAGAATGTGGGAACTTAACCACTGTCCCACCGGGGTGGCCCCTTATTTTTCTTCTTAAAGTTACGATTATTTTGATTGATTTTTAACTTCTTGGTTATGCTGTATTGTTCTGGTATATGCTGAAGGGTTTGATTTACTACCGTTTGTTAAGGGTTTTCTAATCTGTGTTCATTAGGACCATCGGTCTCCAACTCTGTGCCCTCACAGTGTCTTGAATATCAGATTTATGTGGGACTTACAGACGGACTTGACAAGTATTTCCTTCTTCTTCATTCTTCGAAGGAATTTCTGTACAATAGCTATGATTCTTCCTTAAATGCATGACAGAATTCTCTAATAAAATATGAGTTTCTGGAAATTTTTTTTCTTGAGAGTTTTTTTCAGATTTTTCACTTCTTTCGTTAGTTTTGTTAAATTGTGTTCATGTATTTTTACTTTAGCTAAATTATAAAATTTATTGGCAAAAGTTGTTCATGATATTTCTTTATTATCCTTTTAACGTGTAACAAAGCCCCTTCATTCTTGGTGGGTAATTTGTGTATTCTCACTTTTTTATTCATCAGTCTTGCTAGGAGTTTGGCAATTACATTAATCTTTTCAAAATAATCAGCTTCAGACTTTGTTCATTGTCTCTATTGTCTGTTTTCTGTTTCGTGCATTTCTACAAACGTGTTTATTATTTTCTTCCTTCTAATTCTTTTGGTTGAATTTGCTTTACCCCAAGACTCCTTAAGGTAGAATTATATGTAGTAGAATTCATGGATTTCTTCTTTTCAAACCTAAATGTTCAAATCTATAAATTTCCCTCTAAGCCTTGAGTTAGCTACATCCCCATATCTGATGCGTTTGGTATTTGTTATTTTTCAGTTGATTTTTTTCTAAAGTTCCTTGTGATTTTCCCTTCTGACCCACGAATTATTTAGAAGTTAGTTGTTGGCTTTTCAAATATATGGGTGTTTTACGTAATGATTTTGTTATTGATTTCAGTTTTAATTCCCTGTGATAAGAAAACATAATTTATATGATTTCAGTCCTTTGCGCTTTATTGAGATTTGTTTTACAGCTCATTTTATGGTGTTTTTTTTTTTTAAAGATTTTATTTTTTCCTTTTTCTCCCCAAAGCCCCCCGGTACATAGTTGTGTATTTTTCGTTGTTGGTCCTTCTAGTTGTGGCATGTGGGACGCTGCCTCAGCGTGGTCTGATGAGCAGTGCCATGTCCGCGCCCAGGATTCGAACTAACGAAACACTGGGCCGCCTGCAGCAGAGCGAGCGAACTTAACCACTCGGCCACGGGGCCAGCCCCATCATTTTATGGTGTGTTTTGATGGCTATTCTGTGAAGACTGGAAAAGACCGTGGATTCTACAGTGTGTTGGTCTAGAAATGCCAGCCAGCGTAAGCGGGTTGATGCTGTTGGCACATCTTCTATAGCTCACCAATTTATGGTTATTATTTTTACATACATGATCTATTAATCACTAAGAGAGGACTGTTAAAGCCTCCCACTGTAATCGTGGATCTATTTTTGTCTTTTAATTTTGTCGATTTTTGCTTCGAGCGTTTGAAGGTCATTTGGGGGGGTGCATATACATGTGTTTGTGAATGAGTTTATCTTCTTTGCATTGTAAAATGCCTTTTCTATTATGTCATACCACTTCTTGTCTTAGCTCTCTGTCTGGTACTAAGACAGCCGCTGGTGTTACCATTGTACATCTTTAACTGTTTTCACTTTACCTTATCTGATTCTTTTTATTTAAATTGTATCTCTAACAAACAGCATATAATGGAGTCTTGCTTTTCATCCACTGTCTCTGACTTTAAATTGGCGCACTTAGTCAATTTATATTTAAAGGAATATTTGATTTGTTTTCAATCTACCATCTTTCTATTTGTTTTGATTTACCCCATCTTTTCTCTGTTCCTCCTTCCCACCTTGTTTTGGATTAGTCAAATATATTTTACTATTCTTTTTCCTCTTCTATTGGCTTATTTTTTATTTACCTTATTGAAATATGTTTATGTACAGTAAAATGTATCTATTTAAAGTATATAATTCTGTGAATTTTGTCACCACAACCACAATCAAAATACATAACATTTCCATTACCCCAAACAGTCTGCCATGCCCCTTTGCCATCAATTTGCTTTCCCACCACAGCCCCCATTAATGCTGATCTGCTTTCTATCACCATAGTTTTGATCTTTCTAGAATTTTCTATAAATTGAATCTCACAGTATCCATGTTTGTGTCTGGCTTCCTTTACGTAATGACATTGGGATTTGTCCATGTTGTTGCGTGGCGTTGGTACATTTGTTATTTTATTCCATTTCCTTGCTGACTAGGATTCTTGGCCTGGATATACCACTGTGTGCTTATTTATGCATCAACTGAAGGGCATTAGGGCTCTTTGCAGTTGCTAGCTACTACAGATAAAACTGAGTTGCATGAGTATTCACGCACAAGTCTTTGCAGGAGCATATGTTTTCAGTTATCTTAGAAAAATACCTAGGATTGGAATAATCGGGTCATGCGGTGTGTTCACTGAGCTTTCTAAAAACTGCTGAATGGTTTTCCAAAGTGACGCCCTACTTTGCATTCCCACCAGTGATGTAGGAAAGTTCCAATTGCTCCATATCTTCAGCAGCACTTGGTATTTTCAGTCTTTTAGATTTTAACCATTCTGGTGGATGTGAAGTAGTATCTCATTACGGTTTTAATTTGCATTCTTCTAAAGGCTAATGATGTTGAGCATCTTCTCATATGCTTATTAACCACATGTTTATCTTCTTTGGCAAAGCATCTGCTCAAATATTGGCCCATTTATTAAATGTTTTGTTTATCATCTTATTATTGAGTTGTGAGAGTTCTGCATATATTCTGGATAGAAGTCTTTTATATACATTTTGCAATTTTTTTCTCCAAGTCTGTTTGCCTTTTCATCTTCTTGTATGTTTTGAAGAACAAACATTTTAATTTTGATGAATTCTCATTTATCGTTTTTAAAAAGTTTTTAGTTCAAGTTTTTAGTAGCTTATTAAGAAATCTTTACATAACGTAAAACCACTAAGTGTTTCTATTGTGTTTTTTCTAGAAGATCCATAGTTTCAACACTTCAGTTTCGTTCTATTATCTATTTCAAGTGAATTTTTCTATATGGTGAAAAGGGCTGAATTCATCGTTTTTGCATATGGATATATGTTCTTTGTAGCACCATTTGTTGAAAATACTGTCCTTTCCCATTGGATTATCTTGTTCTCTTTATGGTCAAAAGTCACTTGACCATATTTCTGTAGGTCAGTTTATAGGCTTTCTGCTCAGTTCTCTGGTTCTATATGTCCATCATGGTCACCCAGATTCTGGGACTGTTGCCTTGCAGTACGTCTTGAGAAGAGGTCGTGTAAGTCCTGCAACACAGTTCTTCTCTTTTCAAAATTATTTTGATTCATATAGTTCCTTTGCATGTCCACATACATTTTAGAATAAACTGATTAATTTCCATAGAAAAAAACATTGGCATGTTGATTGCGATTTCATTATATCTGTAAATGAATCGATTGAAAACTCCTAATTGAAGAATAATTATTATTCCAACTCATGGCCGTGGTTTCTTCTCTATTTACTTAGCTATTTGTGGTGGGCAGAGTAGTCCCCCTCCAGACGTCCACACCCTAATTCCTGGGAAGCATGGCTGTGTTACCTCACCTGGCAAAAGGGACTTTGCAGACATGATTGAGGATCTTAAAATGGGGAGAGGATGCTTGATTGTCCAGGAAGCTCCTATTATAAATTAATCTTTAAGTTCAAAAAATCATTCTCAGCTGAGGCCAGAGGGAGACGTGACTAAGAATAGTGAGAGGGAAGTACCTGCTGGTTGTGAAGATGGAGGAAGGGGCCGGGAGCCAGGGACTGTAGGTAGCATCTAGGAGTTGCAAAAAGCAAGAAAATAGATTGTCTTCCAGCGACTCCAGAAAGGAAAGCACCCTTGCCAACACTTCGATTTTAAACAATGTAAACATATTTTAAATATTGTAAATAGTTGCTGTAAACAGATTTTCTTTAAATTTCAATTTCCAATTGGTTGTTGCTAGCATTTAGAGATGCAGTGGTTTTGGCATATTAATCCTAAATCCGGTAACCTCACTAAATTCCCTTAGGTGGAATACTTTTTTTGTAGATCCCTTGGAATTTTGTACATACATGGTCATGTCACTTGCAAATAAAGGCAGTTTTACTTCTTTTTCTCCAATCTGTAAACTTATTACTTCTTTTTCTTCCCTTATTGCATTGGCTATGACTTGCAGGACCAGACGCTGAGCATGGACATCCCTACCTGATTCCCAACCTTAGGGAGACATCATTGATTCTTTTGTATTATGTCAGCTGCAGAATTTTTGTTTATGTTCTTTATCAGATTGAGGGAGTTCCCTACTATTTTCACTTTGTTGAGTTTTTGTTTATTTTATGAATGCACATTAAACATTAGCAAACTGTTCTGTATTCCATTTGTTTGTGAGCTCTCTGTTAATATAGCAAATTGTATTAGTTGAGTTTCTAATATTAAACCAACTTTGCATTCCAGGAAAAAAATCTCATTGGGTAATGACGTGTTATCCTTTCAACATATTGATGGGTTATTTTTTTAACATCTATATAATAGATACTGGTCTGCAGTTTTATTTCAAGGCCTTTGTCTGATTTTCATATCTGAGTAATGTGCCTTAATGTACTTTTCTTCATGTTTCTTAGACTTAAGTTTGTTGAACATCTTGGATTTTTGAGTTTATTGTTTTCATAAATTTGGAATATTTTTGAGCACAGTCACTTAAGATATTTGTTTTACCCTCCCACCCCCAGACTCCAATTATAAGTATATTAGACTCTCCCATATTATCCTAGAAGTTTACTAATTACTTTTTTTTTCAGTCTTTCTTTCTCTTTGTGCTTCATTTTGGATACTTTCTATTAGATCATTAATACTGTTTTCGTAGTGTCTAATCTACTCTTCATCCCATACAGTAAATTTTTATTTTGAGACATTCTGTTTTTAATATCTGAAGTTTTATGAAGTTTTTAAAAACATATCTCTTCCATCCATCTCCTAATGTTGCTTATGTTTTTCTCTATTTTCTCAGATGTATGGAGTATATTTATGATCGCTTTTTTAAAATACTTGCCTATTTCTATTATTTGTGATATTTCTGTGCCTTTATTTATTGTTAAAAAATTTGGTTAAAAATATAAGGTATCCAAAGAAGCATAAAAAGTGTTAAATGTTGGACATTGTGAGATTTGTGGGGTTTTTGTTGTATTTTATCGTAATCCTTAACTTTTGTAAGAATATGTCTTAAGATGCAGTCAAACCCCTTGCATATACAAACTCAATTTTATCTTTTCCAGACTACTCCTAGCCTTTGTGGGAGTCTGTCCAGAGCATGTGTGTCCAGGGCTGACTTGGCCTCATTACCTAGGCCATAACCTTTGGAAGCCTCTAGCCATCCCTCTGCTGTAAGATCCTTCTTCTACGGCTGGTGGGAAAATCTGGCAGCCTCAGGGAGCCCAGGACCTGCGTGCCCCTTCCCATGGGTCTTTTCCTCATACCTGTGTGCAGGTCACTGTTCAGCCAAAGACTCAAGGGGACCCCTCTGTAAATTCTCAAGTTCTTTCTTTGTGTGGATCCTTCTTCTCTGGTACTTTGCCTCACAGATCCTGTGCACCTTGCTTTTCCCAAATGCCAAATTCTGCCTCCTAAACTAAGCAAAACCATCAGTCTACTTGGCAATCCATCCTCTCTGGGCAGTAAGCTGAGCAATCACAGGGCCGGCTTGATTTGTTCTCTTCTCTCAGGGATTGCTGTCCAGGGTTGTCACTGTCCAATGTCTGAAAAATTGTTTTTTGTTTTATTGTGGGGTTTTTGGTGATGAAGATTGTCCCTGAGCTAACATCTGTGCCAGTCTTCCTCTCTTTTGTTTGTGGGATGTTGCCACAGCATGGCTTGATGAGCACGTGTAGGTCTGCGCCCGGGATCTGAACCTGCGGACCCCAGGCCACCAAAGCAGAGCTCACAAACTTAACCACTGGGCTGGTCTTGAAAAATTGTTTTCTCCACATATTTTGTCAAGTTTCCTAGTTATTTAAGATAGGAGGATGAAACTAGTCCCTGTCACTCCCTCATGGCAGACGGAAAAAATAAACCTCTTGGCTTTTAAATTATATGTGAGTTGTTTTAAATTAGTGTTTGCTCTAGCGCTTACATCCTTAATTTAGCATAATGTGCCCTGAATATTAGTGTATATCTTCATGTTCAGTATGAGAACCTTCTCGGAATATGCTTCTACATACTTTGCCAAACACTTTGTACTGTAAATGTCACATATTTTAGTCCTGCACTTGTTTTAAGCACTGTGTATTTTAATATTTGCTTGGAAAGATAGAAAATATTCTTGCTGTTTACCCACATGTTTTCTTATGCTCTTTATTTCTCCTGCAGATGAAAATCTCCACCTCAAAGTATTTTTCTGTGTGAAGAACTTCTTTGTATTGTAGTTCTTTTGAAAACAAACCCTCTCCCCTTTGTTTAACTGAAAATGCCTTCATTTAACTTTCATTTTTGAAGGATATTTTCACTAGGTAGAGAATTCTATGTTGACACATTCTTGGAGGAGCTCCCTTTAAATGTGTCATTCCTGATTTTAAAGTCTTAGATTTAGAGAACACGTTAAACAAAACCAAGTCCTTATTCACACAACACCTTCCTTCTGATGAGGGGGAAATGTCAGGAAACAGGTAAATGGTTTTCACTGCTAATAACAAGTGATGCAAAGAAAATAAAGCCTCCGATCTGGGAAGGGGAAGAGGCTGGAGCAGCATAGATTTTGCATTTTCTCCAAATTCACATAAAAACAGAGAAATTGCATCGCAGAACAGGGGGTGTAGAAAATGCTGATGACGGTGGCCAGGACCCAAGAACAGTCTCGTCTGCTCCCCGGCACCTGGCCACAATGGCGCCATCGAGGAGAACTTGGGAAGTCTTAAGGAGACACGCTCCAAGGTCCACCTGGCTTGTCCGGGTCTAGGGTGGCACAGGCCTTTCACCAACCAGACGGCGAAGAATCTGTGTCTGCAGGACTCAGGGGCCACGTGGAAGAGGCCATCACGGAATAGAGAAGATACCATCTGTGCCTCAATAAGGATAAAAACTGCAGCTGGTGGACAGCCCTCACCTATGTTTAAATCTGTCAAATGATGATATTAAAAGAAAACTCACTGGACACCCAGTGGACGACAGAGAAAAAGCTGTTCTTTTAAAAATTAAGTAAATCAAGTGAAAGAATCCAACGTGGATCCATAAAGAGTGACGTGTATGTCCCACCAGAGCACACCCACACAGGGGGCGGGAGGACGCACCTGTGTAGGAAATGTGCTCAGCCAGTAAAGGAAAACGGAAGGGTAGCGTGAGAGCCTCACCAGGTTCTAATTCCCAGGATTAGTGGACATAAGTGTTGGGCTTCACTAACCGCCAGTGTCAGAAAAGGAATGAAGACCAGATACCACCAGCATCCCCATGGGAAAACCACCCATGGTCTTGCCCAAGGGGAGGCCCTGAGTGTGAGACCCTGCAAATATTGGGGTCTGGCTGCTGACTGCCTGTTCCTCCGTCCTCTACATTCCCAGGCAGTCGGCAAACCCTACAGGTTGGACAACCTGGCTGCCACAGCGGACAGACTGCATGGAAAAGAGCGAGAGAGGGGTAAGCTGTTGATTAAAAGAGGCATGAAGGATATATCAAGCCGAAGAAGAGATGGGGTAAGCTATCGTGTCCAGGGATGCACACTCAGCTGATAAAATCATAAAGAAAGACCAGGAAGAGGTTGCTCCAACAGTCAGGACCCCTGGGGAACTGCGCCATTTCTCAGGAGGGAAATACTGGAGCAGGAAGGGCTTCAGGGTGAGATGAGGCTTCAGCTTTGGATATGCTGACTTTGAGTGTCTAGACATTCAAGGGAGGATGTCAGACAGGTAGATGCATGTCCCGGTGTGGTTTGGGGAGGCATCTGGCTTTGGAGCGTGAACAGTGGCTCAAAAGTCCTCTTGTGTCAATGGCCCGGGTCCTGGAGGTGGGTGTGGGGCATAACTCTCAGGAGTCTCCAGGCTGGTCGGCTTCCATCCGGGAAGGGTAATCTCCCCGGGGCAGCTGGGGTTGGTGCACGGGCCTGTAAGGGGCACTGGGTCAGCGCCCAGCAGCGTTGGCTGCAGGGACCTTCTGGGGGGACCCAGAAGCAAGAGGAGTGTGTGAAGCAAGAGTCACAGGTGAAGCCGGACGACATTGGAGCAGACGCTGTTAGAAGTGGACGTGGGGTGGTGGCTGGTGACATGGAAGGAGTTGTTTCCTGAACAGTGGTGGGTGTGAGAGGCCCCGGCGTCGTGGGAGGGCAGATCATGGAGGCCTTGCTAAAGAAGCTCTTGTGAGGAAGTTTTCTGCAAAGAGAAGTGAAGAAATCGGAGCACAGCTGGGAGACTCCCTTCTTCCTTGCCCCGCCTCCTTCCTCTGTCTCCTGCCTTCTAGAATGTGGTTGTCACCACATGAGTGTGTGTTTACAGGAGTGATCCCCCTGGCTCTTGTCACCATGTGTGGACGCCCCGGGGATTATTGAAACTTTTTCCTCTTGCTAGGTTTATAAACAACCCTACAAGTACCCCAGTCTCCTGAGCACCTCTGCCCATTTCTCGGCACTGAGTCTTCCATGCGGGATGTGAGTCAGAGGCTGGGGTTCCTCAAGCCTCGGCCTCGGGAACCTGGAAGGTGCCCGGTGGAAACCTTGGGACTCCCTCATCGCTCCCACCTGAAGCAGCCCCAGGACTCAGAGGGCAGCCCCCGGTGCAGCGTCCTCGACCCAGGAAACTACTGTCCCTCAGCCGGTGTCTCAGTGCTGTGCCCGCCGGCAGGAGGCTGGAGGGTAAGGGGTCAGAGCAGAGGCCTCGCCATCCCTGTGCTGGGACCGTGCCCTCTCCAGCCATGGCGAGTGGGTGCTGAGCACCTGCTCGGTCTACAGCATCCTCTCTGGAGCTGTGCTGAAAGCACGGTCCGAGCGCTCGGAACAGCATCCACTCTGGGAGCTCTCCCCACCGGGGTCCCAGCAGGACTTAGCACCTGGCTCCAATTCACTTTGTAATTTATGATAGAAACACACATTTTCAACCTGATGGAATCTGAGTAGCAGGGAAACTCCTTTTCAAGCCCGATGTCCTGTCAGCACAGCACCGTGTCCTTGGAGCTGACCCCAAAGCCCGGCCTCCCTGGGAAGGTGGAGAGGCCTGGGGATGACAGCTTCTGCTGCAGTCTCTGAAGACACAGCAGCTCTGCTCTGGACACAGACACTGGCCGTCGCCCGCTCATGCCCGGGCCCTCTCTGAGCAACCGCGGGCTGAATGGGGCCCCTTGGTGCCGGCAGAGGATCCCTGTGGATGCAAAGCTGGTGGCGCCTCCCAGCCCAGCTCTGCCACCCGCCTCCTGAGGAAGGTGCTTGCTGGTCTCTGTGAGCTCCTGCCCGGCGGCCCCCCGTGCCCAGTGTGCAGCCCCAACCCCGGCGTCTGCTTTCCCCCGGAAGTGCCACTTCTGGTCACTCGCACAGCCCCTGGAAAACCCCTGCTCCTGGCCCCCCACACACTCCTCTTGCTTCTGGGTCCCCCCAGAAATGCAGGGACCCCGATGTCTACGGTGCTGTCCTGGCATGTTCGTTTAATGACCAGGAGTCACAAGGACGTGCCAGCATGTAACGCCACCACCAGAGGCCCTGTGTCCTGCTCTATGGCTCGTAATTTGAGGATGTGGAGACAGAACCAGGTGCTGGGGAGAAGGAGGGAGCACCTGGGACTCTCCTCAGGGATGGGGCTCTAAGGTCGGAGAGTTTTATAAGAGAGTTGGAGGGCCGGCCCCGTGGCTGAGATGGTTAAGTTCATGCACTCCGCTGCGGTGGCCCAGGGTTTCTCCAGTTCGCATTCTGGGTGTGGACATGGCACTGCTCATCAAGCCATGCTGAGGCGGCATCCCACATGCCACAGCTAGAAGGACCTGCAACTAAGATATACAACTATATACCGGGGGGATTTGGGGAGAAAAAGCAGGAAAAAAAAAAGATCGGCAACAGTTGTTAGCTCAGGTGCCAATCTTTAAAAAATAAAAGAGAGTTGGGTTGTGTATTTGTGTGTGTGTGACAGAGATGGAGAGAAACAGAGACAGAGACACAGAGAGACAGAGCAGAGAGACAGAGAGGCAGAGACAGAGAGAGAGAGAGGGAGATAGAGAGACAGAGAGAAATAGAGACAGGGAGAGATGGAAAGACAGAACAGAGACAGACAGAGATTGACAGACAGACAGACAGAGACAGAGAAACAGAAAGATACAGAGTGACAGTCCCACTGGAAAGCTCATCTCTGAAGGGCTGCCTTCTGGAAGAAGAAATATGATGGGGGGTCAGGAGAATTTGGGGGGCTTCACAAGGAGGCTGACTTCCTAGGAGAGAAGGAAGTAGCTCTCAGCCTGTGGAACTGGGGAGTGGGAGGGGTCCCTCCCGCCACCAGGCTGAAGGGCAGGAGAGAGAAAGCCTGTCCCCCAGTCCGTCTAGACGGCAGGCGCTGTGGCTGACATGGTAGCTGGTGGTTTGCACGGTGACGGGGCCGGCTAACAGGAGGAGTATATTGATCTGCCTGCTGATTTACAGGACATCAAACAACTGGCTGAAATGCCTCTCACCATGAATTGGCTGGATTTATAGTTGTTTGGATGTTGAACAGACAGAGACCTGGACGTGAGTTCTGCTCCCAGTCCTGGAAGAGTCTCTCGCACTCGGTCCCCTCCCCAAGCCAATGCTGGTGCGCCGTGCACTGACCACCCGCGCTGAGCTGACGCAGGGGGATGCCCGTGGAGCACAAGCTGTGCACAGGCAGGCGTTTCCTGCAGGACTCTGGGCTCTCTCAGAGTGGGTGCCCTCAGTGAATGTGGGGGGTCAGAGGCTCCTGGGGCACAGAATGGAAGCCCCCACAGAGTCGTCCCTGTGGACTGATTAAAATTCATTTTGCTACAAATTCACCATCACTCTGCCCTCCCCCAAAGTTCTGGGTTGAACAGAAATAAAAGAACAAAAGCCCATTGACCATTGTTCACAGCAGCCCTCGTGGTTCAGAAAATGAAACGCATTCATGCTTCTCACTCCTTGTCCCCAGGTCAGGTCTGACAAAGGAGTTGTTGATGAGTTTCGTGAATGGGGGGCTGGTGTGCTGGCTTTGCTTTCCACGCGATAAATATTCATGTGAAGAGGAGACACAAAGAAGTTGAGGTTCAAATACAGGGCACGCTTGTACACAGCCCTGAAGACGCTGGAATCTGCGGAAGCGCTCAGAAGGAGCAGAGCCTCCGCGGGCCGCTCGATGAGCCGGTGAGCGTTGAGTACCTTCTGTGCATCAGTCAGAGCAAGGTGGCTCCTGAGATGTGAGGTTGCGGCCAGGGCTGGGCTTGGGCTTTGAGACGCTGGGCAGGAGGAAGACTCTGAGCCGGGGCATTTTGCTCATGGGCTTGTTGGGCAGCGACACAGTAAAGTCTACAGTGTGGGGGGCACAGCGTAGGAGCCATGCACACGAAGTAAATAACCGAAGTTCACAGTCTCTCTCCTCGTGGGAGCCAAGACGTAACACCAAAGTGAAAGCACAACAGACGAGGAGCTCCAGGTTTAGCGACACCACGTAAGTAGCTTGGACTTGGACGTCATCACTCCCAACCTTCCAGAAGGAAAAAGCTGAGTAAATGGAAAACCAATAACTTTTTCTGGACCATCTGAGAATGGAGGTAGCAGGGCAACCAGCTCCCTGAAACCAGAGGTGAATCCAGAGTCAGAGCTGAGATCCGCTCACGTGGACACCGGCCACCAGAGCCACACACGGGCAGGGACACTCACGTGGTCACTCTGACGACGTCTTGGAGGCGACTGTTTACACAGCTTTATGCATAGTTGCCGAAACCTGGAAGCAACCACGATGTCCTTCAGCAGGTGAATGGATAAACAAACTGTGGTCCATCCAGACGATGGATGACAATATTCCTCAGAGCTAAAAAGAAATGAGCTCTCCAGCCATGAAAAGGCTTGGAGGAACCTCCAGGCACATTGCTAAGGGAAAGAAGTCAGTTTGAGAAGGCCACACACCGTTTGATTCCAAAACTGTGGACTTGAGTTAATGATGACGCATCTACGTTGGTTCATTAGTTGTAACAAACGCACTGCAGTAACGCAAGACGTTCGTGAAAGCGGAAACTCCTCCTAGGAGATGGGGTGGAGTGAGTTCTAGAACCCTCTGTACTCTCCACTCATCTTTTCTGTAAATCTAAAATGCACTAAAAACACAAAATCTACATAAAAATAATAAATGAAACATGGATAAGGTCGAAGTCCCTTGACCTCTCCTCGTCTCCTCCATCCATCCCCAGGTCCCCTAAGATGAAGCTTATGTCTTTCCCACTCTTTTTTCTATATTTTTCCACACATGCTTGAAGCTATAAACAATATAACATAAGCAGATTTTGTTTCAATCTTTACACAAAAAGTAACATGCCATATGTATGCTTTTGCAATTTCCTTTTCCAGTCAACACGACACTGTGAGATCTGTTCGTGTTGAGGTATATATGCAGAGTTCGCTCATTTAAACGAATGTGAACTCTTTTGTTACGTTGATATGTCTTGGTTTATTTAGCCAGTCTCCCGCTGATGGACACGTTGGCTGTTTCCGTATATTTGCTGTAACTAATAATGCTGCGTGAACACTGCTGCCCGTGTCTCTGTGAGCACATGGGTGAGCGTTGCTGTACGGTAGGCACATAGCTGTGGGACGGCCAGCTCACGGGGCACGCAGAGCTTTGGCTTCACTCATGGTTGTCCAGTCAACCATCCAGAGGGGCTGCGCCAAGTGACTCCCTCCCACCTTGCCTTTCTCCCCATCCTCACTCTTACTTGGCATTATCGACTTAATTGTTGTCACTCTACTGTGTCTGTGGTTGTCTCACTATTTTAACTATGAATGAGATCAAATTGTCTTCAGCTGTTTGTTGGGCATTTGAATTTCCTCATTTCTGAATGGTATATTTATATCTTTTGCCCATTTTTTATTACTTTTTTCTTTTTCTTGTTGATTTGTCAGAGTTGTTTGCATATTCAAGATAAAAATCTTTATTGTTCTTGTAGAAAAAAAAAAATCTCCTTTATTGTTTATGGTGGTTTTGCTGTATAAAGTTTTAAATTTTGATGCAAGGAAATACATTATTCATTCCCTTTAGGTTTTGTTTCTGCATCTTATTTAAAAAGTAAGAATATGAATAAGAATAACAAAACACATTTTCTTTCAAGATTTTAAAATTTTGCTTTTAACATTTAGATCTTTATGCCATCTGGAATTCATTTTTGTGTGTGGCTTGAGAGAGAGAGAAAATTTTATCTTCCCATATGGCCAGCCAGTTGTCCCTGCATCAATTTATTGCATAGCACCCCCTCTTCTTCACTTATTTGTAAGGGCGTCTTCGTCATCAGCCGAGCACCATGCAAGTTTGCGAATGCTCACGGCCTCTCTTCTCTCCCTGATGTATCTAGCTGCACCTGCACTGGCTCCGGGCGGTTGTTTAACTCTTTACGATGTGTTTATACCTTTGGAGTGCGCAGGTATAATCTGCCCCAAATGTGTCTTTGTTTAGTCGGTTTGTTTGGTTTCTTCTTTCCTTCTTCTCTTTCTGCAGATAGAAGCTCTCTTAACGCATCACAGCTCCCACAGAGCTCGCAGTCTGCCACCAAAACACCTTTACAGAACCGTCTCTTGTGGGTGTCCAGCGCCAGGCTGCACATTCGGGATGGGCAGCGTCCTGGAGTCTCGCTCCTCCTTGCTCTGTGAGAGCCTGGTGGGACGTGCGGCACGTCAGAGATGCGCAACGACTAGGTTCCCAGTGAGCGGAGGTGAGGAGGCAGGGGGAGCTGGTTCCCGAAATCCTGTGATCCGCCAGAAGCTCTGCCGTGGAGCTGAGAGGAAAGACACGGACACCCGGGCGGCCTCCTCTCTGGGTGCAGAGCCGTCCATGGCAAATAATACCCATAACAGTAACAAGCAACGTCAGGAGCGGCTGCCCCGAAGCACGGCCACAAGCCAGACACAGACCGAAGTGTGTGAGGTGTCTCAACACAGCCCTTGAGACAGCCTCTGCAGCAGGCGCGGTTTACTCTCCTCATTCCTGAGATGAGGAAGCTCTGTGCTGAGCTGGCTGCACTGGGACCTGCACCCTGGGGCCAACTGGGCGCTCCAGCCACCGAGCCCTGCTCCCTGACAGTGACGCTCGTACTTGTCCCGGTGTGTGTCTGTGTGAATATATACAGATATGAACACGTATAAATACTTCGTGCTATGTTTATTCATGTATTTTATTGGAAAAAGTAATACTTTAGCCAGGTTAACATATCCAACAATTCAAAAGTTACACAAGTAAAAGCCAGTGGTTCTGCACCTGAGAGGTCCCTCCCCCTCACAGAGGCAATGCCTATGGACAATTTCGTAAAGCTGCCCGGACATCTGAGGGGCTGTGCTGCGCGGGTGTTTCTGCATTTCTGTGTGTGCATGTTCACAAATCACCCTTTCTAAAAACACTAATACGAGCGTTATTTACCCCCTATTTTGCATTTTGCTTTTCTCATTTAGCAATGTATTTTGGAGATATTCTAATCCATTCTTTTTTAAGTAGCTCCATGATATTCCATAAATTATTTACTCATTCCCATAATGAGAGGTACTTAGATTGGTTCCAGGCACTGTAATTATTAAACAAATGGAAATCTTTATAATATGTCTTGGCCCTCATGTGCATAAATGTGTGCAGGGTAGCACTGTAAATGTGGAAGTGCTGGGACAAGCTGTAAGTACGTTTTAAGATTTGAGAGATGCTCTAGAATTACGCTCCAAAGAGATTTCGACAGTCACACGGCTGCCGTGAGAGGATGAGGGGATGTTCCTGCTCTTCCTCCTCAGCCCGGTGCCCGTCACTCGCTAGTCTCGGCCCACCGTGTGTGAAAAATGCTGTATCATCGGCCTAGAAATCTGCTTCCCTTAACTTCCTGTGCTTTGAACATTTTGTGTTACGTTTACTGCTTCCTTGTGCCTCTTTTGCGGGAATGACCTTCTCATGTGCGTCACTCATTTTGGAGGGGGCAGGAGTTGTTGGTCTTTTAAATATTTTTTACAGTTTTATCAAGAATATATTTTGAATCATTAAAAATTTCTATGCTTTGGCAACCAGAATTCAGCAATTCATCAAAAGAATCATACATCAGGATCAGGTGGGATTCATACCAGGGACACAGGGATGGTTTAAGATCTGCAAATCCATCAACGTGATACACCACATCAACAAACTGAGGAATAAAAACCACATGATCATCTCAATAGATGCAGAGAAGGCATTTGACAAGATCCAACAGCCGTTTGTGATAAAAACTCTGAACAAAATGGGCATAGAAGGAAACTACCTCAACATAATAAAGGCCATATACGACAAACCCATAGCCAACACCATACTCAATGGGCAAAAACTGAACCCCATCCCCCTGAAAACAGGAACAAGACAAGGATGTCCTCTATCACCACTCTTATTTAACATAGTACTGGAGGTCCTGGCCAGAGCAATCAGGCAAGAAAAAGGAATAAAAGGAATCCAAATAGGGAAGGAAGAAGTGAAACTCTCGCTGTTTGCAGACGACATGATCTTATATATAGAAAACCCCAAAGAATCCATTGGAAAACTGTTAGAAGTAATCAACAACTACAGCAAAGTTGCAGGGTATAAAATCAATTTGCATAAATCAGTAGCATTTCTATACTCCAGTAAAGAACCAACAGAAAAAGAACTCAAGAATACAATACCATTCACAATCGCAACAAAAAGAATAAAATACCTTGGGGTAAATTTAACTAAGGAAGTGAAGGACTTATATAATGAAAATTACAAGGCCTTTCTGAGAGAATTGGATGACGACATAAGGAGATGGAAAGACATTCCATGTACATGGATTGGAAGAATAAACATAGTTAAAATGTCTATTCTACCTAAAGCAATCTACAGATTCAACGCCATCCCAATCAGAATCCCAATGACATTCTTTATAGAATTAGAACAAAGAATCCTAAAATTCATATGGGGCAACAAAAGACCCCGAATTTCTAAAGCAATCCTGAGAAAAAAGAACAAAACGGGAGGCATCACAATCCCTGACTTCAAAACATACTACAAAGCTACAGTAATCAAAACAGCATGGTACTGTTACAAAAACAGGTGCACAGATCAATGGAACAAAATTGAAAGCCCAGAAATAAAACCACACATCTATGGACAGCTTATCTTTGACAAAGGAGCTGAGGGCATACAATGGAGAAAAGAAAGTCTTTTCAACAAATGGTGCTGGGAAAACTGGAAAGCCACATGTAAAAGAATGAAAATTGACCATTCTTTTTCACCATTCACTAAAATAAACTCAAAATGGATCAAAGACCTAAAGGTGAGACCTGAAACCATAAGGCTTCTGGAAGAAAACGTAGGCAGTACACTCTTTGACATCAGTATTAAAAGGATCTTTTCGGACACCATGCCTTCTCAGAGAAGGGAAACAATAGAAAGAATAAACAAATGGGACTTCATCAGATTAAAGAGCTTCTTCAAGGCAAATGAAAACAGGATTGAAACAAAAAAACAACCCACTAACTGGGAAAAAATATTTGCAAGTCATATATCTGACAAAGGCTTAATATCCTTAATATATAAAGAACTCTCACAACTCAATCACAAAACATCAAACAACCCGATCAAAAAATGGGCTGGAGACATGAACAGACATTTCTCCAAAGAAGATATACTGATGGCCAATAGGCACATGAAAAGATGCTCATCATCGCTGATCATCAGGGAAATGCAAATCAAAACTACACTAAGATATCACCTTACACCCGTTAGAATGACAAAAATATCTAAAACTAATAGCAACAAATGTTGGAGAGGTTGCGGAGAAAAAGGAGCCCTCATACACTGCTGGTGGGAATGCAAACTGGTGCAGCCACTATGGAAAACAGTGTGGAGATCCCTCAAAAAACTAAAAATAGAACTACCATACGATCCAGCCATCCCACTACTGGGTATTTATCCAAAGAGCCTGAAGTCAGCAATCCCAAAAGTCCTGTGCACCCCAATGTTTATTGCAGCACTGTTTACAATAGCCAAGACGTGGAAGCAACCTAAGTGTCCATCAACAGACGAATGGATAAAGAAGATGTGGTACATATATACAATGGAATACTACTCAGCTGCAAAACAGAACAAAATCATTCCATTTGCAATAACATGGATGGACCTTGAGAGAATTATGTTAAGTGAAATAAGCCAGCAAGAGAAAGATAATCTGTGTATGACTCCACTCATATAAGGAATTTAAAACTATGGACCAAGAACAGTCTAGTGGATACCAGGGGAAAGGTGGGGTGGGGGGTGGGCACAAAGGGTGAAGTGGTGCACCTACAACATGACTGACAAACATTAATGTACAATTGAAATTTCACAAGATTGTAACCTATCAATAACTCAATTAAAAAAAAAAAATTTCTATGCTGGGGCTGGCTCCCTGGCCGAGTGGTTAAGTTCGCACGCTCTGCTGCGGCAGCCCAGGGTTCGGTCCTGGGCGTGGACATGGCAGCACTCGTCAGGCCACATTGAGGCGGCGTCCCCCATCCCACAACTAGAAAGACCTACAACTAAGATACACAAGTGTGTACGGGGGGGTTTGGGGAGATAAAGCAGAAAAAAAAAAAAAAAAAGATTGGCAACAGTTGTCAGCCCAGGTGCCAATCTTAAAAAAAAAAAATTCTATGTTATCACTTACAGACTTAATTTGTAATTCAATTCCAAATATTGAACCATCACTGGTTCCTGAAAATAACCACATTTAGTCATAATGTATTTTTATTTTTGTGAACCGTTTGATTCTAGTTGTTAATATATTATGTTGAAATTTTGCATCTATATTAACAAACTAGATACATTTCCATGTTTTGGTCATAGCTGGTTACAAACCTGAAAGAGAAATGTTTACAAAAATTTTAAATAACTTCTGCATTAGTTACCCTCTGAGGTTTTGATGGAATTCAATAAAGAATTTTCATAGCAAGAGTGATTTAAGGGGAAATAGCTACTGGACAAGTTTCTCAGTTTTGTTTATGGTAATTGGTCAATTTAGATTTCCAATGTCATCTAAAGGTAAATTTTGGACTTTAATTAGATAGACGGATACTGATCTACAGATAGATATAGGTCTGTAGATAGAAGTATTCTTGCATAACCACCTGTTTCTTCTGATTTTTCAAATTAATTATATATAGAAAAAATATGTATCTAATCTGTCTCCCTTTTGGGTGATCTCCTCCACTAATTCCTCATTTTTTGTTCACTCTTCTGTCTCTCTTTTGTAATTAAGCTTGATATTTTATATTTAATAGGGTTTTTGTAGAGAAGCTTCTCTGGAAATTATTTACTAATGTTACTTTTTTCTCTTTAATGCATCATTGATTTCTATTTTACTTTATAAAACTTTTCTGCTTTTCATACATTTATTTTTCTGTTTTTAGTTGATTGGTTCATTTATTTAATCATCACTTTTTAATTTGAACTTAAATATTCATGGTGAATGATTTTGTTCTGGCGTGGCGTTTACAGGACCATCTGATTTGAGTTGCATCGCAGTTTCATTTCCTCCAGGGATTCAGTCTTTTTAGGTGGCCTCCTGGGAATGCACTGACCTTTGTTTTGTGTTGAAAAATATGACCATTTTCCGGCAATAATTCGTGGGCTCTGATGAGGCGCTGTGCTCCGTGTTTTCAGAGTGGAGCTGGGACACACAATTGCACATCTTCCTTATGACACATTGCACAGTCCTCCCAAGTCCAATGTGTATTTTGTCTCCTTGACCTCACGGATGAGCAAAGTGAGGGAAATGTTCTCCTTGAGGCGGATGCCTCTGGAGTCCCAGGCTGCCCTTCCGCCATGCGCTCCTGAGCCACCTGCCCAGAGGTCACCGGGCTGCTGGGCTGGGATAGCCCTGTGCCCCGTCTCTCACGCCTCTGGTTCGCCGCAACTGCAGGAGCCGGGAGAGGTGCTGCCCTTCCTCCCACACAGGGGGCCGTGCAGTAGCTCACCTGTAACAGGCTGCCTCCCTGTCACTCTTGTCTCCTGGGCTCACCTCCCACCCTCTCCTCACGTAGAACCCTGCTCCCAGCCCTGCATCCAGGGGCCCAGATTGAGCTACTTTATTCCATGTGCATCTGGCTATTTATTTTATTTCCTTTGGGTTTTATTTTACATTGGTGACAAACATCAGCCCTTCTGGAGCACAAGTGGAAGACTTTCATTGGCATTGTGTTCATTCTCAGCATCACGGGGCTTCCTCGTCTTCTTCAGGGTTTCTTCCCAGGGACCACAGCCTTGTCTGACAGGAACATCGCCACTCCAGCTCCCTCTTTGCTTCCGTTTGTCTGTCTCTTGGCCCACAGGTTTCCTGATTACTGGATATATCCTGTAAATGCAGCACACACTGGGTTGTGATTTTTTTCATCTAATGAGAATCTTCTTCTTTTAATAAGTGAAAATATCTCATTTACACTTGCTGCTGTGATGGACGTATTTGATGATAGCTCTCCTGACTTCGTGTGGTGCATTTCTATTTTCATGTTTCTGTAATTTTCTGTCTTTTACTGCTTGGTCTGCAGTTTGTCTGTGTGTGTGCTTTCCTTCTGATAATTTGGAAGCTAATTCATCCGCTTTAGTTTTTCTGGTAGCTGCCTTTACAACTTTTAATAACATTTTTAAAAACTTATTTTTAGATTTAGTAACTTCAGATGGTTTATTAATCCCCAGCTATGTAAAAGGAAAAAATCAATTCACCTACATATTTCCCAGATCTTGTCACCATCTTCTGACTTTTCTACTTATTTATTTGTTTAGGACTACTAATGGTTACTTTTACTCCTGTAGAAATCTAAAATTTGGTCTATTATCTTTACAAACTATTTAAAAGTGCGTATGAATTAAATAAATCAGGAAACGTACACTTCTTTTGACATACTTGCCTTTATGTGTGTGTATATGTGTGTATGTGAATCTTTGTCAAAGTTTAGATGTTTTAGATAAATGCACATACACATAAATTTCTACGTCTGTGTGTATAAAACGTTTCCATTCTGCGTCGAACTACTTTCCATTTGTTTGGCCTTCATTTCACACTAGTGGGCTCCTTGACCACCAGCAGACCTTTCTCCCCACCTGGAGTTGCTGCCTCCTTGAGCTCTCGATTTCCGTGCGTCAGGCTTTGTGCCTGTAATCAGTGTTTACCAGGCACATTCCCACAGCCGAGGACCCCTGCTAGCTCCCTTTCCTTCTAAGCAGTCCCTTGATTTGTTAAAATAGCTTTATTCAGATATAATTCACAAACCGTACCTTCACCCTTTTGAGGTAGATTATATGTGGTATTTAGTATATTCACAGTTTTCCCACGATCATCACTATCTAATTTTAGAACATTTTCATCATCGTCCAAATAATACCCAGTAGCAGCCATTTTCCATTTGTCTTGCCCCGACCCCTGTCAATCACTAATCCACTTTCTATCTCCATGATTTTGTCTCTTCTGAACATTTAATATAAAGGGAATCACACGTTATGTGCTCCTTTGTGACCGGTAGTAATTATTAGTAGTACTTCTTTTATTGCCAAATAATAGTCAGTTGTATGGAGATGCCACATTTTGTTGATGCATTCATTAGTCAACGGCTGTGTAGGGTGTATCTGCTTTTTGGCTATTATGAATAATGCTGCTATGAACATTCATGTGATATCGACCCTGATATCAGTTTCCCCACATTAAACCCAGCATATATGGGGTTAAAAAACCAAAACACTCATTCCCTGCTTACTCTCTGGCTTCCTGGCTCCAGAATCCACCATCCTCCATGGAGACAGACACCATCAAGGACAAGCACCTGGACTATCTCCTCCTGCAAAGAGATATGGGCTGGTGGGAAAGCTCCGACCAGCAAGGCCATATGCTCCCCCTCCCCTACCTAAAACCCCAAATAAAAACCCTTCCTTTTAGCTTTGCAGGGAGTTTGGGATTTGAGTGTTAGCTGCCCTCTCTCCTTGCTCAGCGCTGTGCAAAAATAAAATTCCCACTTTCTTCCACCACACCCGGTGTCAGAGATTGGCTTGCTGCGCAACGGGTGAGTGAACTCACTTCAGGTTCGGTAACACATGGACGAGTTTTTTTGTGGACAGAGGTTTGCATTTCTCTTGGGTAACTGCCTAGGAGGGGGCCTACACGTTTTGTGAGAGTGCCAAACTGTTTTCCAAAGGGACTGCACCTTTTCATATTCCCTTCCTCTGATGCCAATTCCCCCACCTTATTTTCAATGCTCATTATCGTCTGTCTTTTTATTTTAAACATCTTACTGGGTCTGAAACAGTATCTAATTATGGTTGTGATTTGAATTTTCATAATGACTAAAAATTTTGAGTATCTTTTCATGTGCTTATTGGCCATTTGCATATCTTCTTTGGAGAAGTGCACATTCAAATTCAGGCTTAATTGGGATAATGTTTGTTGAGTTGTAAGAGTTCTTTATATATTCTGGTTGGAAGCCCCTTACCACATACATATATGTATATATTTCGGACATTTTCTCCCATCCTGTGGGTTATCTTCTTAATTTTTTGATGGTGTCCTTTGTAGCACAAAGACTGTTAATTTTAATAAAATCCAATTTACCTATTTTTTTCTGTCATTTGTTCTTTTGACAAAGTATCTATGAAACAGCTGTGTAACTCAAAGTCACAAAGATTTACTTGTATATTTTATTTTAAGAGTTTTATAATATAAGTTTTAGCACTTGTATTTATGTCTAGAATTAATTTTGGGTTAATTTTGTTTGCAATTTGAGGTAGAGTTTCAACTTCATAATTTTGCATATGGATATCCAACTAAATGAGCACAATTTTTTGAAAAGACTTCTCATTCTCCACTGAATATTCTTGGTAACCTTGTCAAAAATCAATTGACCAAAAAAGTAAGGATTTATTTTTACACTCTCAACTCTATTTAGTCGACCCCTGTGTCTATCCTGATGCCGGCACCTGTCTTGGTTACTGTAGTTCTAAAATTGGAGAACGTGAGTCCTTCATTCTCAGGAACGTTTTGGCTATACTGAATCTATTGCATTTCGATAAGAAATTTAGGATCGGCATCTCATATAAAATCTCTTTCAATAATGTTTTCTGGTTTTCAATGTTAAAATCTTGCACTTCTTTTGTTAACTTTATTCCTTTTTGATGTGACTGTAAATGGAATTATTTTCTTCCTAACTTCATTTTGGGCTTGTTCATTGCTGCTGCACAGACATGTAATTGTTTTGTATACAATATGAGTTTTGTATATTGATCTTGTTTCCTGCAACCTTGCTGAACTCCCTTATAAGTTGTAATAAGTTTTTAGTGCATTCCTTATAATGTTCTACATAAAAGATTTGTCATCTGTAAACAGATATAGCGTTACTTCTCCTTTAAAATCTGGATACCTTCTATTTCTTGTTCTTGCTTAATTTCTCTGGCTAGATCTTTTAGTACAACCCTGATAAAAAGTGATGAGAACAAGCATCTTTGCCATGTCCCTGATCATATGAGGAAAGCTTTCAGCCTCTCACCATTCAGCATGATGTCATCTGTGTGTTGCTCATAGATGCGTTTTATCAAGTTGAGGAAGTTACCTTCCATTCCTTTTTTATTGAGACTTCATTTCTTTTTTCTTTTTTGAAGGATACTTCTGCTGAATCCAGAATTCTTGGTTGACAGTCTTTATCTTTCAGCCCTTTGAATATGTCATCTTACTGCCTTCTGACCTCCAGGGTTTCTCATGAGAAGTCGGATATTAATCTTCAGAAGGTTTCTTATACCCAATGACTCATTCTTCTCTTGCTGCCTTCAAGATTCTCTCGTCTTTCAACAGCTTGAAGATCGTGTGTCTGAGTGTAGATCTCTTTGATTTTATCCTACTTAGAGTTCATCGAGCTTTCAGATGTGTGGATTAATTTCTGTCATCAAATTTGGGAAGTTTTAAGCTATTACTCCCTCGAAATTTCTTTCTGCTCCTTTCTTTCTCTGCTGCTTTTTGAGGACTCCTATTGTGCTGGGATGTCTGGGGTCATCCCCAAGCTCTCCGAGGTTCTGTGCCTTTTTCTTTATTCATCTTGTCTGTGTTCCTTTGATTGGGGGATAAATAATGACCCGTCTTGAAGTTTGCTCACTCTTTCTTCTGTCAACTCAAACCTGCTGTGAAGTCTCACTAGCCAAGTTTTCCTTTGAGTTATTGTACTTTTCAACCCCAAAATCTTACTTGGTTCTTTTGAAAAAAAATTATTTCCCTTTATGGATACTC
This sequence comes from Equus asinus, assembly GCF_041296235.1. Lineage (NCBI taxonomy): Eukaryota > Metazoa > Chordata > Mammalia > Perissodactyla > Equidae > Equus > Equus asinus. Next base: position 13,790,694 of record NC_091793.1, on the reverse strand, counting down.
TCTATTTGGTGAGACATCATTGTCACACTTTCCTTTAATTTTTAGACATAGTTTTCTTTAGTTCTTTGAAGACGTTTGGATTACCTTAGTTGGAGTCTTTGTCTAGTAGGCAGAATATCTGGGCTCCTCAGAAACAGTTTCCATTCACTGCTTTTTTTCCTTCCTGTGTGTGAGCCATACTGTCTTATTTCTGTGCAAGTCTAATAGTTTTTGTTTGAAACTGAGCACTTGGAGGAATATGACTTGGTGACTCTGGAAACCAGATCCCACCAGATCCCTAGAGTTTGTTATTAGTTGCTATTTTTGTTGGCGCTCTTTGTTTAGTGACTCGTGGACTAACGCTGTAGAGTCCGCATTCTCTGCTGTGTCTGCCCACTGAATTCTCTTCTCGGTCGGTTTACTGGTCAGCTGGTCGGCTAATGATTGGACTGAGCCATCCTTAAATGCCTGGAACCGGCAGGTCTCTCGGCCCCTGCTGAGGGCTCTGTGTGTGTCGGGCTCGCTGTCAACGCTCAGGCAGCTCCAGCTCCGCCTTGCTCTTTCCTTGTTTGTGCAGATCCTCAGGCTCCAGAGCGGAGAGGTCAGGACCTTCTCGGGCTTTGCCTAAACACGTACACACATAAACCTGCACATGTGCGTGTTTCCATTGAGCCACAGAAATATGTTGCAGCTTTTCAGAGTCCCCTGTAGACATCTCTTTCTCCAGGCCATATTTATAAGTTTTTGGTCAGCCTCTTCCTGGCTCAAATGGGCATTGCTGCCTCAGGCAGCTGAGATGTCGAACAATTTACACAGATCGTCTTTAACAAATGCCCTGAGTCAGGTCAAATAATGAAAAGCCCTGTGAATGGGCCTTTTCTGGGGAGTGGTGAGACAAGGTAAATAGTGACACTTCCCTGGGGACGGAACTTCTGAGGAGCTTCTAACCTGGCTCCTACCTTCCAGTGGCTACGAAGCGGCTATTTTCACAGCTGTTGTGGCTGCAAGGTTGCTGCTCTTCTGGGCTACCACAGAGCTGGGGAGAAGAAGATGGGCATAGCACGGGATACAAAACCAAAAACACCCCCTGTTCTTACCGGGATTTACCTTTTTTTCTTGAATAAACACTTCTTGGGTTATTGCAAGCCTTTTGTAAGTATGTGGATTTCTGAATAAGTTTATTTTGACAAGTGTTGCCAGTATTCTCAATGCTTTGATGGAGGGGCAGATTTTGGGGGTTCTTACTCTGCCACTCCAGAAGTCTCACCACAGTCCATTGATTTTTTAAGGTGGAAGTACTCACCCATGCTCCCCTCGTTCTTGGCAAGATAGGACCCCACCTTCAGCTCCAGCAAAGTCCTGATTGGGTTGAGCTTCTCAGCACATGAGTCCTGAGGAAAGGGACTGCTGTGTAAGTGGACACGAGCCCTGAGTCAGGGGCCTCAACATAGACTCCAGCTCCGGGGAGCTCACCTAGGTGAGGGGGGCTACGGCCTAGAAGGCAGAGACGCCTTCCCAGAAAAGGAGTCGGTGTACAACCTGGAGGAGAACAAGTTGTGAGCCTGGCACATGCCTCTGTCCTCAGTAACTCTGCTCCTCTGTGACGGAGCTGATGCAGCCGCTGCCCCCTCCACGCTGCCCAGCCCCGGTGCAGACTCCATGTCTGCAGCATTTTAGCCCCGAGTCACCTTTGATTCGGAGTTCTCTGTGGACACAGCACAGGAACATTCTCTTAGCGCCTCCACCCCCGGAAGCAGCCGTCTGGGCAAGAGGCCAAGAGCTGGACTCTTCTCTCTGCTCTTGGAGAAATGGGTAGCTTTCCTGAGATCTGTAACATTTTACAGCTGTTTCCAGGGTTCCCCCACCTTCTGCCCCAATATCGTGTGTTGGACGCTTTCTCTCATAGTCCAAGGTTTACGGTAGTGGCTGTCTGGTTTCACTAAAGATGTTTTCTTCTTTGTGTTTTATTCTTCTTGCTGTGAGTGGTTGGCATTCATTGGAAATTGAATAGAAAGCTCGGGTCCCTTGTGTTCCAGCACAAGTATTCTCTGATCAGTCTTTAAGAAGATGAGGAGGAATCTTCCAGGGGAAACAGCCTTGCTGGTTTGGGGTGAGGAGGGGTCAGCACACAGGAGAAAAAGCGTGGGTTTGGAGTCAGGAAGGTGGGCTCCACACTTCTGCTCTGCGTCGACTCGCCTGTCTGTGGCAGACAGCGTCCTCGACACTTTTCACACTTGTTTTTCAAGTCCGAGAAGGTAGGGACGACGTTTCAGGTTTCAAGGAGAAAACAAGATGGAGCCCGTGGGACAGTGTGGGCACGCTGGGGTCCTGCTGGGTCATGTTCCTGATGTTCTGGGGAGGGACCCTGCGAGCATTCTCTAGGTCCTGCTTCATCTTTGGCAGGTCCCCCCTCGTCTGTTACCCTTACACACACCTGTGGGCTGGGAGCCTTCACCACTTCTCTGTGCAAGCTTGGAGCCCAGGGTTGTTTTCAATGTCCAATTGTCAAGGCAGCTGTTGATCAAGGCTGTGGTTTCTTTGGCCATAGATGCCCCTTAGAAAACTAGGAGTCATCTAGGCATCTGCTTCCGGTGGGTTCCGGGACCCGGGACACCCCGAGTTCTTTCTCCGGCTTGCTCTCAGTCTCTGCCTCCTGGCCCCAGGCTCCCTTGTCCTCACTCACAGCAGCTCCCCTGTGGCTGTGACCTCACTCTTGCTGTATCCTGAGATTGTCGCTCGTCACGGGTGTTAACTGGGTCCTTTTCCCTCAAAACTTCGTCCGTCTCTCTTCTTCCTCCTTGAATCTAGGGCCAGTGGTTTCCCCAGCACTTTGCTGTTCTCTGTGCCCTTTCACTTCTGGGCCATCTGGCCTCTCATCCTGCACGTGGCTTGTTCGCATCCTACAGCCTTGCCAAGCCTGCCAGCATCGAGGACGCCCACTCTCAGCTCTGGCCTCTCCAACTTTTTCCCCGGAATTCAGGTCGGTAAACTCCAGGAATCCCTCACCTGACGGCTCCCCAGATGGGGCCCAGCACAAGATGGAAACCTGGGGCTTTACTCAAGAGCGAGGAAAAAGTGCTGTTAAAGGCATTGAAGCATAAATGAGGTCCTTCCTTCCACGACATCTCCTCACCACTTGCCATGTGTGGTTCTGCTGTTTATTCCAGCTGCATCCTCAGGCTGGGCTCTCTGTCCAGCTGCCCGCAGTCCAGCCAAGGTCGGGATGTCAACCTCTCCTTCCCAAGGCCACTGTCCCCACCCTCAGCAATGGGTGACCCCACAGGAGGCAATGAGCTAGGAGGGTGAGAGGCTGTCCCCCTGAGCCGCCTGCTGAATGAACGAGCCGTGTCGTGGCCACCACCACGCCTGCCCTGAGGTGTCCAGGCTGAGTCCGCTCTGCCTGCACGCTCCCCATGCCCGTGCCCAGGCCCACTGGGAGGCAGGGCGATGGTGGAAGTGGGCCTCGTCCAGACCACACGGCCGGATCATGACCTAGGTGGCTGAGGGAAGCCGTGGGGAAGGGATCCTGCCCGGGAGAGGGGCTCTGAGCCCTGGGGGCCTCCTGCAGTGTCCCACCAACCTCACTTATAAAACACAAAGTCAGACCCAATTACTAAGAATTTCAAGATGGCATCAACCGAGCACTGAAGCTTGCAACGCCCTGAATAATGACCCCAAAACATCCGGGACTCAACCCCTGGGAACTGTGAGTGTCGCCTTACAAGCCGCACAAGGGACTTCACAGATGCCATCAGGTTCAGGGCCTTGAGATGGGGAGAGGGTCCTGGATGATCCAGGTGGCCCCACATGCAACACTCGTGCCCTTATAGGAGCGGGGCAGAGGGAGCCCTGACTACAGCAGAGGAGACCAGGTGAGGACAGAAGCGAGGACTGGAGGCGCGTGACCACAAACCCAGCTTGTCATTCCCACCAGGCGCTGGGAGAGAACAGGCAGGTTCTTCCCTGGAGCCTCGGAAACAACCAGCACGGCTGACACCTTGACTTTGCCCCATAAGACTAATTTTAGCCTTCTCTTCTCCAGAACTGGAAGAGAGCACGTTTCTGTTGCTTTAAGCCACCAAGCGTAGGGAAATTTGTTAGACCAGCCACGGGAAACAGAGAGGATCAATAACACGCCTTAAACAAGGCCCCTGAGTGTCTCCCCGCCCTCAGTGTTCCCCCCTCCCTCCCCCTCCCTCCCCCTCTCCCTCCCTCCCTCTCCTCTTTCCTTCCTTTACTCTTTCTTCATTTACTTTTTATCTGCCACCCAACCACTATGACATCTCACGTGTCTTTCTGCTTGTCCTTGTCACTTTCTGCTTCTTATATTTGTGGAGCAGTGGCCCTAGACGTCCAGGGGATGATTTTCCAACTGTCGGGGGGCAGGCTGGATGATCCACGAGACAACCCAGCATTTCAGCACTGACACACAAGGAAGGGACTTCTGGCCCCCGAAGGTTTGCTGGGGCTCGGGGCTGTGCACCCGTCCACCAGTCACCCAGAGAGCCAGGCTCCTGTGCCTAGCGGTCCGCCTCCTCGGGATCCTGGGAATTCTCCATGCTCGTCTGGAACACGGAAAGAGATGGGGCTGAGCACTTGGGGAAGCTCAGGGCCCAGCCTGGGGCAGCATCAGCGCCTTGTCCACCTTCGCTGGCCAAGGACAGAAGGGAAGCTGGACATGCAGCCCAGTCAGGGGCTGCGGCAAGGGAGTGGGGCTGCTGACCCTGAGCTCGGAGGGACTCCACTCAGCTTGAGGGACTGGGGCCTGACACCCCATGAGTGTCCCTTTTTGTTATCATCATGAATATTTATCGCTAACACTTAAGCACTTCATTTACAAAGGTCTTATTTCAGTGTCTCATATATTAATACAAATAATAAAAATTAAGACTGGCAAGGGATTTCCAGGTTACAGAGCAATTTCGCGTCTGGGATCAGCCTCTCCCAGGGTGCTGATGAGTTCACCCACCCAGGACAGGGGACACCTGCAGGGGGATGAAGACGCAGCCCGCTCTTTCCTTCCTGTCCCCTGCCAGCCCGTGGGAGGAAGTGCTGGCCCATGTTAGATGGGGGCGGCAGGTGACGATGATGACAGGAGACAGGACAGGATGGGGGACGGGGTCCAGGGAAGGTGGGGGCTTGCTTTGCCCACGCAGCAGGAGTGGCTGAGCCCCCACGGCCCTGGTCTCCAGATGCCCAGCCGCAAGGTCCTCTGCCCCATGAGACTCGGGTGCCCAGCTGGAGCTGGCTGATCTGTGTTTCGGCTGAGTGGGCTCCTGCAGAGACTGGGCTGGCCGGGCTGAGTGACCCTGGGGCTGGGGGTGTGGAGCAGCCTCAGCAGCTGGACTGCAGATCTGATTCTGATCCGAGGAGGAGAACGCAGAATAGTGAGCAATTTCTCCCAAATGTAAATTGTATGAAAAAAATCCATAACTCTAGGAGGGCTTTGTAATAAGGCCATAAATCACTCCAGGATGCAGAGCTCTGGGCGGAGAACAAATGTCTTACTTGTTAGAGAGAGAGGGGAAGGCAGAGAGCAGCTCTGGGAGGGGTAGCCCCACCCAGCTCCAGCCCTCGGCCTGGACCAAGCTGCCAGCCCCATGCCGAACTTCCCCTGATCCCCAGGAAGGGCCCTCGCCGTCCCAGGGCCCAGAGAGCTCCCTGGACAACATCTGATTCCAGCATCTTCCTTGCTCCAGCCTGCCCGCTCTCTCATTCAGCAGCAGTCATTCACTCATTCCCTCACTCATTCATTCATTCGCTCCCAGACTCTCCAGTGCCTGTCACAGATAGGGCACACTGCCCACTGCTGAGCACATGCTGAGGAGCCAGACGCGATCGCTGGGGCCTCGACCTTAATGAGAGGAGCGTAGCATGCAGGAGGAAGGCCAGGAAGGCCTGCCTGGAGGGAGCGGCAGCTCTGCCGGGGCCCGAGTAGCACAGGGATGAACTGGGGACAGTGCCGAGGCAGCAGCCTAGCCCGCAGTGACCACAGGAGTCTTCCGTGGGTGGAGGTCGGGCATTGACCCAAAGAGGCCGCCAGGCTGCTGAGTTTCTGAGACTTCCTTCAAGCAGCAGAATCTTCCAGGGAAGCCAGTGCAAAACTTGAACCAGGAGGAGCCGGCTGGGGTGAGGCCGCCTCCCCGGCTGGGCCTCCGCTACCACCTGCAGGGAGGGGTGAGGCGTGCCTGGTCTGTGGCCCTGAGCAGGGGTGTGTTCTTTGGGTCTCTGTACCCCGCACCTGCCTGGGAGGGAGGGACAGCTCCTCCTCTGTCTCCCCATTGTCCAGAGGGTGCAGGGAGGGGCCCTGGTGGTGCCCCAGGGCTGGCCGTAGGGCAGGTCCCTGGCTGGGCCAGCCGTGTCCCCTTCCTACCCACACCAGACCTTCCAGGTGGGCACCAGGTCACACCCTCTCAGGCCTCACGCTCGTGGCACTCAGGCCTGGGCACTGCCCGCATGTCCCAGAAGGAGGGGCCATACCTAGGGACGAGGACGCGCAGGGGTCTCCCACAGCCCTGCGGTTTCCAGTCACAACTCACCTTGTGGGGCTGTCCTTTTGGACCCCTGGGTGGAGCATGGCAGTGTCATTATTCTTGTTTTACAGATGGGGAAACTGAGGCTAAGAAGCTTGCCTAAGGCCACACAGTGAGCTGGTGGGGCTTGCAGCCGGCTGCTACCCCTCCCCAACACTCAGGACACATGGCTGGGGTCCTCTAGAGAGTCAGGACCCCAGGACACCGCGAGTCCTGGGCAGCAGCAGGCTCTGCCCTGTGTGCGCCACGTCCAGTAATCTGGGGTCACTGTGTCGGCGGCACTGAGATTACACTTCAAGTCCGAGACCTCGCTGCAGCGTTTCCAGGGACGACAGGATGCCAGACCACCTCCTGCTCATAATGATGACCTCCGACCTCCACCCAGCGCTCTCCGAGGACCCCAGATCTGGCCCCAGCTCTGCCCAGGCAGGAGGGGGCTCCTGTCACGCCTTTGATGGCCGGAGAAAGGAAGCTCCCAGAGGGACGTGCCCACCCGCCGTGGGACGGACATATCGCCTCGCTCCTCGCAGTGCAGGGTCGGAAGGGCTCAGCTGGGAGGTTTAGCTTTTCCCGCATCCTCCATGAGAGCGCGGAAACACGCGGCATCTGGCGGGAGCCATGGAGGAAACCACGCCAGCCCCCAGCCGGACTCCATCCCTGCTCATGGCAAAGCTCCTCCACTCTGCAGGGACGCTCCGGGTGCCCTGAGGTCAAGGGGTGGCCAGCTGACCCATCCTAGGCCCCAACTCTCAGCGGGAGGGAGTCCTGTGCCCCCAGCCTGTAAGAGCCCCCTCTGACAACGCTTCACTCTCCTCGGGGAGAAGCCCGGGCCCTACGGTCCCTCTGTCTTCCTCCTCCTTTGCCCCGAGCGGGATAGTCAGTGGTCCAGATTTCCAGGTGTGCCTTCATCCTAGGGGCTGGAGCCTCAGAGATGGAAAGTTCTGGAGAACCCACGAGGAACTGGGCGTGGATGAGGGCAGACCTGCCTTCTGAAGTCTGCTGGTGAACAAGTGGACGGCATCTCATGAAAGCAGGTTCGTCCTGCACTTGCCTGGACACATGGCCTCAGGGGCACCGCTGCCTGGAGTGACGGCCCTGGCGGGGGCTGTGATCTTCCTTTCTCTCTGAACTGTCCCCAGGAGGGTGAGTCCTTCAGCCGCGCTTCAGCTGAATTGCAGCTCTGAAGTGTTGTGGTCTACTTTGGGAACAGAGGAGAGGGAAGTGCCAAATGAGGCCTTGAAACTGGGTTGGAACTCTCCCCGATGGATTCTCCTCTCGCTGGGACACTACTCACTGGTCCTGCGCCCTCTAGGCCTGGTGAGACTGTGGGGGATGGGGGATGAAGTGGCACAGCTCAGGAATGTCGCTGAGATCCCGGGAGCCCCCGGTGCCCAGCCATCTCCAGGGTTGGCCCAGAGCACGGGGCTGTGGACGGGTGTGGGAGGCCCTCACAGTATCCTGAGATGCCCTCCAGAGCCCCCATTACTGTAAATCAGCTTCACAGAATTGGTGTCCGCCCTCCCGGGCTGTGTGCGAAGGACAGGCTCCGTGAGGGAGCCCACCTGGGGCAGGACACCAAGCCCTGGGGACAGCAGGGTGAGGGGACATGGAGGCAGAAGTGAGAAGAAGGGACTGGAGGTGGCAGGGGCTGGGCAGAGTCTGGGGGAAGATGGTCAGGCTGCAGGTGGTGGTCATGGGGTCACAAAGGAGGGGCTGGCCTTGGACAAGCCCTTGACCCTCTGGAACCTCATGGGGAGCCTCCCAGCCGCTGGGACCCAGACCCCTGCCCTCAGGACTCTGCAGCACCCCAGCCTGTCCTTATCCCTCTGGGCCCAGCTTCCAGGTCCCTTCCCCAGACTTCCGAGCAGACCTAGGGCCATGGAGATCTTGCCTCCTGCTCTGTTTTCCTGCCTCCCTGAGTTCACAGGCTGAGCCAGGCCTGGCTACAGACAGGAGCTCAGTCCCAGAAATGCCCTTGGAAATGCCAAATCTGCCCAGGGTCCACATGCCCCCCACACCGCTATGGAGGTCCTTTCACCTCACCTTCTCTACAGCTTTAGCTCCTGGGCTTTCAGAAGGGGACCGGGCCACTCAGGGCGGCCAGCCTCACCTGACCACCTCGCATCACTCAAGCCCAGCCCAGGCCTCCAGCGCAGCCTGTGTGGGCGAGATCGGTGCCCAGGATGCTGAAGAAAGAACAGGTCCACAGAGCTGAGTCCCCTCCCCACGGTCCCTCCGTCCCCAACCACAGGGATGCCACCCTCAGCCCGTTCTTATTCCCGGCTCCTGTCATCTCTGGTTAATTAATTGCTCCTTCTCTTAATTTCAGGATGCCCTGACGATTTGGTGATGAGTGCTGACGAGCTGAGATTGTGACGTGAAGATAAAGACCCAGGACAGCCCGCCCACCTGGCCCTGCGCCTCCACGGATCCTGGAGAAGACGGGGACACAGAGGTGGCCTCGCTGGCCCCGGGCCACTGGGCTCCAGACAGGATGGCACACGTCGGTGGCCTCAATCTTTGAAGGGTGTTAGTCTCAGGCAAGGGCAGTCTTGGGGACCCCAGAGATGGGTCTGGGTACATGAGAGGTGTGTTCTGGAATATTTCACATGGATCCAGTCCTGTCTACACAGCACCATGAAGGTGGTGCCTGCCTCCTTCAGAGCTGTCCCTCCAGCTCCTTCCTTGGAGCAGCCTTCTCTCCCCGCCCACACTGCCCTGCCCCTTTCCTTAGACTGTCACTGTGTCACTGTGTCCACAGCCACCTTCCCAGAGGCCATAAGCACTGGAGGATGGGGCTCTGCCGGCTTGGGCACCCCGGGGTCCCCCATGACTCATCTGGGAGCCGCGAGCAGGAAGCTGTCATCAACACCTGTGATCGGATGAAAGAATGAGTGAGCGAATGGATGAATGAATGAATGACAGAACACGAGCGTGGGGAGGTGACGCCACCACTCTCCCAGTTCTCATCTCACCAGACAGGGAGCCGGGCATCTGAAAGGCTCCTCCGCTTTTCCTCGTGGGTCAACTGAGACATGATTTGAGACGCTCCAATACAGCCACACACTCCGGAATTGTCCCTTACACGTGGTCACTTGTGCCTGAAATCACCATCGCCGAGACAACCCTCCCGAAAAGGCAGCTGTATGTGGAAACAGTGTTACCTGGAGCGACAGCAGTGTGAGTTCCAGAACATGATAGAACTTTCTGGAGACCAAACTTTGAGTGGAGAGAGAGGAAGGAGCCAGTGTCCAGCCAGGCGAGGCCCTCGGGCATGCCTGTCATGAGAGAAGGCGCAGGATGCATGTGGGGTGGACTGGCCCCTCCCGGCCCTGAGGTCCCAGCCTCTGAGCTCTCAGGTTGCGATTCTCTGGGGAGAGGGAGGCGGCGCTAGCACTCCCACAGGTGTCCAGCAGCAGTGGGCCCCGGGCCTCCCGGTGGCTGAGCAGCCCTCGGCTCCAGCTCATCAGGCCGAGCAACCGCTCCTTCCACAGGCCTGCGGCCCAGCTGGAGGTGCCTGTGTGGGAGGAGCTGTGTCCCAAAGGTACACTGGAGTCCCAACCCCAGAACCGCAGACTTTGACCTTATTTAGAAACAAGGTCATTGCAGACGCAATCAGTTGAGATGCTCTCCTCCAGGAGCAGAGTGGGTCCCACAAGCCTTATGACGGAAGTCCTTAGAAGAGCGGGGAAGAGACGGAGACGCAGAGAGGGAGGACCATGTGATGACGGAGGAGAAGTTGGAGTGATTGCGGCTTCCAGCCTCGGGCCTCCAGGGATCTCCCACAAACTGCAGAAGCCGGGAGAGAGGCCTGGCACGGATTCTCCCTCAGAGCCTCGAAGGAACCAGCCCCACCTGCACCTGATCTCGGACTTTGGCCCCAGAACTGGGAGAAGATAAACGTCTGCTGCTGTAAGTGGTTCCATTTGTAGGACGCTTTCACGGCAGCCCCTGGAGCTAATCCGGGCCATTCTCTCTCCCGCATCTCTTCTCGGAGGGTCCATTTCACCGCCGCGGTGCCCAGGCTCCTCCAGGGCTCCTCAGGGGCCCCTAACTGCGCAGTGTGCTCACTCTCCGCTGTGCCATCCATCTGGGGATGTCACCAGCACTCGCCCGGGGTCAACGAGGAACTCGGTTCAGATGGAGACTTCATCCTCCGCTTTCAGACTTGGATCCCTCCTGGGCATCCAGCTCACTCCATTTTCCCACTTTCCTCCTCCAACCCCGTTTTAAATAGAAGCCATAAACAATCAGAGCGTGAGGCCATCAGCCCAACTTGGAAGCAAACCCCGGTCTGTGGGGGGGACAAGATGCCGATCGAGGCTGCCTCCCACCAGAGGGCCGCTGCGTGCTGCTCCAACGGCTCCACCTCCTCCCTCTACCCCCCTTCTTAATGCCACCGGTGTCCCCAGAGCTGAGAAACTGGGACAAGGAAGCACCGTGCAGCTGGAAGACGGGCTGCTGGGCTCTACGGGAACAGAACACATTTCCCGCTTCTTGGGGAGCGTCCATCGGAGGGGCCAGAGCCGACAGCATCCCAGCAGCTCTGGAGGGAGCTTGTGTCTCCAGGGGCAGAGCTGCAGTGTCAGGAGGCCTGGGAGAAGGTGGGACCCAGCTGACCAACTGACCACCTGAGAGCCAGGTCCTCTAGCCTGGGGAGGAGAGGTCCAGGGCCCTGTGAGCAGCCCGAGCAGGTGGGGCTGAGACAGGAGGGTCAGGGTCACATTGGAATCTCTGGGCTAGTGAGGAGGAGCTTCCACTGACTCTGTTTACTCCATGCATCTGGATGGAGCTGGAGATCAGCATTGTTTTGACTATTACCAGCTTCCTGGCCAGGGCCTCCAGCATGCATCTGGCAGGTCTGCCTGCCCTTTAAGTGGATTGGTTTCGCCTGAATCACATTGCAGCCCATGCGACATGGACCTGCTGTCCGTGCCTGGCGCCGTTCTGAGCACCTTCCACCCACCGTCCATGTGATCTCCACAGTGCCCCATAAGATGGGCACGGTTGGGGACACTGAGGCCCAAGACCTCCAGCGAGAGAAGGTGGCTGCACGTCTGAGCCCAGGCAGGCTGACCCGTAAGCCCGCACGCCCAGACATAGAGTACGTCTGCCCTCTGGAACCTCGCCCCACGCCCAAGGCCCTCCTCCTCCAGCCAGAGCTGTGTTTGGCTCTAACTCTGGGCTGTGCTGGCCGCCCCTGCTGCTCCAGCCTGTAGGAGGCGCGGTCTCTCCGTGTTCCCAGCAGGAACTCCCAGGGAGCTGTGGTGAGCAGGGGAGTACCGCCTCCCTCCTGTCCTGCAGGCCCACCCCTTGGACACTCAGGGCTGGCTGCATATGTGGGGGACTGTGCAGTGCTCAGGAGGGTCCCATGCTCGGTTTACAGCTCCACTGTCATCTTGAAAGTCTTAATGATTTTATCTTGAACTTGTGTTCACACAAGTCCGACAGTGGGACAGCTGGGCCTGCGTGCGAGCCAAGGACACTCGTGCAGAGCACGTGCCCCCTGCCCTTAGTGCTTCATCCACATAGCGCATCTGGGATGCCCCTGAGCATGGACCTCTGGGGACCCGCCAGGCGTGGGGTTCACTGAGACTCAGTGGGTGTGCAGCATGAGCGGGTCAGGGCTACACCTGAGCAAGTGAGGAAGGAGGGGCCCTGCCAGGCTCCACAGGCCGTGCTTTCCCATCAAACTGCAACTTGCTTCAAACACGGAAGGAAGAAGGCAGGCTTCTGATAACATCAATGGCCAAGGGACCCTGTCATATTCTTTCTTACTCCGTGTATTGCTTGCATTTCAAGAAATGAAATAAAAAGGGTTGAGTGTGTTTTGTGCAGTGTTTCCGTTATTCTGGTAGGAACAAGACACACATGCGTGGACGAGCTGTGACATTCCAGTCGTGTCCTTGCATTGATTCTGCGTGTGGCTGAGGTGCTCCCATGTCTGCATGTAAGACTGCATGCCCCGTATGCAGAGAAGCAGTAAAACCCGTGCAATTAATGTAAGAATTCAGCTTTTCTTTACCTGGAATGAAGTTAGATAGCAACTAAAAACACATTCAAGTGGTGAGAAAGACCATGAAAGAAAGAAAAAAATCTGGGCTGGCCCGGTGGCACAGCAGTTAAGTGTGCACGTTCCGCTTCTCGGCGGCCTGGGGTTCGCCAGTTGGGATCCTGGGTGCAAACATGGCACCCCTTGGCAAAAAGCCATGCTGTGGTAGGCGTCCCACATATAAAGTAGAGGAAGATGGGCATGGATGTTAGCTCAGGGCCAGTCTTCCTCAGTGAAAAGAGGAGGTTTGGCAGTAGTTAGCTCAGGGCTAATCTTCCTCAAAAAAAAAAAAAAAAAGAAGAAGAAGGAAAGAAAGAAAAAGTCTTCTTCACATCTTAGTATCTTTAAGGGGACTTTCTTCCTGCTTTTGGACAAGGGTCCTCGATCTCCTTTTGCACTGGGCCCTGCACATTTCTCCTCCCGCTGCCATGCTTTCCAGCCCTGTGAGCTGAGGTAGGATCAGATGAGCTCCTGTATGTGAGGTGACCTACAGCAAACCCTTCCAAGTGGAAGTTTTAGCCGGTGAGAAGGAAGGAATGAGAAGGAGACAGAGGAGTTTCCCGGGAACATGTCTTGGGAAGTAGGTGAGCTGGGCAGCAACTGGGAGTGTCTCATTCCTTGCCCTGCACGCTCACTCTGTAAGCAGAGCCTCCTGGCTAAGGAAAGGGTCTGAAGTGCGTCATCTTGTTCCTTGTGTGGTTCCGTCACCGGGCCCCCCACCAAGGGGGAAATGGCTGGAGACGGGAAGGCCAGTTGGACCAATATTTGAACCATTCTGGGGAGAAATAGAGATCCAGACAAGGACAGAGGTAGTGAGAGAGTAGACGAGCTTGTCAAGAGCTCCTCTGAGTAACTTTTAGAGACTGTCCTTAACTCTGCTCGCTCTGTCTCCCAAAGATAGGTCACTAGGTTTGTTACTGAAAATGTGGTCTCTGATCCTGATGGCAACCCAAATAACGAGAACAGAGTTTTGGGTGAAAAAGGAAAGGCTTTATTTTGCCAGGCACAGGGAACACAGCAAGGGCTAGTGTCTCAAGAATTGCTAGCTCCCCATTAAGAAATGGGTAGGGGGTTTTATTTGGTGTTTTAGGTAGGGAAGGGGGGCCATGGCCTTCTTGGTCAGCGTTTTCCCGTCGGCCTGTGTCTGGGGCTGCTTCCAGCAGAGGAGTCAAAGGGTTTCTCAGGTGGGTGTCCTCGGCTGTGTGTCTCCATGGTGGAAGGTGGACTCTGCCGTCAGAAGCCTAGGAGGTGGGCCTGGAAGCTTCAGTTTCTTGATATTCTTTGGATGTTAGTTTCTCTGGGAAAGAACTTCGAGGTCCTGGGATTAGCCACAACTTTAGTGGGAGCCCAGCGTGAGGCCATCTGGACTTTAACGATTTGTAACTTCTATTTGGTTGTAAATCCAGGGAGTCAGGGGTTAAAGAAACCAGCGTTTCCCTGTGAGCGTAACTAGAGGCCCAGAGACCAGGGGACGTGCGCCTTTAGCTTTAACCCACATGCGCTGAGTTGGCTGTAGGGCAGCCAGTCTCAGCGCTGATATGAACTAAGAGCTGGTAATCGGTTGCGTTAACACTTTATTGCTAATGACTGCCTTCTGCATTGTCTAAGAAGGCAGAGAGCAACGCAAGATTTCCAGCAGCAAAGGGAGGCACACTGGGCCGCCGCAGGAAGATATCAATATTTCAGCAATATTGAGCTCCCGCTCCTCAAATCGTAGACGAGATAATGGGCAGAAATGAAGAGCATTATCGGACGTCTCTGGCTGGCACTTTGGTGCATTGAGCATCAGTCCAAGGTGCCCACGGACGTCCCCCCACAGGGAGACTAAATAATGCTGAGTGACAGCTGACACGCTCACTGCTTGGAGGGAGCCCACCATCGGAACGCGGGAATTTAGAGTCTCCAGCTGGGGTGGAGGAGCCAATTTACAGCCCGTCAGTCAGGGTTTTGACACGTAACTTTGCGCTTGCCATTTTGTTAATGAGGAATTGCTCTCAAATCTTAGGAGGATGTTTCCCTAAAGAGAAACCTGCGTGTCTTGGTGAAATTAAGATGACTTCACTGGGGAACATGCAGTGAATGCTTAATCGGCTTTTTAACCTTTTACGCCTTCAGCGGGTGCAGCTGTAAGACAATTCATCATTGCATTGTTGTAACCTGCAAAGGAGGTGACCAGCAGAGAGGAGCCATTGGGTAAATGTTGATATGCTCAGATCTGCCTCTCAAATAACGCCTGGAAACTCAGGACGGATTCCCAGCCAAGGGCCTTGGAACTGGTAGGTTAGACACCCTGGACCCCCTTGTCCCTGTGCCTCCAGGAGACGGCCCCACGTTAGGGGCGGCCCACAGTGATCATGGGCCCTGAGCCTCAGTGGATGCAAAACACCCTGTTGCCTGACCCTCTGTGTCTCAGCTCATGTGTCAGCGCCTCCTCCAGCCTCACCTCTGCTCTGCTGCCGAGGCCACATGCTGCGCTGGGCACTCGCTCTGCGTGGTTTCATGATTCATCCACACTGCCGGGCGTAAGTCCTGGCATGAGTAATGTTTGCTGAATGAAGTAATCAGTGAGTGAGTGGAATGAATGGGGTCGGAGCAGCAGGGAACCCTCATGCCCATTGCTGGCGTCACAGAGAAATGGGAGAACCCAGGCGCCAGAGTCGGAAGCACTGAGCTGGGTTCCCGGGTCTACCACTGCTCACCATGCGACACGGGCCGTGCTCTCTGCTCTGCTTCTAGTCGATGGTTTCATCTACAAAGCACAGCTGTCACTGGCACAGGGGCCTCCCTGGGGCCTCGAGGATCCTAAGGAGAAGAAAGAATCTTGGGAACATGTCTGATTCGTGAAGCATAGATGGGAATAGAGGCAAGTGGAACATAGCCAGAAGGTCTTTGAAACACCCACAGCCACCCTCTCAACCTTGCCACACTTGTCCCCATGAGACTTATCCCACTGCCCCCACTCACCATCAACACAACCACCCACACTTCATCACGGCGGCAAAGGCTCCTGGGAAAGGGAGGCAGGCTGTACCGGTGTCCTGAGCCTGCTGGAACGAACACCACGGTGGGGCTTGAATAGCACACATGTTCATTCTCTCCGGTTCTGCAGGCGGGAGGTCCCAGATCAGGGTGTGGGCAGAGGTGCTCCCTTCTGAGGCTGTGCAGGAGCCATCTGCTCCAGCCGCTCTTCCAGCTCCTCGTGGCCACAGATGTTCCTGGCTTGTCGACGGCTGTCTTCTCCCTGTGTCTTTGCATTGTCTTCCCTCTGTAGGTATCCATCTCTTTGTCAAATTTCCCTTTTGTAAGGACAGCAGTCACATTGAATTAAGGCCCAGCCCAATGACTTCATCTAAACCTGATCATCTGCAAAGGCCTGACTTCTGAATGTGGTCACATTCACAGGTCCGGGGGTTTGGGATTCCAACATCTTTTGGAGGGACCCAACTCAACCCACAGCAAGGGACGACTGTATCTCCTTGGGGCCCTACCTAGACGTCTCTCCCCGCTGTGTGCTTTTGGCATCTTGGATACAAAAGCTTTCCCCAGCGCTGAAAAGAAGTCTCCAGACCCCATTGGCTTAACCTCCTGGGACCAAACTCGTCACTGAGATGGTTTCTGTGCTTCATTCTCAATATCCAGCATTTACAGACTGCAGGGCAGACAACATCAAAAAGACAGAAGTCTTAGTGCAAAGAGAGAAGGTGCAAGAGCCGGTTCCACAACTCACTGGTGAAAGACAGACCAGGCAGCAGTGGCCTCGCCTGGCAGGACGTGCAGGACGGTGCACATCTGACTTATCATTTCCATCACGTGGTCCGGGACCCTGTGTGTGCACCCGGGGCTGAAACAGGTCCCTCCCGGGGCCCCACGAAGTTCCAGGTACTCAGTTCATGAAGTCATGCTCCCTTAGTCACCCAGGAGACCCAGGCTTCCCGGTGATCCTGCTCCTCTGGCTGAGGCCTTGCTGCCTCT
This sequence comes from Equus asinus, assembly GCF_041296235.1. Taxonomy (NCBI): domain Eukaryota; kingdom Metazoa; phylum Chordata; class Mammalia; order Perissodactyla; family Equidae; genus Equus; species Equus asinus. The sequence goes on along the minus strand of NC_091793.1, from coordinate 13,774,158 downwards.
TGGAATCCCCACTGGCCTCCTGGGCCTCGCAACCCCACCGTGGAAGCAGCCCTGCCTCGGCTTTGCGTTGCACCCCTGCTGCCCATGTGGCTGGGGGGCGCTCTCTCCAGACAGGGGCCTTGGGAACCCTCCCAGGGTGGAGGCAAAGGAGCTTGAGGGGTGCTCTGCAGGAGTTTGGGGTGTCCCTGGGAGGTGTCACAGGGCCGGTACTGCAAGAGCAGAGATTGGGCGTGGGGGGTGAAGACTGGTCTGAGAGGAAGTCTCAAGCAGGACCCCAGACACATTCTGGGGCTGCAGGTCTTTGCTGAGGAGTGGGTGACCGCCAGCCCAGCTCCACGGGGACCCACAGCAGGGACAGGTGAAGGGGGCTTGAGCCTGTAACTTGTGTCTGGACAGTGGAACCGGCTCGCCTCCACACTGGGACGACCACGGAAAGGTTTGTCCTCCTAAATGTGCCTCTCTGGCCATTTGCCACCGTGGCCATCACAGGCGATTTCAAATCTGAAAGTTAAATCGCAGCCCATCGTCAGAGTGGTCGCTGCCAAGGCGTGAGAGCTGCGCGCAGGGCGTCTTGAGGAAATGGCTCATTGGAAAACACTTTCTGCTGAGCATTTCAGTGCAGGGACACAGCACGTGAATCCGAAAGACAAATTCAGAGTATTCGTGGGGAAGTCAGACCTTTCCCTGAGACACCGTTCACGGGGACACCCTGTAACTTTCTGTCCCCTGATGTTTCTAGAGCACATTCTCCTGGTGACATTGCTAACTCTGGTGTGATGGCTTCGTGGCAGCACCCTTTCCAGAGCCTGTCACCTGGCTCTTTGCTGGAGAATGGGATCCTGCACTGTAGCAGGTGCACCAGTGTTCTCTCGGAGCCTGTAATGTGACCGCATTCGGACATGGGGTCTTCACAGACGTGACTAGTTAGGGATCTTGAGATGAGCTCATCCTGGATGATCCAGGTTGGCCCTATATCCAATGACAAGTGTTCCAATAAGAGACAGAAGAGAAGACACAGACACACGGAGAGGAGGCCACGTGAAGAGGGAGGCAGAGACTGAGGAGATGCGGCCACAAGCCAAGGGACGCCTGGAGGCCCCAGGAGCTGGACAAGATAAGGAGGAGCTGGTCCAGAGACCAGCACTGCCTGGTTGGCTGATGACAAGCGGCTCATGAGAGGAACGATTTGTCCTGCATAAGGCTCAGGAGGTTTGGGGAGCTAAATAGCTTGGGCTGGTAAAAGGGGGTAGTCTATAAAAGGATCAGGAACTGTCCCGAGATAACAGGAGGGCTCCTCGGGGGGCAGTTTCTCCCTGAGTGACGAGGCCATAGTTTTCCTTAATCTGACTCGTCCCTTCACTTCCTGGGTGACCCCCATTGTCAAGAATGTCATGGGGGTTAAGGATGCAAGAAGGACTGTGCACACCTGTCTTATGGGATGGAGAGGTTTGTATAGAGTAGGGGTGGGGGGGTGCCCTGGAAGTGGGGGTGGGTGAGCTGCCCACAGACTGGGCACAGCTTCTGAGCAGGTGGCTGGCAGTGGCGTCCATCCCAGCTGGCTCATTGCCCTTGGGGAACACGAACAAGTGAGGAATGAAGCTGACCTGATGGGCTGGAATACCTGGACCCCAGGTGGACACAGGGACGCACAAGGAAGAGCCCGTGCTAACACCCACTTCATTTCTTCTCAGAGAGCGGCGGGCGCGTGCTGGGGAGCTGCCAGCTGCCCCACCCTGCTGTTCCGGGGCACAGAATGGGAGCATGTTGGCACCTGTGTGACCCCGGCTGGTGATGAAGCTGTGAGCATCCCCCCCTAGTCCCCAGGAAGCCAGTGGGGGGTGAGCACAACCTGATGCCACCAGCCTGTGGGGTAGGGGGAGTCGAGGGACCAGAGGCAGCAGGATGCAGACCGACGGCCCAGGGTAGGGGCTCTGAGGCCAACCCTGAGCCCTCTCGTCCATGCGGATCATATGCTTTTCCAGCGATACGGATGGAATTTGGGGCACAGAGAGGAGAACCACAGCAGCCAGATTGAATAAACTATCAGTTCACACACCCCAAAATAAACACAGGACGGGGGCCGGAATGGCAGGTCCCAAATGCTGTGGGTAACCGAGGAGCTTTCCCAGGAGGAAGCCGCCTGCCAGCCCTGGTCCCTCGTGGGTGACACGTGTCCTCCCCTGGCCCACAGCAGCTCCCCTGGGCCACTGCCGAGCAGCCCCGAAGACAGAGCCTGTGTCTCGCCGTCCCTTCTGCCCCAGCTTTGCCCCCGCAGCAGTCTCGCCCCGACCACTCCGGGAGCTGCACGGGCCATTTGGAGTGGTGGGATGTGGGCCCCCCATTCAATATGGGGAGGGGATTCCGTCCTACGTGGCAGAGCACCCACGGGCCTGGGCAGCAAAGGATGTGCGTCAATTTCTGTCTCTGCCCCTGGGAACGGGCCTGGGAAAAGTACTTTGGTTTGTTTCATCTGTGAAATGGGCAAAACAGTAACGGTGGCACCTGCTCCAAGTTGTCCTAGTTCAGGCGGCTGTAGCAAGACCACAGACCAGGGGCTTGAACCGTAGACATTTATTCCACACAGCTCCAAGGGCTGGGGGTCCAAGACCAGGTGCCGGCCTGGTCAGGTCCTGGTGAGGGCCCTCTTCCGGGCTGCAGACGGACAACTTGCATCCTCACGTGGCAGAAAGAGAGGGAGCTAGCTCTGTGGGGTCTCTCTGGCAAGGACACTGATCCCATTCGTGGGGGCTCCACCCTCATGACTGTCATCTCCTGAAGGCCCCACCTCCTAACACTGTCACTGCAGGAGTCAGGTGTCAGCTCATGAATTCTGGGGACACAGACATTCAGTCCACAGCGGTGTGCTTGACGAAAGGCACAGGATGCTTCGTAAACTCTCGAATTGTGGGCACGATGGCCAGCGTCCCTTCCTTCTCACTGTCTTGGGCCTTCCTGTCCCTCAGAGGAGCATTTCCGCCCCGTAATAATACAGAGGGGCCCGAGTTCTGATGGGAACATGGCAGTCGAAGCATCCATTCCACTCACACTGTCACCCAGCCTGAAGCAGCTTGTATCACGATCTCAGTTAATCACACGAGAACCCTAGAAGGTGCTGCCATTTCCCCCATTGCACAGACGAGGAAACCGGGTCCCGGACAGGTTGAGCAGCTCCTCCATGACGGCACAGCATGGGGAGCAGCCTGATTCCCAGCCTGGACGTGGAAGCTCCTCCCAGGGGGGCAGCGGGGGCCGAGGAAGCCGACTGATGCCTGAATCCCAAGTTCAATGCGGTTTCCTTCTGTTGCCTTTACAATTTCACAGCGTCGACCAGACTCCCTAGCCCACGAGCTCCCAAGAAGAGCGTTCGGCTGACCACGATGAGAGAGCGCTTTGGGCAGAAAGTGACTGCATCAGACTGGCGAGCTGCAGCTCGCGCTGGACGTTTTCCTTCCGGACCCAACACTCTGCCCAGAAAAGCGTCCTGTGAAGAAGGAGGGGCTCACTTGTGTGCGAGGGTCCCCAGCATGAGGGGGGCCGGGTGTCCTCAGGTGCCGAGTGAGCGGGTCCAGGGAGGTGCTGGCGGGAGGGCAGGTGAGTGCGGCCTGGAGCCTGCGGATCCCCCGAGGCACCTGCTCCCAGGTTTGCGTCTGGGGATGAGACAGGTGGAGGGGCTGCCCTTGCTCAGGACGCTTCCAGAGAGGCTGAGCTCAGCCTTTGCAGTCGGTTATCAGCAAGAAGCAGCGGCCCCAGCAGAAAGCCCACGCGCTGTGTTCTAAGGAAGATGGCTCCAGCCCGCTCTTGCCGCCTTGCTCCCTGAGGGCACGTGGTGAGAATGATGCTTCCAAAAGCAGGGTCCTTCCGGCACTTCTGTGGTGATGTGACATCCTGGCTAGGTGCCCATTTTGGGGTTACACTGGGCATATGTCCTTCCATCCTCGCAGACGTGGCTCAGCGGGGACAGCCTCAGAACATGCCAGGCCTCCTCCATCCAACCCTGGAAGGCCCCGCTGCCCCCACCCCCTCCTGAAGACTATTCTGCTTCCCTCCACGCTGGCCTGGTCAGAACCACCCCGGACTTTGCCCAGAGGTCGCCGTCCTCGCCTCCCCTGGTTGGGCCCTGGACTGGGTGGTGGGGAGAAAGATGATATTTGGACTCACAAGGTCTGTTTTTTGCTTCCTGGCAAAACGGAAAAATAAGATCCATATGAGAATCTGCACGGTGGCCGCGGGGTGGCCGTGGGGAGGCCGCGGCCCCCTATTCCCTTACAGCATCAGTGACCTCGAGACCCTGCCGGGCCGGCCTGCCTGTGGATAAATGAGAATGAAGCTCCCTTGGCATTCGTTTGCTCCTCTTGGCTGACTTCAGGCTGGCCAGGTGGGGTTTGACATTTCTTAGGTCACGACCTACAAAATTCGCTATTTCATCACTGCCACTGCAGCCTAAGGTTTGTCTTTTTATTTTCTTGGGTTAAGGTTTCTGATTATCATGAGGCTTCGGAATGAAGTGTGAATGATGCTCCAATTTAATCTTGCAGCATCAGGGGGCCCCAGGCACCAGGTGGGTCCCCGGGGACCGTTTAAAACTGTTATGGACGAGGAAAGGGCTGACAGAGGAACCCCAGAAACTCTCACTCTTGAAGACACACGGCCACCCTGGAGGGAAGATGACCTGGCTCCGTGAAAGCATCCTTGCTCGTTCACGCACACGTTTGTGAAGGCGGCTGCGCATTCTGCGGGTTCCTTCTGCTCTGCTGCTTCAGATTTTGAACAAAGTCCGTTGCATGTGTGATGTTACTGTTTATAAAAATGCACCGAGCCACGCGGGCTTCTCCCCCATCCTTACGCACAGAAGCTTAATTAGAAGCGTGTGTGGGGGGCCCGTGTGGACGTCTCAGTGGAAGTATCCTGGCTGAGGGCATGTCGCCACCCGGGGGCTCACAGATGGGGAGGGCCAGACTGTCAGGACAATTTGTCCCATCTGTGCTGAGCGACACACCTATTGGCAGGATGTTTGGGGACGTCAGTGTTGGGCGCACAGAGAGCAAGGCCGGCAGGTCCAGGATCACGTGGCTGGGTGACCTCTTGGTACCTCTCACCCCGAGGGACCCTGCAGAGAGGCTGAGCCACTCATGGACCCCACAGAAGGAAAGCTCAGATGAGGCCCTGGTCCACCTGCAGTGCTCTGTCGGGAGAGTCCGTGTGGCCTCAACCACGTGGGCCCTCTCACTGCCCACGCGGCCCATGGAGACCGAGCTCTGAAAGCCAGCTCCAGACCTCACTTCCCCACGATGCCTCCTTGACTCCGGGTGCTGCCCGCACCCCGGGCCTCCCGCCAGTCACTCTGTAACTGTGTGAGGCACATCCCACCTCTCTGGGCCCCTCCGAGGATGTAAAGGGACAGACAAACCTCCCCGCTCTCCAAGATGGGGACGGCTGTGAGGCTCCAACTGCGAGATGCTCTTCAGATGAGAGGGGTTCCTGTATTGCAGCATTTCCTGTGTCAGCACCACCAGACCCAAACGTTCAAAGGACCCTCCCACCACACGCACAGCCACAGGCAGACACTCCTCCCAGTTCCTGTCTACACATCTCCAAATCCCTGTGCACGTGGATCTGGGAGTCCAGGGAGACTCACGCGCTGCTGCGTAGGGCACTGGGCCACTGTGAGGGGGCAAGGAGGGCGGCATCATCACTGGCACAAACCTTGCCCAGAGAAGGCTTGTGGGGGAAGACCCTCTTGCTGGAGACCAGGGTTGTTTTGCTTTTTCATTTTTATTGAATCCATAGCAATTAGTCTTGTACCTTTGGGAAGTTTTATTTCTCTGACTTTAGCATGAACGTCTTGAAGGCGTGCATGAGAGGGGAAGCCACGTCTCCTGTTGAGCTCTCGTCCAGGGACATGTCTCCATCTGACTTGGCTTGGTCTCCCCTTGAGCATGAGGTTCCCACGCCCAGACCCCGAGGCAAGTCCGTCACAGGTGCCCAGGAAATGGGAGACGTGCCCTGGAGACCAAGCACCATCTCTCCACTTCCTCTACCAGAGGTGGCTCCTTCATCCTTTCATCCCTGGTGGACCGCATCCAAAGCTGCCCGATCATCCTGGGCCCGGACATCCCTCAGACCATGGCTCGGTCACGCTGCCTGTAATGACGTCACTTCTCAGCACAGTGACGGCGCCTCCTGCCTTCTCGAATTCCAGACGTACAGCTCCAGCATGTTCATGTGCATGTCTGTACATACACATCTCTGACCCTTAAACACTGAGACCAGCCCGAAGGTGTCCCACGCCGGTCCCCTGAGACCCTCGAGCCCCGACAGAGCCTGACACAGGTTAGGCGCTTGGTGGGCAGCTGCTGAGTTTGGTTCCATGCTGAGCACATCCTGTCTTCCGGGGTAATGTTTGCGTCTAGGCCTCATATTCTCCACCAGAAAGAAAAAAACACTAAGGGCCAGAAGACTTGGGCCCCAGGTTTGAAGCTGACCTGAGTGCTGGAAACACAGGAGAACCCAGCCCTTGGCAGTAGGCTCGGGGCCCAGCAGGGGGCCTTCCACCACTCCTCCGAAGCCACAGCCTGGCCCAGCCCACCTTCTCCGCCAGATCTCACGGTTGTGTTGTTTTTATGACACGTGCTGTGAGGTGAGAGATTGATTCTGCTCATTACGTGCTTTCCAGAGCTGTGTCTATCGTGTGGAAACGCTGTCCAAGGATCTGGGGAGCGAGGATGTTCTCCGTGGTATGCCTGTTAGCACGTCAAAGTCCATGTCGGAGCATAGGGGCCCTGCACACGGGACACTCGGGTTCTCACCGCTTGGTGTTAGAATCATCAACGGTAGTTGACTAATGCTGCCAGTCGCAGAGATTAGCCCCGTGGGACCCCCGTCACCCACTGAGGCACGGTGGCATTTGACTTCCGAAGAGAAAGTGGCTCCTCCCACTGCCGGGGCAGCTGACCTGAGCGTTGGACGCAAGAAGCCAAGAGCCAGGGGCGTCCAGAGCAGCCTCCTTTTTGTGGCCACTGGGCAGGCTGGCTGATGGGGGCCGATTCACCCCAGACTTGAACAAGATTAGGGTTCGTAGCTGGTTTCTGGTCTTTGCGATAAAAAGCCAGCACATGGTCTTTCCCAGAGCAAAACCCTGCCTGGGAGAAAGCCCTGACGAAGGCCGTGTCTCAGTCAGGGATCTCGGAGGAAAGTCTGGAGTGCGGGCTCTCCTGAATGTCCCCTGGTGCAGGCAGACACCACATGTCTCTTTGAAAACGAACACTTGTTTCCCTGGGAATGATAAGAAAACAAATCAAAGATACTGGTAGATTAATTTAACATATAGAGGCACAGAATTGACAGTGAAAACCATAGATGCTGGTACCAGGAATCGCTGAATCCGATGAGCGGAGACGATACGAAAACGCTGCGGGGGACAAAAATCACTCCAGCCGTCAGCACAGTTATTTCCATTCTCGACAAGAGAAATATGCTTTTTTCATGGGATATTGTGTTTTCAGTGAGTCTAGTAATGAAATTTTGAAAAACCCAGTGACGTTGATCCAAATTTTAGCTAGGAAGCCTATTATTAAAATTGATAACACCGGCTTACTGCCTCCTAAGTTATGGGTGCAGGAGATGATAAATCTTGAAAATTTGCATTGTATAAAAATGTTTTAGTAGATGGTTTTGTAGTCAGGAAGATTAGCTGGTTCCTTGATTGGCTGCTACAGTGCAGAGGAATAAAGATAAATGCTGTGTAATGCACGCGGACCTCAGGGGAAGGGTTCGAAGTGATAAACGGCTTCCTCATACCCTTCACAAGCATTCACTTCTCATCTGTTAGGACCTTCCACTGTTTGGAGTCTGAGGCACCCACAGGAGCGCAGGAAGCATGCCAAGGAGCGGAGCCCGGACGCCTGTCTTCCTGGCTGTCTTCTCCGGTCACAGGAGGCAGACAGGTGTGGAGGTCGAGAGCTGGAGGGAGGGTTTCCATCAGCTGACTTTTCCCGTCCACACTTGGGAGGTTTGCATCCCCGAGTCCACGCACCTGCCCTCGTGAGCCCCATGGAGCTTGGATGCCCGGTCCCTCAGCAGCCCTGGCAGCGTGTGCTACGTTCTCATGACTCTTCTATCAGTGGGTTCCTTTCCCTGGAGGAAAACCCTGAAGTTGTGACTTCTTTAGGTGATTCTCTTCCTCCTCTTGAATAGATGTTGTTTTTTCCCCAGTCACTGTCATCAGGTCATAAAGGTGACAACGTTGCCTGTGATGATTGAGGTCTGGAAATTGAATGTGCAACTGCGGGATGAGGAGAGAGTCTCGCCTCCTCCACATCACAGGTGGCACGTGGGTGAGAGCGCGGCAAGGGAGCAAGGAAATGGTACCTGCCCAACCGCAGGCCTCGGCAGCTCCTCGCCTCGCCCCAGTACTGGCCCTGACACAGGACCGCAGCAGGCGCCTGTCCTTGAGTGTCCACCCTGGGATGCACGCATTTCCCGTGCTGGCAGCCACTGCTCACACTCCTCTGGGGTCTGCTCAGGAGGTGCCTTCAGGGTCGGCTCCTGCCCCCTCCTACACCCGAGCCAGCGCAGCCATGTCGATTTCCACCCGCTCTCCCCTTGAAGAAGCGCCCCCAGGGGAATACAGAAATGTTTCCACCAACCGTGTGTGTGCACGCTTGTGTGTATGCACGCGTGTGTGTGCACACGTGTTTGCACGAGCAGACACATATAAAATCTATGGTGCTTATCAGAACCCAAACCAAAACCAAACCAATGAAAACCAGCAACATAAAATTAAAAGCCTCCTGTGTCACAGCTGCCAGGCTGACTCCTCCTGCACAATCGCTGGACTCGACGGAACTCACAGCACGACCAGCAGAGCCGGATCAGAGTCAACCCCCACCCGGAGAGCGGCCCGTCCTGCAGCAGCCCGTGTGCCTGAGTCATCTTTCCTGTTGTCTTTTAGCTCATTTACAACAATTATAACCAGGGAGTGTTTGGGGGTACCTCCTGTGGTCTCTCCCTCCCTCCCTGACTTGACTGTGGCTTCCTGGGGTGAGCTCCACGTCTTCTCTGAGCTGCAACCCAGCCCCCAGCTCAGGGCTGAGCTGAGAAGGATGCTGACAGGTGTGGGGATGCTTTTCTGGGGTGATAAAAATGTTGGAATTAGGAAGCAGTAATGGTAGCACAGCTCTGTGAATGTACGAAAAACCACTGAATTGTAAACTTTGGTGAATTTTAAGTTTTATATATCTTATATCTCAATTAAAAAAGTGTGTGGACTTCTGGTCCAGGCAAGATGGCGCAGCCTCATTTCTTCTTGCTCTTCTGTGCTAAGCGTGACTATAAACTCTGGAAATGGAGCAAGAGCTAACCAAAGGAAGCCAGCGGGAAGCTGGGCTGGGGTGGGCCCCGGGCTGGAGGAGCAGCCCCCCATCAGGGCATCTCAGGCCCCCACCTAAGAGAAGAGGGAACCCCGACCCAGAGCTCCCTGAGCCCTCAGGTAGCAGCAGAAGGTGGCCCAGCTGGGCTCGCTCCTTCCCCGGAGCCAGTGGAAGTTCCTCTGACAACATCAGGCCACTGACAGCACCAGTGAGAGGATGAGTTGTGGTCCCTCCAGCACAAGCTGACGGGGACACTCCCTGTCCTTCCTGGGCCTGAGACTCCCTTTTCTTTTCTTTTCTTTTCTTTTCTTTTCTTTTCTTTTCTTTTCTTTTGAGGAAGACTGGCCCTGAGCTAACATCTGTGCCCATCCTCCTCTATTTTATGTGGGACGCCTACCACAGCATGGCTTGCCAAGTGGTGCATAGGTCCGCACCCGGGATCCAAACCAGATGAACTCCTGGCCACCAAAGTAGAACGTGCAAACCTAACTGCTGTGCCACCGGGCCGGCCCCACAGAGACTCCCTTTTCTGCTGAAGATAGAGAGACAAGTCTGCAAGCTGGCAGTGGAGACCCTGCTCCGGCGGAGGGCTCAGTGTGGGCAGCCCCTTTGTTCTCCCTCCCCTGCCCTGAGCCTGGGGCAGCAGGGTACTGGCCGGGGGTGGGGGGGGGTCTTACTGTCCCGTCCCCACTGAGAGACATCGGCCAGCCCTGGGAAAGCTCCTCCTTCCCTCTCAGGCTACACCAGCAAGAACCAGTGTAAGCCCCACTGGCATCAGATAAAACAAGAAAGCCAAATAACATGGCAAAGACTCTGGGAATTAAACTGTCATGGGGACCGCAGTGCTCAAAAGCTGGCGAGGGCCCAGGTACTAAACACAAACGGGGGGACCGCCTCCTGAAATAAAAGACTTAAGTGGGACACGGAGTCTCCCAGCATCACAGACAAAGTGTCCAGGATGCAATTAAATTGCCATCACAGCCAGAACCAAGAAAATCACACCCTGAATGAGAAAAGACACCCAGAGTGGGAGAAGCGGATACTGGAATGGTCTGACAAGGACTTTAAAGCAGGCACTATAAAAAATGCTTCAACAATTACCAGTGATCTCAAAACAAATGAAAGAAATAGAAAATTTCAGCAACAAAAGAGAAGTTATAGAAAGAGCTGAAGGGTTGTTATAGAACTGAAAATACGTACGCAAAAGCAACACTTGCTGGATGGGCTGGACACCAGAGAGAGAGAGAACAGAACCGTCAGGAACCCAAGGACAGAACAATAGTGAGCACCCCACCTGAACAAGAGAGAGAGATCGACAGAGACCAGAAAAGAGCAGAGCCTCTGGGACCTGCGGGAACAAAAACAAAGGCCCAGCATTCTTATCATCACACTCCCAGAGCGACAGAGGAGAGTGGAGCTGAAAGAGCCTTGAAGGACTCGTGGCTGAAGCATGCAAACCTGGCAAAAGACACAACCATGCAGATCCAAGAGAGCTGTGAAAGGACGGGCAGATCAAGCCAAATAAGTCCACAGCAAGACACATCATAATTAAACTTCTGAAAACAAGGGGAAGAAAAAACAGCTTGAAATCAGCCAGAGAGGAGACACCATCACGTATAGGAGAACAGCAAGGTGAATGACAGAGAATTTCTCATCTGAAGCCGTGGAGACCAGATGTAAGAGCCCCCACACTCTTCAGTTGCTGGAAGAGTCGCTCGCTGTGAATTCTGTATCTGGCAAAACTACCCGTCAGGGATGAAGAAGAAATGAAAACACTCTCAGGTGAAGAAAAAGAAAAGAATTTGTCACTGCTGTATCTACCCTTGGAGGTCGGCCAAACAAGTTCGTCAAGAGAAAGGAAATGACAAATGAGGGGATCTGGGAGCATCAGGAAGAAAAAGGAACGAGGGAACAGGCATAAATACGGGCGAATACAATAGAATTGTATAAATCATATCTGATGATGGAAACAAAAGTGGTAACACCTTCTAATAGCCAAGGCGATGATGTTTAGAGATGAGGAAGATCAAAGGACCTAAGTGGCATCCAGGACTGCGCACTTCACTAGAGCTGGTGAGATGCTGGTCCCAGTGGACCAACGAGGTCACATATGTCTGTTGAAACTGCTACAAAACCATGCAAAAAGACACACTAAAACCACTATCAATAAATCAAGACAAAATCTCAAAATAAGATCAAATAACTCAGAGGAAGGCAAGAAAAAAGAAATAGAATGAGATGAAAAGAAACAAATAGAAAATAAGAAAACAACAAACTTAAGTGCCAACCTATCAATAATTACCTCAAATGTAAATGGTTTTAAAACACATATTTAAAAAATGGAGATTTGCAGAGTGAATAAAAACCAAACAAGACACACAATCCAACTATATGTTGCTTCTAGGAAACTCATTCCATATTCAATGGTGTAGGTAAGCTAGCAGTAAAAGGATGAGAAAATATACAGCATGCACCATGCAGAATTTTTTTAAAAGCAGAGACTCTATTAACATCTAATGAAATGACTTCAAAACCAAGAAAATCGTTAAAGACAATGAGAGAGATCATATAATGATAAAAGGATCAGTCTACCAGGAAGACACAATAATCAAAAATGTGTGCACACCAAAAAACAAAGCTTCAAAATGCGTGAGACACAAGCTGAGGGAGGCGGGGGTCCCAGGGGCTGGGAGGAGGGGAGGGGGAGGTGTGGGTTCATAGGTAGCGTTTCAGTTTTACAAGATGGAAAGAGCTATGGCGATGCATCGTGGTGGTAGCTGCAAACACTACAAAAGTATTTAATACCACTGAACTCTGCACTTAAAAATTATTAAGATAGTAGCATTTATCTTATGTGTATTTTACCACAATAAAAAAATTGGGGAAAAAGACACTGATGTAGGTGAAAGGAGAAACCTGCCTCCATAGTGTAGCTGGGGACATTAACACTGACCTCTGGGCAGCTGACAGAACTATAAGCCAGAAAATCAACAAGGATACAGAAGACCTGAACTACACAATCAAAACACAGGTCTAATCAACACATGCAGAACACCGCACAGCAACTGCAGAATAGACATTGCTTTCCACGTGCTTGAGGACCATGCGTGAAGGTGGATCACATCCTGGGCCTTAAGACAAACCTTAACAGATGTAAAAATGCTCACGCCATGCAGAGTGTACTCTCTGACCACAAAGGAGTCAAACCAGAAGTCAACAGCAAGAACATCTTTAAATACATGGAAATTAAACTACCCGCCTCTAAATAATCCATAGGTTGAAGAGGACGTTTCAAGGGAAATTTAAACACATGTAGACTAAATGAAACAAAACATGACATATCAAAATGAGTGGGTGCAGTTACGTCAGGGCTGAGCACGACGTTTATTATGCCAAATGCTTACCTAAGAAAAGACAAAAGCTCTCAAGTCAATAATCTAAGTTACCTCAAGGATCTAGAAAAGGAAGAAGATTGGGGTCCGGCCCGTGTCAGAGTGGTTAAGTTTGAGTGCTCCACTTGGGCAGCCTGGGGTTCACAGGTTCAGATCCCGAGTGTGGACCTGTGCACCGCTCATCAAGCCGTGCTGTGGCAGTGTCCCACATAGAAGAACTACAAGGACTTCCAACTAGGACGTACAACTACATGCTGGGGCTTTGGGAAGAAAAAAGAAAAAAACAAAAAGAGGAAGATTGGCAACAGATGTTAGCTCAGGGCCAATCAAAAAAAAAAAAAGAAAAGAAAAGAAAAGAAGAAGAAGAAGAAAATAATCCCAAAACAAGTAGAAGGAAGGACATAACAAAGAGAAGAGCAGAAACCAATGAAATTAAAAGTAGGAAAACAGTAGAGAAAGTCAATTAAATAAAAACCTGCTTCTTTAAAAAAAAAATCGATGAAATTGATAAAAGTCTATCAAGATTAAAAAATAAATAAAAAGAGCAAAGAACAAATCACCAATATTCCGAGCGCAACAGAGGATATTACTACAGATCCTGTTGCCTTTAAACAGACAAGAAATCATACTGCAGACAACTGACTGTCACACATTCTCCATCTTAAAAGATCAATTCCTTGAAACGGTAAACTAACAAAACTCAATAAAGATAAAATAGATCATCTAAATAGTCCTATAACCATTAAAAAATTGAATTTGAAATTGAAAAGCTCCTGAAAAAGAAATTCAGGCTCAGTCTCACTGGAGAATTCTACCAAATACTTAAAGAAGAATTAATACCCACTTTACACGAGGTGGAGGAGGGAACATCACTTAGCACATCTTATGGGGCCGGTGGTGCCGTAATACCAAGACCAGACAAGGCAGTGCAAGCAAAGAAAGCACACACCAATATTTCTCATGAACTTCAATGTAAAAATACTCAATAAAACATGAGCAAACTGAATTCCACAAAGTATAAAAATAATTAAACATCATGACTACATGGGATTTATTCCAGGTATGCAGCATCTGAAAATCAATCAATGTGATCCTCAATATCAAGCTAAATAAAAACATCATATGATTACACTAACTAGCGCAGAAAAGGCTTTTAACAAAATACGACCCCCTGCATGAGCAAAACTCCCAGAAAGTTAGGAATGGAGGTGTATTACCTCTTGATAAAGAGCAGATACTAGAAGCCTAGAGACGGAGCTACATTTAATGGTGAAATACCAGATGTGTTTCCCTTGAAATTGAGAGTGAGGGAAAGATGTCCACTCTCACCACTTTTGTTCGATATAAACACAGTGCTGGAAGTTCTAGCCACTGAAATAAGGCAAGAAAGAAAAAAGCCTTCAGGTCAGAAAGGAAGAAATAAACATATCTCTATCTGCAGGTGACAGGATTGACTCCAAATAGAAAATCTCAAGAAATCTACAAATAAATTCCTAGAGCTGGTGGGTTAAGCAAGACCACAGAATGCAAGATCAACACACAAAAGTCACTTGTAAACCTATGTACTAACAGAGCATGAAGAAATTGAAATTAAGACACAATACCATTTGCAATCACTCCAAAGAAAATGAAATAGTTTGTTTCAGTAGACACTGAACAAAACGTGTACAGAGTCTGCATACTATAAATTTTAAAGACGCTGATGCGGGTACTCGAGAAGACCTAGATAATTGGAGAGACATCCCATGTTCATGGATTGAAGACGTAGCATAACCAGGATGTCAATTCCCCTCTCTCTCGTTGATCTTTAGGTTTAATGCCAATCTTACCACAATCCCAGTAAGGTTTCTCGTATACAGAGATATAGTTAGTCTTAAATTTATATGGAAAAGCACTGGTCTCAGAACAGCAAAACAAATCCTGAAAAAAAGTAAAAAGTGGCAGGAATCACGCTACCTAGTATTATGGCTTACTGTATGGCAGCAATCAACAAAAGAAGGTGGTCTTAGCACAGGGGTAGATGCATAGATCAATACGACAGAATACAAAGAGCAGAAACAGACCCCCCCAGCTTGTTCAACTGATTTTGACAAAGATGCAAAAACAACTTAAAAGAGAACGGGAGGCCTTTTCAACAAATGGGTCTGGAGCAGTGGACATCTATAGGCAAAATTAATGAACCTCCACCCAAACCTCAAACTTGTGAAAAATTGACTCAAAATAGATCATAGACTTAAATGTAAAATATTACATAAAAAAAGAGAAAATCTCCAGGATCTATGGCTGGCTAAGTAATAGTTCTCAGACTTGCCACCAAAATCACTACCTAAAGAGGAAAAATTGATGAATTGAATCTCAACAAAATTAAAAATTTTTTCTCTGTAAAAGAAGAGGATGCAAATTATAAGCTACTTGGAGGAAATATTTGCAAACCACATATCTGACCATGGGCTAATATATAATGAACTCTCAAAATTTAATATAAGTAGCAAACACTCCAATTAAAAACGGGCACAAGATGTGGACAAAAATTTCACTGAAGAGCATGTACAGATGGCAAATAAGCCCAAGGAAAGATTAATACCACCAGCCATCAAGGAAATGCCAAGTAAAATCACAATGAGCTATCACTACACACCTGTAGGAATGGCTAAAATAAAAAAAGTGGTGACACCAAATGCTGCTGTGGTTGCAGACAAACAGGATGACTCACGCATTGCTGGTGTGCCAGTTTCTTCAAAAACTCGGTATGCAATTACCACACCACCCAGCGATGATGCTCTAGAGTATTTATCCTGGAGAAATGAAAGTTTACTTTCACACAAAATGGACAACATTATAGCAGCTTTATTAGTAACAGCCAGAAAGTGAAAACGACCCAGAAGTCTGTTCTTCACCGGGCTGACGGTTAGATCACCTGTGGTCCAGCCACACCGTGGACAACCACTCAGCAATGAAAAGGAGTGAAGTACTGATGCACCCAACAACTTGGATGCATCTCCAGGGAATTATGCTGAGCAAAAACATCCGGTTCCAAAAGATTGCTACATACTGTAAGATTCCATTTATTTAATATCTGCTAATGGAAACATTGTAGAAGTGGAGGGTAGATTGGTGGTTTCCAGGGGTGGGGATGGGGGAGGTGGGAGTGGCCATAAAGGGCAGCAGAGGGATCCTGGTGCTGGAATGCTCAGTGTTGTGACTGTGGCGGTGGACACAAAAACCCACCCAGGAGATAAAATTGCATGGAACTAAACACCCGCACACAAAAACAAGAAAAACTGGGAAAAGCTGGGTAAGATTGGTGGGTTGCATGGATGTCAGTATCTCCTACTGTCATTTTGTAAAATGTTATCACCGGGGGAGATTGGGCAAAGGGCACAAGAGACCCCTACTCTTTCTTACACCCGCATGCAAATCTCAGTCAAGTTCATGTGTGTAAATTTTTGCAATTATCGCCAGAATCAGCTCCCACGTTGAGAAGGCTCAGAACCAGCAAATCGCAAACAGCAAACAGCAAACAGCAAAATGACAGAAACGCAGGTGGAGAGTTTCGCTGGACCAGAGCCGCAGTGCAGAGAGCTGCCTGTCAGCGAGAGGGGGTGCAGCAAAAGCACGTGCTGATGAACACTGGCGGGTGTGGATCCTCCACCCACTGCGAGACTGTCACCTGTGGACATGGGTGCCTGACGGTCGACTCAGGAGCACAGTGTAAGGTGAACAGCTGTTCAATGTGAGATTTGCTTTCTTTGAGACGCACCCCCCAAAATACAGTTACAATGCATTCACAGGAGAGCTATTTTTGAGAAATACTTATATTTATTTTTGACAGTTATATGAAAAGGCTGTCACGAGGACCCCTGAATAACAGGGACTGTCACTCACCAGGCTCCAGATGTGCATGCAGACAGATGTGCGGGCAGACATGCTCCTGAGCTGTTTCTCTGCAGAGCCAGGCTCTGGTTTCAGCACTTCTGATGATCCAGCTGTGGTGGTTTGCGTTTAAAGCATTTGAGGTAAAGGTAAGGGTGAAGATGGGAACCCAACATGGAAATGGGGGTAACTGGTGACCAGAGAAGGGAAATTAAAAAACAAAGCATTGTTTTCAAAAGAGCTTAGACTCACTGTCGAATGCCAGTCCTGACTGCACAGCTGTGTTCACTGTTGGGTGGCCCCCATCAGACTGTGGCCTCCTCCCCCGCCCTGCCTTTGTGGTGAGACCCAGGACAGAACCTGCCACCTGCAGAAGCCTTTCTAGGCCAATGGGCAGGTGGTCCTGGGGTCCTGGGCCAGTGGACACTGAGCAGGTGGTCCTGGGCCAGTGGGCACCCAGCTGGTGGTCCGGAGGCCCTGGCCACCTTGGGCTGAGGCTGTACACCGGCCTGGGGATGAGCGATGTAACCAGGGCACAGCCCAGGGGATTCGCTGTCTCCAGCTCCTTTGTTTTGGGTTCTGAAGAGTAAGGGCAGGGAAGAGGAAGTTCCCATATTTCAGAGAATCAGAATTGCTCATGACCCCTGGGCCAGGGAAGGGACCTCGGGGACCGCCTGTCACCCTTAGCATCACTCCGTCACTGAAGAGATGCCTGGAGCTCCATCTCTTCCCCACCTGGTTCCTGGTCTGGGTTTGCAGTCTGTTGAAAGACTCCCATGCGAGAAAGGAAGGAGGAGGAGCAGACCCGATGTGAGAGTCAGGGGCCCCTACTTCCTGCTGGACCGTCCAGGCTGAGACCGTCAGTAGCAGCTCCCGGAGGTTGCTCCCATGGAATCTCCTATAGCGGGAAGACCACCACCTCCCTCCAGGGAAATCCACGAGTGGGTTCTCTCTCCCTCGCAGCCCTGCGATGAGGGGCTGGACCCGTGTGGGGGGCAGGGAGGGGGCCTGAAGGACAGCCAGCGCATCTAGCCCAGGAATCGTCCGCTCCACCATCCTTCCGCAGGATGCGAGCGGACGCTGAGAGAGCCAGCGTTCCCTGTCCAACTCACAGGTTTGTCATCGTGCAGACGAAATAAATCAAGAGATGGCACTGTCCTGTGACCGCCCTGTGCCCTTTGCTGTGTCCAGAGCCCTCGGGATAAGGGATGGGAAGCCACAGGAGCTCTGGGCCAAGCGAAGGTGACCCCATTTCCTTTAAGGAGGGATGTGCGGTGTCCGCACACTTGAGAAGCTCCAAGCTTCACCAAACAGCCTCATATATCTGGGCTGGGATCTGCCTGTCCGGGGTGCTGCCGGGGGCGTTTATGGGGCAAATAAATAAGCCCCCTCTCTGCCCCGGAGCCTGGAGCTTCTTGGGAAGTGAGATAAGAGAGAAGAGCAGGTGGAAATCACCTGCCGGCTTCAGGGCTGAAGAGCCTGAGTGGAGAAACGGATTTCGGTCCCGTCCTCCCGGGCTGACAGCGCCCTCACCTCCCCCAGCCCTGCCATCGCAGCTCGGGGGCCGCCCACGGGGGAGCTGGGTCTGTGAGCAGCCGCTTGTCCAGCCACGTCTGAGGAGAGAGCGGGGGCCCTCGCCGAGGGGCTTTCAGCAGGTGGCTTCACCCGGGAGATGGAGATGAACCAACGGATGCCGCCTGACAACCAGCTGGCTGCCGGCTTGACGAAAGAGCGCGTGAGGTGGGGAGAGAGGCCTGGGTGGCCGTCTCCCTCTAGGGAAAATTCTAGAATAGGAACACAGGGAGAGAGGGGTCTCTCCCCACCACAGGAGCAGAGATCGAAGAGCCGCCCACGCTCCTCGACCTCGGAGAGTGACGGGCCTGAAAGCCCGGCCGGCACTTGAAATCTCTGAGTTGGCACTGAGGGCTGCCAGGGCCGGGAGGCCGACATCCATCCTCTGGAGGATTACACCGTAACCCTCACGTCCCTGGGAAAGGAGGGCCCATCGCCCCATTGTGGTGACAAACCGAGGGTCAGAGAGGTGAGTCTTCCGCCCCCTCCGGACTCAGGACGACAGGTGCGCCTGGGCTGGAAGCACATCGGAGACCCTGTGGCCACAGCTTCCTCCACTGTGATGGCTCGCCTAGGGCAGGAGACCCTGCGGAGAGGTCCAATGGGGGCCCCAGCCTCCACGCCAGGCCAGGTCCTGTGTCCCTGCGGGCTGCACGGAGCCCAGGGCTGGACTCCCATAGGAGGTCATTGTCAACCCCCTCCCAGCCCCCACAGCCCCTGCTGCTCCTCACGTCCTCTGGCCCATGGCCTTCACGTCCCCCCCCTGACTTCTGCCCGAAGCTCCTCTCACCCCGAGGGGCCCTCCCACGGCGGTTGCTGGTTAAATGCCCATGAATCTTGCAGGCTGCAGGGGACACTGATGGGGTGTGCTGGTTGCGCTCACCACTCCGCTCCAGCCAACAGAGGGTCTCTAAGGCCAGCGGCCAGCCCTAAGCAGGTGCTCACAACCAGGTAGGTGCTGGGCAGGGGTTTGTGGATGCTTCCAAAGGTGTTGTCTGGCCTTGAGAGGCCGAGCTCTCAGGAGGGGTTCCCCAACCCCGCCAGGCTCAGTGGCTGGAGGCATGGCTGCGTTTCGTGAGACCCAGTCATCACTCCTTCCTAGAGAGAGCCCTGGCCAAGGCAGGCTGCACAGGGCCTCCTCTCTGAGCTCAGTGTCAGCCTAGAGACACAGTGGGAGCCAGGAACCCGGCCCCCTCTGCTCCTCTCCCTTCACTGCCCCGGGGAGGTGGCTCTGAGGCTGGGGCTCTGGTCCCCCCCGAAGGATGGGGCCTTGGGTGAGGTCTCCCTTCCAGGCGCCTCTCTCTGCAGGTGCTCCCTGCCACCTGCCCTTGGCTGTGTTCCCTGCACAAGGCTACACCGTGAGGCCAGGAGGGCGGGGTCCATGTCCTTCTCCCTGCCCAACCTGGTCTCGATGCCTAGCATGTGCCTGCGAAAGGCTTGACAAGTTGTCCTGTGCCAACCCCACCCCCAGCGACTCCCATCTCAGTTTCCGGTGGCACCCAGCACCCAGGCGGGCTCCTTCTGGAACTCACCGCGGCCCGTGGCTGGTGCCCCGGGAGGGGAAGGCTTTCATGTCTCTTCTTTCCGGTGGGCAGGACTGGGGTGAAAGAATGCAATATAATGAGGGAGACAAAGCAAAAGCAGACAGCCAGCCCCTCGGTGAAGCCGTGTGCATTCACAGGTGGGTGCGTGCATGTGTGTGCATGTGCACGTGTGAGCATGTTCATGTGCATGCAGATGAGCCGCATGTATGCTCGTACACACGTGTGTGCATATTCATGTGCATGCAGATGAGCCGCATGTATGCTCGTACACACGTGTGTGCATATTCATGTGTATGCAGATGAGCCGCATGTATGCTCGTACACACGTGTGAGCATGTTCATGTGTATGCAGATGAGCCGCATGTATGCTCGTACACACGTGTGTGCATATTCATGTGTATGCAGATGAGCCGCATGTATGCTCGTACACACGTGTGTGCATATTCATGTGCATGCAGATGAGCCGCATGTATGCTCGTACACACGTGTGTGCATATTCATGTGCATGCAGATGAGCCGCATGTATGCTCGTACACACGTGTGAGCATATTCATGTGCATGCAGATGAGCCGCATGTATGCTCGTACACACGTGTGAGCATATTCATGTGCATGCAGATGAGCCGCATGTATGCTCGTACACACGTGTGAGCATATTCATGTGCATGCAGATGAGCCGCATGTATGCTCGTACACACGTGTGAGCATGTTCATGTGTATGCAGATGAGCCGCATGTATGCTCGTACACACGTGTGAGCATATTCATGTGCATGCAGATGAGCCGCATGTATGCTCGTACACACGTGTGTGCATGTTCATGTGCATGCAGATGAGCCGCATGTATGCTCGTACACACGTGTGTGCATGTTCATGTGTATGCAGATGAGCCACATGTATGCTCGTACACACGTGTGTGCATATTCATGTGCATGCAGATGAGCCGCATGTATGCTCGTACACACGTGTGTGCATGTTCATGTGCATGCAGATGAGCCGCATGTATGCTCATACACACGTGTGTGCATGTTCATGTGCATGCAGATGAGCCGCATGTATGCTCGTACACACGTGTGAGCATGTTCATGTGTATGCAGATGAGCCGCATGTATGCTCGTACACACGTGTGTGCATGTTCATGTGTATGCAGATGAGCCGCATGTATGCTCGTACACACGTGTGAGCATGTTCATGTGTATGCAGATGAGCCGCATGTATGCTCGTACACACGTGTGTGCATATTCATGTGCATGCAGATGAGCCACATGTATGCTCGTACACACGTGTGAGCATGTTCATGTGTATGCAGATGAGCCGCATGTATGCTCGTACACACGTGTGTGCATATTCATGTGCATGCAGATGAGCCGCATGTATGCTCGTACACACGTGTGTGCATATTCATGTGCATGCAGATGAGCCGCATGTATGCTCGTACACACGTGTGTGCATATTCATGTGCATGCAGATGAGCCGCATGTATGCTCGTACACACATGTGTGCATATTCATGTGCATGCAGATGAGCCGCATGTATGCTCGTACACACGTGTGTGCATATTCATGTGCATGCAGATGAGCCGCATGTATGCTCAAACACACGTGTGTGCCTGTGCATGTATGTGTGTCCTGCGTGCATCCAACAAGGCCTCGTGTCCCGCAGAAGCCCACAGCCTGCTGACACTCCCTCTCCAATGTCCTGCTCATCACGAGGATGATGGCTCCGCTTCGGGGACTTTGTTCACAGGGAGCTGAGCAGAGGCCCAGGAGTGGCCCGGGCCCTGACTGCTGCCTTGGGGGGAAACACGGGCTGCCCCAGAAGCAAGTTTCTCTCTTGTTCTTAACTGAAAATGCACCGACAACTCATCACAGGAAACCCCTCCATCTGTGCCGAGTCTGACCACACAGATCAGCAGCTGCGCCAGCAGACCCCTCCCAGCCTGTCTCCACATCCCGGACTCGTACCCCAAGGACGGAGGGCCGGAGAGGGTCCTGGCCCTGGGTCTCCAGCAGCGACCTCGTGTCTGGGGGCTTGGGGACTCCCTTGGGAATGGGAATCGAGGACATTCCCGCAGGCCTCCCCCCCGCCCCTTCTCTGAGCCCCAGCATCCAGCCGACCTCCCGTCCTGGGGCAGCCGGTGTCTCCTGCATCCCAGAATCTGGAGAATCCAACTGTCGCGTCTGCTCTCCGCCCTGCACCCCCCACCAGGCAACTCCCACACCAGAATGCTCCTTTTTGGGTCCAGAACACTTAGATGATTTTTGCAAATGCAAATGCAGAGAAAATCTTATTTCATTACAGGCTAGTGGAACAACCGGCTTCTCCCGCACAAAAATGTAAATTAAAACTTGACAGCCAAATATTTCTTATCTGAAGGGAAAAAAAATCATCCCAGCAGAGCGTCTCCACGAGCGGCAGGCGGCCGGTTAGGAAGACCCCGCGGTTTTGGGGAGTCTGCTTTCGGTGAGTCCTGCCAAGGCTCTGGGGCCATGTCTACACCTAGGACTGAGTTGGAACTGTTCTGGGTCTGTGGGCTTCATATAAACGCTCACTGTGTCCCTGGGAGGGAGGATTCTGATTTCTCAGGGATGAGAACTCTCAGTGAGAATTAAGGCATCGAGACACCCCTATTCTTTAATTGACTCAGCTGTGTTACCAATAGGACCTTCTCCAACTCAGCGCTGGTCTGGGGCTGGGACGGGAGGAGAAAAGACCCTCAAATTCAGAGAGGACACAGGTGAACCCACACGTGGGCAGGACCACAGGAGCCAGTGTTAACGGCCACGAGAGTGTTTTTTATACTATTTATTCTCTGTGGTTTTATTTATGTTTGAAATCGTTTGCAAGAAGAAACATGAATGAAACAGGAAGTGCATTTAATGTATGGATTTCTATTCATGATGTGAAATGATTTGTTGATTTACCATAATAATAAATAGCAACTAATCTATTAAGACCTCCCCCCCGGCAGGATGTCAGTGCCATCAAGGACACAAGCTGGGCTCCCTCCGTGGAGGCCTCCGTGGTTTCCTTCATGATTTGTTCGGCCGCCTTCTCAGCCCCGTGTGTCTCTCCTCCTTCCTCGTGTTTTCTTACCTACAGGACTTTTCTTGTGCTTTTCCAAGTCAAGAATCATTTCTCCCGTCCGTCAGACCGAACATGACCTTCAGTTGCAGCTCGTCCTCAGACTCCTGGACAGTGGCCGTCACTCTTTGATGCTCTGCCCGCTAGGAGCCCGCTCACCACGGACGTAAATAACCTGGCCCATAAGCACCTGCTCCAGGTGACCCCCGGGGACCTGGGCCCGGGACGCCTTGACTCTGGAGCTCCCGCAAGCTCTAGTCACATGCTTCGTCCACTCTCCCTCCCCGGGGTCCATCCCAGGCCAACCCTGGAGCAGCTGCTCCCCGGGTCTGCTCACACCTGCCGAGACCTGGAGCTCCCCTCCTTCGAGAGCCCTGGATTCAAGTGTGAAGACATCACCAGGAGCGAGAGCTGTCCCCAGGCCCCCACGGAGCCTGTCACGTGAGGAAGAGACAAATTAACGCAGTCCCATTTGGATTTCATTTCGTGGACGTTTTAATGTGAACCATCATTTAGAAGGTATTTTGCAGCCCCAAACAGAAGCGCGCCTCCCCTCCCCACCCTGCCGCACCTCCCGGGTCCAGCATCTGTCTTGTCTCTCGCTGTTCATCCATTATTTGTCTCTTTATCGACCATATTTTCTCCAGATCTGCTGACTGGTCGTTCATTATGCATCTCTGCCAAAGAAGCTCTTGATTTCTGACTCTTAAAATCATTTCCAAACATGTCACTTAAAGGAGGTACTGGAATCCTGAGCAGCTGCCGGGGAGAGCAGGGCGTGTGGGGGAGGCCCTGACTGCTCCTGACGCCCACCCGCACCCCCTCGGGTGCCACCAAGTTGTGTCCACTCCAGGCTCAAATCTGCCTTCTGCCCACACACCTGCCACCCCTCAGGAGCTGAGGTGCCTCCCTGGAGCCTCGGTGCCCAGAGGGGTCAAGAGTGATGGAAGAGGAATGATGGCATTTTAGGGTCCAGGAATCTCAAAGAAATGGTGTCTCTGTGGGGTCGTCTCTCCTCCCACACACAAACGGCATGGCACACTCAGATGTCCCCTGGGGGACATGGAGTAATTTCAGCCAAGTGAGCTGCGTCCTGTTGGGGGCTAGTCGAGCGAGGGCCTTGAGTGCCGTCCAGAAAAGAAACGTTCTCAGAGTTTCTACATCACATGGACGGAATGGATAGGGCAGAAAAATCCTGAGCTGCCTGGCCATGGCTGCCAGATCATGGGGACTGTCATGCCAGCCCAGCCGTGGGTGAGGGATCTCAACGCCAAGAAGTGAGGAAATTGGCAGCTGGCTGTAAATAAGCTGAGGATGAATAAGACGACCCGCTGGATTAAAATGCAGAACGTTCTTCCAGTTCCCTGATAAGCACTGCCAGGTGGCATCACTGGTCCTTCCGTGGAAGAAATTAGCATTAATAAGATAAAACCGTACTTGGAATAACTGACATTTTGATGAATGTGCCAGGAGGAGTGGATGCGAGACTTTTGATGGATAATATTTTGGGTTGCCTCAGGTTGCATTTAATTGTTCCTTCTCCATTCTCAACTTTAGTTAAGTGAAATAGAAAACCTCAGTAACGCTGGAATTCATGTTTCAGGAGGCAGACGTGTGGCTTCAGGATCCATGTGACAGCCACTCCGCCCAGGGGAGGGGGGTGCAGGGAGCTGCAAGGACCGTGGGGACCACTCTGTCTCCACCTCTGGACCGCATGTGGCCCGCAGGCGGACCTGCCTCCCTGTAGGTCCTCTCTCTCGTCATGGTGCAGTGCCACGTGCTGCCACTTAGAGAGGAGTTAAATGTTCACATCAAAGCCAACATGATTTTCCCAGTCTTAGAAGCCCGTAGGTCTGCTGACATCTGGAAACCCACAAGGAGTGCATGTGAGTTAAGGTTCCAGAATGGAAGAGGCCCCGCCCTCCGATCGCTCAGGGTCAAGCTGGTGGCCTGAGCTGCCTTCTGAACTTCTGCACAGTCTGGTCTCCTCTATCCCAGTGGGATGCAGATGCCCCTACAAATGAGCTCCCGTCAGCCCATAGCCTGGACTGCTCACGCCTGCATCCTCCTGCAGAAGAACTTGCCACATCCTTGTGCCTCGTCTTCTAGACGGACAGCCCATCCCGCTGTCTGCACGTCCCTTCCTGCTGCCCAGGCTGCCATCTCGTGACCACATCATTAAACCCATGTGATCAAATTTTCATCCTGCCAGGTAGAGCGGTGCCTGCTCTAGTCCCCACTCCCAGCACAGCCCTGGCCCACAGAAGGTGCTTCATAAATGTATGTTAATGCAGTGGGGTTGTCCATCTCTTTGTCCTTGGCTGAATGCTGAGCACCTGGAAGGAAAGAACTGTGTCCACACGTCTGTGTGTCCCCATATGCAGGCTCTGCCAGGGGCAAGTTCACCCGAAGACAGTGGCTGCCCATCCCCAAGCAGGACGCCGGCCCATCATGCATTGAGGCTCCCTTCTTGCCCCAGAAACTCCGTGCAGAAATGGGCCCCTCAGAGGAGAGGAGGGTCGGGGAGCAGCAGACAGAGACCTGGAGCCCCGAGTCTGCAGAGGCCCCACCGAAGGATCGTAAAATCTTCTTGGAGGAAGGAAAGTAAGATGTGACTGTTCACAGAGGAATACTGGGTTCTTGGATGGAAAGATGCAATAAAATAGAAAATCAATTCTCCAAAGTTAATATAAAACTCTAAGATATTCCAAATAGAGTTGCTGTGCGTGTGTGTGCACAAGTGTACAATTTGGATAAAATTGTCTTAAATTCATATAGTAAAATACATGTGTAAACGTAATCAAGAAAACCAAGAAAAAGGAAATTGAGGGAGCTGTCGCACTGGAGATGTGAAGGCTGTGGAATGGATGGAGCTTCTCCAGGGAACCGAAGAGAAGCCAGAGAGGACCCCCATCTGACGCCGTGGGGAAGGGTTCTGGAGCTGTCGTGCCGACTCTCCCACCTGCTGTGTGCAAGCCAGGAAAATTGGGCTGCTAATTCACCTCATAATCAGAAATAAATAGCAGATGCGTCCGATCTCAAAATACTAAAAGATTAACGTCTTAGGTGAAATTGAATATATGCACAGCCTATGGCTTAGACAAAGGTGTTCAATGAATACTGGCAACTAAGAAGCTATAAAGGAAAAAATGATGAAACACGTGTAACTACGTTTCAGAAAATGCAGAGCATGAGAGACGGAGACCCGACACCACGGGGAGCAGTGAGAGGGTCAGCGGCTATCGTATACAGAGGGCTTTTCAAATGGATTTTTAAAAAGACAAATAAGAGAAAATTAGACAATGCGTATGCAGGCACTTACTAGAAAATTCCCAAAAGGCCAAGAGTAGTACAGAAAGTTACACAAAGTCACAAGGAGCCAGAAAATGCCAATTATTTTAACAAGGAGATACCAATTTTCGCCTCCCAGACAGGCAAAAATCTGAAAGGTAACAGCTTTTTGTGGAGACGGGAAAGAAAGAGCATTCGTGTCTTACTGCAGGTGAGCGAACTGTAATTGCTCTTTTGGGAAGCCGTTGGACATACACATACTTAAGTAAAAAATAGACAAAACTGTGGACCCGGCCTTCCCATCCTGAATGCCCATCCCTGAGAAATAAGAGCAACTGTGAGTGAGGCCGGGGAGCGACCTGCACAGGGGGCGGCTGTGCAAGAAATGTGAGCATCAGAGACGCGGACGTCAGGCCCTAGATTTATTACACACTTACAAAAAGATGCAAACCGCGGGTATAAAATTGCAACAAAAATATTGTAAAATTAAACACAAGAAAGTCTAGGACACATGATATGATTCAATTTAATAAAATGAGGGGTGTGAGAGTGTGTTGTGTTTTCATGTGTGTGTGTTGTGTGTGTTTTCATGTGCATGTGTTGTGTGTGATGTCGTGTGTGTGTTGTGCGTTTTCATGTGTATATGTTGCATGTGATTTCATGTGTGTGTGTTTTCATGTGTGTTGTGTTTTCATGTGTGTGTGTTTGTGTGTGTGTATGTGAGATGAGATGTAACAAATGTCTCCTGTGGTGTTAAGGACACCGTCTCGGGGCTGCATTATTCCGATGACGTCTGCTCTGCCCCCACTGCCGGTGTTCCCCCAGGCTGAGGCCCTGGCCATGCAGGAGCCTCGAGGCCCCGTCCCCCTGGCTCAGCTCCCGTTCTGTCTGTGAGGCTGCAGGACACACGGCCTCACTCTGGGCCAGGACCTGCATTCGAGTGGGAACACACAGTGGGCCTCAGAGATGCCCTTGAAGGAGGCCCAGTCTGGGTGGGATCAGAAGCGGGTGGGGGGTCAGGGAAGAGGGATCTGAGAGTGGACACTCCCGCTTCCCCGGGGCCGGTGCCGGGCCCACCGCAGCAGGGCCCCTGATCTGGAGGCGACAGGCGGCACCTGTTGTGGAAAGGGAGGTGGCTGCGCGGCTCCAGGCTCTGAGCTCTGAGTTCAGTGCTCCAGAACCAGAGCTTTCTCCAATGCCAGCTCCTCCTCTGCTCCTTGGCCCCCTGCCACCTTCTGCATAGTGCTTCATGCCCAGTTTTGTTGTGGTGAATCTGAGGTTCTCAGAAGTCGGGACAGGCTCCTCCCCACGGCCCAGGTCCCAGTCCAAGGACGTCTGGCACGGGCCCAGGCCCTAGGGCGGCTCAGGGAGCCAGACCCCAGTGGGGGGCAGCTGAGCTCGCTCCCAAGAACGGCGATTTGGCACACTTCCATCCTCCACCTTGCGGAGCCCCCAGGCACGGTGGGGGCATGCCCCGGAGTCCTGGCACGGGGATGGCATGCAGACGCGACACTCCGCCCGTCACTCTCCTGGCTGGGTCACTTAGGTCTCTGCCTGTGGGGCACTGAGAAGCTGGGCTGGCCGTGGCTGCAGCCAGAGAAGCCCTGGGTCAGATCCAGCCTCTCACAGAGACTGAAGGGGCTGTGTTGTGAGCTGGCCCATCCCTCCGTCCCCCACCTCCCTGAGCCTCAGGCCCTGCTCCCCACCGGGGACCTCGGGGGGTGGCAGGCTGTGTGAGGTTTGGGAGGAGGAATGTGGCTCCAAGTAAAACGCTGGCGCAGGCAGCAGGCGGCTCCTGTTCTTTACCTTCCAGGACACATTTATCTTTCCCCCTATCTCTGTGCATTTCTGTGTTTTTAATCATCCCCATTTCTCTAACGAGGAACACAGGGCTGGGCAGAACGGGCAGCGGCCCATGAGAGAGCCGCTCTCCTCTTCTGGCATTAGCTGTCTGCACCCCCTCAGCGAGGCTTCCAGGGCTGAGCCCCTGCTCAGGTCCTCACGTGACGCCGCCAGCTCTCTGCGGAAGTCTGCAGAGCTGGAGCGAAGCGGCTCGGGCTCCGGCAGGGCCATGGCCATGGCAGACAGGGCAGGGCAGTGGGCAGGGCAGGACGGGGCCGGGACGAAGGTCGCTGAGCGCTGGGTGGAGAGTGCCAGAGCAGGGTAGAGAGTGCGGGTGACATGGAGAGGACAGTGAATGAGGCGACCAGGAGCAGGATGCTACAGGAGTTGGATGGTCCTCCTGACCATTTGTCTCTGATTAACTGCTGGGTCGGAGCCCAGGAAGGCGCCCCAGCCCCTGGCCGAGACTGGCTGCATCTGTTCCATCATCAGGGAGGCCGCAGGGCTCCGTGGTCTGTGCACAGCCTGGACGCTGCTTCCCCTGCAGGCGCTTCTGTGGGCCCAGCCCACCCGGAATCTCCATCACGAAATGTGTCCCCAGTGCCCTGAGGGGGCAGGCGTCACCTGCGGTGGGGCAGGCACAGGGGAGTGACACTGCCAGTGTGCATGTGGCACACAGGGATTCCTGTGCCCAGTGCCGGGGCATCCACGTGGCTTTCTGCACTCCCTGTTCTCAGCTTGTTTTCACTCCTCAAACACAGACCTGGGGCCTGCTACCCTGCGAGGAGGCAGCAGCTAATCAGACGTGTTTAAAGAGGCTGGGTGTGAACGTTCTCAGCAGAGAGCTGCCCTGATGGTATTAGTAGGGTACTATTACTGTTCTACCAAGTGGCTGTAAGAAAGGGACTTGTGAGAGTTAAAGGAGGTAAAGGGTGAACAGCACAGGACGACTTCTCAAGAAATGTAATTTCATCCTCATCCTCATCACCATCATCATCATCACCATCACAATCACCAAGATCATCACTATCATGACCATCACCGTCACTACTATCACCATCATCACCATCACCACCATCATGATGATGGCCCTCAACATCATGGCCGTCATGACCATCACCATCATCACTATCACCATCATCACCATCACCATCACCACCATCATCACCATCACCATCATCACCATCACCATCATCACCATCACCATCATCACCATCACCATCACCACCATCATCACCATCACCACCATCACCATCACCATCATCACCATCACCATCATCACCATCACCATCACCACCATCATCACCATCACCATCATCACCATCACCATCATCACCATCACCATCATCACCGTCACCATCACCACCATCACCATCACCACCATCACCATCATCACCATCACCATCATCACCATCACCATCACCATCACCACCATCACCACCATCACCATCATCACCACCATCACCATCATCACCATCACCATCACCACCATCACCATCACCACCATCACCATCACCACCATCACCATCACCACCATCACCATCACCACCATCACCATCACCACCATCACCATCATCACCATCACCATCACCATCATCACCATCACCACCATCACCACCATCACCATCATCACCATCACCACCATCACCATCACCACCATCACCACCATCACCATCACCATCATCACCATCACCATCACCACCATCACCACCATCACCACCATCACCACCATCACCATCACCATCACCACCATCACCACCATCACCACCATCACCACCATCACCATCATCACCATCACCATCACCACCATCACCATCACCACCATCACCATCACCACCATCACCATCACCACCATCACCATCACCATCACCACCATCACCATCACCACCATCACCATCACCATCACCACCATCACCACCATCACCACCATCACCATCATCACCATCATCACCATCACCACCATCATCACCATCACCATCATCACCATCACCACCATCACCATCATCACCATCACCATCATCACCATCACCATCACCACCATCACCATCACCACCATCACCATAATCACCATCACCATCATCACCATCACCATCACCACCACCATCACCATCACCACCATCACCACCATCACCACCATCATCATCACCACCATCACCACCATCACCATCACCATCACCACCATCACCACCATCATCACCATCACCACCATCATGATGATGGCCCTCAACATCACGGCCATCATGACCATCACCATCATCACTATCATCATCATCACCGTCACAATCACCAAGATCATCATCATCATGACCATCACCATCATCACCATCACCACCGACACCATCACCACCATTGTTCTTATTTCCTGATGCTGCCTCGTATGCGCACAGCCTAGGGTCTCACTGTGGGTTAGTTACACAATTAGAATTCACCCACAGGTCTCTGCACCTGACACCTCATCCAATGGTTCCCAAGACCTACCGACCGTCCATCCTCCTTCCCCTCAGGCGGACAGACACACTCCGTGCTCACACCTCCTCTGAGGGCTTTCACTGCCCAGACTCACGTTGAGTGTCGGTTACCGGCACGCATCTCTGGCCCTGAAGGACCAGCTCTCCCATCACATCCAGACAGTCGCAAGGTTAGCGACAACGCAGAGAAAAGCATGCGCAAGGGGCGGCCCACCTGCGGAATCTCAAGTAGCAGGTAGTTTCATATACTCACTGTGGACAGCCCTTCTCGTGTTTAGACATTTCTCTTAAAAACGTAGGACATCTGTTAACTGGGGAAGACTTAGCTTTGTTTTCCATTTGTAGAGGTGATGTCCGCAGGATAAACAAGAAACAGACCGGCGTCTCCTGCAACCGAAGGCCGCAGGGGGCACTGCGGAGGTCTCGGCACGTTTGCTTCCAGCCGTTTGTCCTCCACACTCTTCATTCGTTATTTCATCTACAGCTCAGCCCTGGATGCTTGCTGCCTTCCACACCGTGTTGTACGTGTGAAGGCCACAGGCGAGCACTAGCGCCAGCCTCTGTCCTTCAGGAACGTCCCAGCCTGTGGGGGGACTGTCACTGTCCCCCGTAAATTAGCCTCGTAACAGGGTTAGAGAGGGTTGTACCAAGCACAGGGCGAGGGAGACCCATGGGTGCCAGCAAGGCAGGGGGTCATGCCCAGGCCCGCCTGCGGCCGGCGGGGAGGGCAGCGGTGGTGGTCATCCCCACAAGAGCCACCTAAGGCAAATCTCAGAGAGCACGTCTCCCAGGCAGTGACCATCCCAATAGTGGGGTCTCCTCTCTCCTGTCGCCTGTGGCCTCTGGCCCACGGACTCCCACCCTCCGGGTCTCAGAGACCTTCGTTCACCGGAAACGAGGAGGTGAGAGGATGGGAGTGGAGAGAAAGGGACGGTAAAGGCAGAGTCACAGGAAGGGGGATCGACAGGAGGGATGCTGAGAAAGGCCCTGCAGAAGGAGCGGGCACCAGGGGCCTGGCAGCACAAGAGAGCAGAGACCCGGACCGCCTGGCGAGAGAGCCCTCCTCTTCAGCCTTCCCCACGTGGAGCCGTGGGCTGGGGTCCCCCAGACACACCCCCTCCGTCTCGGCTGGCCCTGTCCAGCTGTGCGACAGCACGTCCTGTGTGCGTCCTGAAGCGAGACTGGCTCTCACCGTGGCTCTGCGCGGGGCTCAGGCCTCCCCAAGTCCCGCTCTCCTCAAACGGGGCTGGAGCTCTGCAGCCGAGCCCTCCTCACGCACGGGATCCCCAGCTGGGTCCTCAGCTGGGCCCGCGGATGCCGCGGTGCGAGCGCTCTCAGGGCCTTTGCTGGAGGCGGCTACGACTCCTGGCCCTCCTCGGACGTCTGTGGGGAAACAGCCGCGCCTCGGGTTAATGGACTCCAACAGTTTGCTCTGAAACCTTTGATGTTGACCCTTCCCGCAAATGAGTGTCAAAGAAAGACTTTAATAACTTGCTCTGTAACTTAGAAGCGTTCAAGATAACACCATTAATCCCTGTTTTCCATAGTTGGCAGAAAGCTTTAAGTACCTCTAATACTTTCTAAATCTGACAGTTTTAATTATTTCCCTGCACCACTATTGATCTGGCAGTCAACCTGGGACTTTGAGGGAAGGCCCTTGTCAATACCCTTTGCCAATACCAGAACCAATCACTCCTGGGCCTCGGCTGGGGTCCGGCCGTGGTCTGTGGGCAGGAGCGGGGCGCTGGGAGGGGCGGCCCACCGTGCTGCAGGAGCCCCCACTCCCTGACAGCAGCTCTGTTCCTCCCTCTGAAGGCAGCTCGCTGCATGTCTGATGCGCTTGTAAGGACTGCCTCTGAGGCCGAGTTCCTGGCGTGAGCGGGGCTCCCCGACCGAGGGAGGTCGCTGACCTGCAGCAAAGGCCCCTCCCAACGAAAGCAGAGCCTGTGACGTGAATTCTCTACTTTGAATGTCGGAACAGAAGGCAGGACCCAAGGGACCAGACTGGTCACTCATCAGGGACATGGGCAAGATGCGGAGCAGGCACCATGAATGTTGGTAAACGCGTGCACAGACGCACACATGCATGCACATGCACAGCCGATTACCCCATTCTGTGGAAGTGACACGGGGTCTAACCTGCTAGGGTTGTGTGACCACAGGGAACACACCGCCTCCTCCGCAGTGGGTGTTCGCGGTTCCTCCGGGAGGCAGCTCAGAGCACGGCTGACCACAGGACGGACGGGATGGGGACTCCGGGAAGGCCAACACAGCTTCCCTCTGACCCGGCATCTCCGGCAGGGGCTCCCGGGCAGCTCAGGGGACAGCAGTGCCAACAGGTGACCTCATAGGCCGGGCATTCGCTAGAGGCGCCTTCCAGGCAAAGGCCAGCTCCTCCCCCGTGTCTGCCCGGGGGTCCCGCTCCCCTCTTCTTCCTCGTGTCCTCCTTCGTCTCCTCCTCTACATCGAAACATCACTTATACCCCCACACCAGCATAATTTCCCCTTAATTCTTCATCTTCATCTATTTCATGTTTTTAAAAATAAGAGTCAAAGCTCAGGCAGTAACAAATGCAAAGAATGAAATCCTCAAACCTTGCACACCCCGCCCACCCCCCTGAAGTAAACAGGCCTGGAGACGCTGACAGGCGCCCCCCAGGCCCACAGCGCACAGGTGAGGCGGAGGCCGGGACGTGGATGGACGGCCCATCCGCTGGGACGTAAGCAACCTCGATGTGCGTTCCCTGTTCACCTTTTACACCTTAATGTTATATTGTAGGGTCTTTCCACACGCACCAAGACCTGCCCCTTGATGTGTGATCGCTGCATAACACACCACATATGGCTATTCCATCAGTAGGTCATGATTCCCTGTGGATGGACACTGAAGCGCCCTCCCGGTTTTACTAGTAAATACGATGTGACAGTGACATTTATGGTGTCTCTGCACACAAGGGTGAGACTGGCCCAGAAGCGATGCCTGGCGAAGACAAGGCGCGTTTTAAATTGGGATGGACGTGGTCAACTTGCCTCTAGGAAGGCTCGACCTGCGGCCTTTCTCACGGAAGGACACAGTACCTCAAGGCCTCACCACAGGAGCAGGCCGGCCGGCCTCCCGCGGGCCGTGGTCAGGTACCCGCCATCCTCCTGGGTCTGCCCAGTGGGGTTTTCATCGCCAATGGACGGTTTTTGTCCTCCCATGAATGGCTTATTCATGCCCTTGTGGGGTTTCCCATTATCGCCATTTTCTTAAATGTTCTGTGTGCCTCCTGGTCCATTGTGAGGATTCAGCTTTGATTTGACATGTGTTGCAAATATTTTCTCTATTATTTCCACCCACACTGCGATGATGCCATTTCTGTCAGGTATATTAATTTTCCTTTTGACAAATCTGTCTTTTATACAATTCTGAGATCTAGATGTTACTTAGAAGTGGATATTTTGTTATTTCTTGCTGGTGGTAGTCATCAACCTTTACTTTTCCCCTGATAGACCACAAAGGTCTCACAACAATTTACTAAAACCGTGATGTCAGCGCTATTGGCCATGCCACCTTTATCACACTCCAAATGCCCACGTTTGCTGGGCCTTTCTCGGGATTTCATTATTCTTTTTTCTCTTGATGTCTCTCTTTTCACCCCATCCCAACACTTTGTATCTGTATGCTTCCGAATACATCGTGACGTAGTTTTGCCCCATCTCTGGTTGAAAGCCTCTGCCTTGTTCTTCATCTGTATTTTCATGGTTAAGCCAGTTTTCTAGTTCATATATATTTTAAGAATAAACGTCATAAGACATAAAATTGGGATTTTGCTCGAAATTGCACTAAATTTATGCAGTAATTTGGGAAGAATTTGTATTCTTACAGTATTAATTTCTCCCACAAAAGCATAGTGTATCTCCTCACTCAGGTCTTCTTTTAGGTCTTTTCAGTAAGGTTTACAAATTTTTAAAATATATACATGGCATTTCATTCATATTTATATATATATATGTATTTTTCTGGATAGTCTGAGGTTTCTGTTGGCAACATGAATGTGACAGATGTACGACATTTTTCTCTTGGTTATTGCAGACACATCATAAAGCTGTTGGCTGGGGCACTTTGGTCTGATACCTAGCCACTTTCTGTACTCTTGAAATAATTCTGGTAGTTTCCATTTTATACTATTGGATTTTCCAGATACTGTCCTTCCATCTATAAATAATTACATATTTTTAAAAGCTTCTTCCTTTTTAATACCTCGGCTCCCTCATCTCTCGTTATCGCACTGAAGGCTCCTTCTGCTAAGTGTGTGCGTGGCCGTGACTGCCAGAGCCTCGCTCCTTGTTCGTTCATTCTGCGATTTCTGAAGGAGCACCCATGTCATGTCAGTCTGTATTTGAGGTCCTGGAGACAAGAGGGGAGCAAAGGCCCTCGGTGCTTAGACTCTGGGGGTGACAGATCACAAAAAGATGAACAACGATGCACCTTGTGGTCATAAATGCTTTGAATTAAGAACAAGGGGCACCATAAAAAAGCAGTGATAGGACGTTCTCAACTTTAGGTGATGGAAATACTACTAATTTTCAATATTAATTAGAGTGTTTGCTTGAGGTTTGTGCTAGATTCATATAAACAAGTTAAAGAGGATTCTTTGCGTTAGTAATCTGTTAGAACTTTTAAAAATTAGATGAGTGTTTAATCTAATCTATGGGATGCATTTGGTGCTTCTCAAGACGGTGACAGGGTTATCTCCTCTGTAAGCGTTAATACGTGGGAACAAATTTCCTGTAGTTGAGATATCCTTGTGTTTCTGGTATGAAGCCTTTTTGGTTGTGATGTATTACTTTTCTAATACCTTCTTGAAACAGCTTTCCATCTCTTTTGGAAGTTCTAGAAGGTTTTGTCTGTTAAATGGAAAGTTTAGCAGAACATCTAGGTACCTTTGGACCTGATGCCTCTGAAAGGATTATTGTTGATGGTTTTGAATTTCTTTTTGATAATTTTCCCCTTACAATTACTTGTATCCTCCTTCCGACAGTTTTTCTCACTTAAATTTTCTCAAGTGCATGCATTTTACATTTAGCTTCTAAAATGTATCATTACAGGTTTATATTATTTTGTGAGGATTGTATATCTCTGTTAGATTTTCCACATTTCTTTTATTAGCATTTCAAAGAATGAGCTCTTGGCTTTACTGATCAAGACTACCTCTTAATTTATTTTTATTTTTCCAGCTTTATTGAGATACAATTGGCATATACTAAAGAGCCACATTCAAACTGTGCAGCTTGAGGAGTTCTGACATATGCATGAACCTGTGAGACCATCACCACAATCACGAAGGCACCTGTGCACCGGCTCCACTCCTCCGGCCTCTGTCACCCGTCCTTCCCACTGCACCCGGCACCCATCCTATTGGGACTCTAATGTCGTATATATTGTCTGTCTTTTCATATTATCCCGCCAGCCCCTGAGCTCTGCTTATATTTTTTCAGTACTTTCCTTTTTCGTTCCTGTTCAAGATAACTTCTCTTACTCTGTTTTCAAGTCGAGCTCTCTTCCCTCTGTCGCTTCCGTCTTGGTATGGAGTCCACGAAGTGAAGGCTTTCTCTTGGTTAGTGAAGATTTTAGCTCTAAAATTTATGTGTGAGTCTCCTTGAAAGCTTCTCTTTCTTTGCGGATCTTCTACCTTTCCATTTGTTTCCAGAGTGTTCACCCGGACATCTTAGCGCACGATGATAACTGCAGCCTTGAAGTCTGGTCGTTCCAAAGTTTCTAGGGTTCAGATTCCGCTCATCGTTTTCCCTTGTTGGTTGAACTTTTTCTGGAACATTGTATGCTGAGCAGTTTTACACTGTATTCTGAACATGCTCAACATTACTCTATGAAAGTCTGTACCTTTTAGAGCCTGAGGGGAGTGTCGATTTCTGTTTGTTTTGTTTTAACGGGAAATCCAGGTTATGTTCAAGCTCAGATTCCAACCTACCTTCTGTGGACTGGGGTCCCACGATCAGTCTGGTTTCCAAGCTTTTGCAGAGCGCTTCAGATCAGCCCCACACACACCATCCAGCAGCCAGTGGGAGGCCTGGGCAGCAGGGATCTCACAGCACCGTTCTCTAAGTCTGTGGTTTGCTTGTTAGAGTCAGATCCACTCATGCACACTCAGAGGCGGCCCTGGATTTGATGCACGGCTTCATGGGCCACCTTCTGAATCTCCTCCTCGCCATCATCTCCCCAGTACTTTCCAGGTCCTAGACTTCCCCTCCCTGGTCCTGGCCGGAAAGTCCCGGCTTTGTCTCCCAGCCCTGAAGCACATTTGCTGTGACTACATCTTCGTCTGGGCCCAGGTGCCAGGAGCACAGAAAGAGGGAGAAAATAAGGGGGATTCACCGCACACTCTTGGGGTCTCAGCACCTCCGGCAGAGAGCAAGGGTGCCCTCCCTCAGGGTTGCAGGTGTCCGACTGGCTGCTGCGGCCATTGTCACTTCTGCTGTGTTGCCTCCGGCTGTGCAGTGAGAACAGGGAAAGAATAGGGGTTTTCTCCCACTCTGCCTGGTCCTTACAAGCCCCCTCCCCACTCCTCAGACCAGAAGGGGACAGCTTCTCTTGGAGTTCTTCCTCTTTGCACTCAGCAGACAGCTTCCTCTTATGCCGCCCTGGCGTCCAGGCTGGGCGACACCCGAGGGAACCCGTGGTACACTCGCCGGTGGTCTGGCAGAACTTTGCGTCTGGTCTTCCTCACCAGTCCGCCTGGAGCATCTTCTCAGGGTCCTCAGGAGGCTGGCCGGGGCATTCCGTCCAGGGCTGAGCTGCATCCTGTGGGACGAACAGGCTGCCATGCGCTCACTCCATCGTGCCTGGAACCCACGCCAGACAAGTGCAATTTTAATTTTCATTTCTGCTTTCATGAGAATGATTGAACATCTTTCCCCAGGATTAATGGTGATTTGCATTCATTTTCTGTGTTCATAGCTCCAGCTCACTTTTCTAACCAGATTTGGTCTTTTTTTCCCCCATTATTTTTAAAAGCTGTCTATATATTAAGGATAATCACTCCATTTGTGATAAGCCATGTATATTTTCCCAGTTTGTTATGCATCATTTTACTTTGATTATGGTGTTTTTCCCCTTTGAAGGTGTTTTTTACATGAGTCGAGGTAATCCTTGATGTTGTGGCCGAACTCTCTGTATATTCTTCTAGGACCTGTTGGTTGGTTTGGTTCTTTGCATTTCTCAACCGTCCGGCATTTATGCTCATACTGAGCGTGAGAAAAGGATCCAGCTTTACGTTTCTGAGTGGTTACCCAGTTATTGCTCAGGAAAGTCCGTATTTCTTGTACGATTTGAGATGTTGTCTTTATTATATACTAAATTTTCACATGTAACTGTGTCTATTTCTGTAGTTCCT
The DNA here is from genome assembly GCF_041296235.1 of Equus asinus. NCBI lineage: Eukaryota > Metazoa > Chordata > Mammalia > Perissodactyla > Equidae > Equus > Equus asinus. Next base: position 13,736,333 of record NC_091793.1, on the reverse strand, counting down.
CTTCTTTCATTCGCCTGCCTCTTCGTGCGCTGACACCTCACTCTGTTATCATCACAGAGGACTGTGGTCAGCGTAGCCCCCACCTACTGCATCTGTATCTTAGTGATGCCACTTCGTTTTTCCTAATAAACTTTGTGATCAATTTGCCTCTCTCCAGAGACAAAAAAACAAACACAGATAGAATTTTATAGGAACTGGGGGCCGGCCCCGTGGTCGAGTGGTTAAGTTCATGCGCTCCACTGCAGCGGCCCAGGGTTTCGCCTGTTCGGATCCTGGGTGTGGACATGGCACCACTCATCAGGCCACGCTGAGGCAGCGTCCCACATGCCACAACTAGAAGGACCTGCAACAAAGATATACAACTATGTGTGGGGCCGGTTTGGGGAGATAAAGCAGAAAAAAAAAAAAAGATTGGCAACAGTTGTTAGCTCAGGTGCCGATCTTAAAAGTAAAAAAAAAAGAATTTTATAGGAACTGAAGGAAAAGCTGACATACACGTTATGGAGATTTTCTTTCCTGAAACATTATATCCTTTTCTCCCCAAATTTACCTTTGTGGGGTGGTTTTATAGCTTCCTTCATACGGTCTTGTTGGATTATTGATTAGTCTCGCTGTGAGCGCTCCCTGGAGTAACAGGAGAAAGAAGACAGCACGGACTCTGGTGGGCTATTTCTCGCTTTCGTCAGAGAAGTGGTGCAAACCAGAGACACTGGCCTCATGTGGTCTTTCCTCCAAATCTCCACTTGTCACACACCAGCTGAACCACCTCGGGTGAGTTACCTAAACTCTCTGTGCCTCTGGACACTCATCGATAGAGTGGAACAAGGCTTCATCATCCTGTTGTCAGCCTGCTTTCTCTCACTGAGTGATTCACCGATCTAATCTGTCCTCCAGTCTTTGTCACGCTCCTGCCCCAGCCCTAAGCCTTTTAAAGGCATATTTTCCAATAGATGCCCTTTTGGAAGCACGTAGTCAAGAGTTTGATATTCTTTTCCTTCACAGCATAAAATGCATTCTACCTCCGCATTGAAAGTTAAAAATAATAGACCAAATTTTCTGTTGGAATTTGATGTTCTATTATTTTGAACCTTGTTTCTGAAGGAGAAAGCGCATGCATTTACATAATTGGATTCTTATCTGAAAGAAACGGAACCTGCTAAAACTTTTGAGGTCTCTTTGCCATTAATAAACACTTTCCTTTTTCCAGTATTTCAAGTAATGGCTTCACCAAAATATGGCCCAGAAAGATATTATGGCACATTCTCCTGTCATTTCCATGTCCTTCTGTTTGTTCCCAGATGGCATTTTTACACACAGTTAGGAAAGGAAAAGTAAAAACTCATTCTGTGGTTTATTTAGAATACTGTGAAAATACTTCCATTAACTGTAACTTAAAGGAAAACCTTTCAGGTCCTCCTTCAACGTATTTATCAAGACCCGGCTTTGCACACATGCCCGTGCTCTGTGCCGAAGGTGGGACGTTATCAGAAAATAAATGTGAGATAGTTTGCTGGCCTCTAGATGCTCACATCTCTGCAGCTAAGACGCAGCTGTTTGATAGCACGTGGCCACATCTCTTGTCTGCCTCTCGTCTTCAGTCCTTCATTTCCTCATTCTTTCATTCTTTCTGTCTTGTGCTACCTGCACAACATTTGTGCCTGTGCCTGGCGTTCAGGAGCAGCCATGGGGAGGACGGACACTGTCTGCTTGGTGTTCTCAGCAAACCTGTTGGTAAGAAATGAGAACACCCTGCTGAGGGTTGGATGGAGCAATGATGAGGAAAGTCTCAAGAGAAGGCGACGTGTGGAGGAGAAGTGGTGTCAGATGCCGAAGGGCTGTGTGGGCTCCAGAGGGGAGAGAGCTGCCAGGCAGGGGCCCTGACCCACACAAGGACGCAGAAAAGCTGCCTTGTGAGCCCAGCCTGCTGTGCCCCCCGAAAGTGGGTGAGTGGAGCCCAGGACTGCACTGCATCTGTGAGCTGAGAAAGCCACGTGAAATAGCCAACTTGCCGTGAGGGTGGCGAGCTTCACCCTTCAGACGAGCACAGCTCCTGGCCAGCCCAATCCAGGCGTGCCCTCGGTGCTTCTTTCTCATGCGTCAACTCATCCCCTGCAGACATTTGCCGAGGGAGACCGTATCCCCCGCCACGTGCTTCCGACTGGGGACAGTGAGAAGAGCAGGATAGCACATGGAATCGGTTACAGAGGGACAAGGGTCACTCTGTCGGGTGTCCAGGCTGCTGGAGCGCAGAGGAAGCAGGACACGCAGGCCGACTTGGTGGGCGGGGGGCAGGCGGGAGCCCCCGGGTCACCTGTTCTACCCCTCCAGGACTTCACTCTCTGGCAGAGCTTCCAGCCAAGAGAAACCCCCAGCTCCTCTCCATGACAGCTTTTTGCACCATTGCATAAATATTTCTGAGTGTGCACAAACACTGCAAATGCACCGACTGCCTTTAAATAGGGGTGCTTCGTTAAAGTCTCACTGAGATATTCACAGATGCATCTGGGCCTTTCTCCAGGTCTGCATCTTGACATCTGAGCTTGGAGCCCACCGTTCTCAGCCTGGCTCTTCCGTGCCTTCGCTCCGATGTGGGGTGGTGGAGGGACGTGGACTCTGCCGTCCAGAGGGCTGGCATGGGTGCCAGCTCCACCCTGTCCCTGGATGTCATCAGACCACTGCCTCCATGACAGCACTGGCTCCTGGGGTGTGGCAAGAATGAAGTAATCTGATACAAGGAATGCAGAACGACTGTGCGTTGTAGACCCTGAAAGGGGCAGCGTCTGCTCTATCTGTCGAAGGTTGTTCCATCTGCCAGCAGTCGGGCCTGCGTGATACCCCTAGGGAAGTCGTGAGGTTCAAGAAGGGTGTGAGGTGCACGTCGATTGGCTGTGTGTGTTCACATGTGCATGCATGTGCATGAGTGTTCATGTGTGTGCACTCAGGCGCGTGTGCGTTGACATGGCAACGTGTGTGGATGGCAGGGAGAGTGTTCATTGGGTGAACTTAAGCTGAGAGGCGTGGGAATCTGACACTCGGTTCCCCTTGGGCCCAGGATCACCGCTGAGGGGAGAGGAGGCGCCCTGTGCCCAGCCATGTACGCCATCCACTGATGCTCCCTGTGAGTCAGCCAGGGATCCGACGTGGCCTTAGCAGGCACTTTACTTATTAGCAAAACTCAGAAATGTCACTTCTCTTTGTTAGAAAATGGAAATCGGGTTGGAAGGAAGTCTCTGGCCTGTGGAATGCTCTGGGGGAGTGAGCTACCGCATCCTTAATGGGCATTACAGAATCTGGAACTCCTGGGAAAGAACGGGAAGAAATGAGGGTCGTTCACTGAGTGCAGCTAATTCTCTTAGCCCCGGGACATGCTCGCAGCAGCTGCCGACAGAACAGATCTGCTCCCAGAAACACCAGACCCAAGAACACAGGTGTGGGAGGAGAGACACCCCTCTCCCCACTGGAGCAGCCTCAGCAAATCAGATTGCTGTTTCCACCCTGGAATCAACAGTGTGCGTGTGCATGTGTGCCTGTGTGCGAGAGAGGGAGGGAGGGAGGCACAGAGAGGCCTGCTGTGTTTTCCTTTTGTCTTAAGGAGGCTCAGACCCTCTCATATAAATCCAGTGCCCCTGCCCTGTTGGATTTGAAGTTCCCACTGGTGGGGGTCCCTCTGCACGGCCCGAGAGGGGACTGGCCTGCCCCCTGCATGGGTCGTGTCACGGACCTGCCCAGCTGAGCCCTGTGCACTGCAAACCCAGCCCGGCGGGGTGCAGAGGACACCGCTGGCTGCACTGGACTTTCCTGGGGAGGAAGAAGGTGGCAATGGTTGTCGGCCACCACCAGTGACAAGTCTGACTATGAACCAAAGCCAGACCCCTCAGGGCTCCGCCTCCGGGCGGCTAGTGGGCCACCGTTCCAGTCCTGGCTGCACTGGAGCAAGAACTGTATTTCTGCCAGAATGGCCTCTGGCTTTGCCTCAGATCTAGGAACGGAGGCACCGCCCCCCTTGGACTGAGGGACATGGTCTCCAGCTCGTCCTGGAGTGATCGCAGCAGGGTCAGCTCCACGGCAGAGACTCCAGGCGGGGGCAGGTGGAGCTCCGAGAACTCAGGCAGCCTAGGAGGCCCACGTCGGGTCAAACAGAGCTTGGCCACTGGGCAGCCTGGGGCCCTGGCCAGACCCTTCCCTGTCCACCTTCTGTTATGTGTAAAGTGGGAAATGTGAGGGACAGGGACGAGCCCCTGCAGATTAACTTCCAGGGACACTGAGCGTGGGCAGAAATGTCCCCAGTCCTGAGACCTGTAAAGAGCAAATGGGGGCGAGGCGGCACATTTCTCTCCTCTTAGGGACCATCTGGCAAAGCCCTGGGGACCGCCTCTCCTCCGGTCAGCGTCCCTCTGACTCTTGCCTCCTCCTCTTGGTTGAGGAGGACAGGGTGGGAGCCGTCCCCCGGCTGAGGCAGGTCCCTGGATCCTGAGGCCCAGACACTCCTTCCCGAAGCCTGCGTGGGCCGGGCCTCAGCCTCAGGACAGCATCCCCTCTGTGGCCCTTCAGTGGCCTGGGCAACCATGCCTGGGGTCCAGATTACAGAGAGCTTCAGCATTTCTGGAAGTGAGAGGTCAGTCGGCAGACACACTGGGTTTGGCCATGAGACAGACCAAGCCAGCGGTGGCTGTATGTTTAGATAAATGCTGCCTGCGATCTAGAAACTTCTTCTGAGGCTGTAGTCCCCTCCAGGGGTTCATAGATGGAGGCAAGAGTAGGCTGCTCAGCCTGTAGTGAGGAGCCGTCTCTCCCTTCAGGCCTGGGCAGAGGACCGGGGACCAGAGGCAGGATGGGCTGCTCGGCCTGCCCCGGGGGACAGGTCAGGCCCCGCCCCCACCGAGCCCCGCCCCGTCCCTGGGAGTGGGACGCCCCTGGCAGGGGAAGTGGACAAGCCCTTGACAGGATTTCAGGTCACGCTGTGTTCAGTTTTCTGGGGCTGCTGTATCCAAGTACCAGGAGTACTGATGCTGATTCTCCCAGGCTTGGGGGCCCTGGTCTAAGACCAAGGAGTCAGTGGGGCTGCGCTCCCTATGATGCCTCCAGGAGGTGGTCCTCCCTGCCTCTTCCAGCCTCCAGTGGTTTTGGCATCTGGAGAGCCTTGCCTGGACTCCATCCGCAAAGACCGTTTTTCCACACGAGGCCACACTCACAGGCGCCGGGGGACCATGTCTTCTGCCGGCCACCCCTCCGCCCCACACTGCTGTGAGCTGTGTGCCTTGAGAGAGCTGGGTCCGCCCTCTGAGTCTTCTCTGCCTCCTCCTCTGAGATGGGCGTAGACAGTGCCAAGGCCAGTTTGCAGGAAGACCCCTTCAGCCCCCAGCCAGGGACTGGTGAGTTTTTTTAACCATTGTCCTTCCCAAATGGCTTTGCAGCTCGTCCTGCTTGGGACTTCCCATGTTGGGAACGGGATTCCAGGTCACGCCAGGAGCAGAGCGGCACTGGCTCCTTCGCATCCTTGGAAGGCCTGACAGATGCCAGCCAGGGTTCCCTCTCTGCCCTGCCTCAGAGGGACAAGCATGGCCTGGCAGCTGGGGGAGGGGCTTTGAACAGGTGTGTGTGTCCTGGGTGGCGTTTGTCACACCACTCCAAGGTGTCTCAGGAGAGGCCTCCATTGGGCTCGTGGCAACTCTCTGCAAGGCTGGAAAGAGGCCCGTTCAGCACACTCCTGAAGGGGCAGTCACCCGGGACTGGGTGTCACCTGCCTGTCCACCTGCAGGTGCGAATGGGAAGAAAGAAGAGAGATTAAACACCAAACTGAGCATTAGCATTAGACGCTTTACATGTTTCACAATCTTATTTTCCAAGAATTATTTCAAGAGAGTCTCTGATTCACTGTCTGGGAGCTTCCCCTTGGCACCGGCTGCCGAACGTCTTTATTGCTTCTTATCCCTGCCGCTGTCCTGGGATTCGTACAGTTGCATTATGCACCCAAATGTCATTGCTGCGCTGACAGCCTTACTGTGCTTTTCTGACCGGTGTGTCTGGAGGTTTGCGGGCTCCTGGCCCAGCTGGGGGAGGGGCCGGGGCTTCCGTGAGCACTGGGCACGTGGGCCTCCCCAGGAACCCGCCTGGGGATTGTGCATGTAGATAAGCCCCCACCCCGAGCATGGAGACAGCTCTCACAAACGGTGAGCTCAGCCGAGGGTGTCAGGGGTAATTTCAGTCTCTCCCTGCAGACCTGGGGTGGCCGTGCTGTCGGGAGCAGGTGCCAGTGTATGTGGCTGGAGGGCCTGCCGCCTGCATGAGGTGGGGCCTGGCCGCCTGTGGGTGGGGGCTGACCCCTGGGCATTCTCACCAGGCCTGGGACACGTGGTCGGGGGATTTGCAGATTTCAGGCCCCGGCTCTGAGGTGGGGCGGCATACCCCAGCCTTTGGAAAGATTTATCCGTGATGGAGGCTTCCTGAGGTCAGGGGCTTTGTGGGGCTGTGCTGGTGGCAGAGTTGGATGTGATCTGGGAGGTTTCTTAGGGCCTTCCTGCGAAGCCCGTGCAGACCCCACTGGCAGGCCCCAGGGAAGAGCCTCTCCTGAGGGGTGGGGGGCCGGCTGGCGCTGCTGCTGTCAGTCTGGGAGTGCCCGGGGAGACACACGGGCTGGGCTACTGCCATTTGTCACCAGTGTAACAGGGAATTTTCTATAAAGATGAAGATGCTCCCCAGGGGTTTGTCACAAGCGGCCGTGTTGTGTCGATCCCCATCAGCTCTGCTAGGTCCTGCACTGGGGTCAGGTCAGGGCCTGAGCAGATGTGGGTCCCGGCTCCCTGAGTCCACAGACAACACTCCAGGTCCCTGGAGACGCCTGTCCTCTGTCCCAGATGGGGGTCCATGGGGGAAGCTTGCTCCATCTTCCCCTCAGCCCTACAGCAGGGACCCTTGAACCCAGAGGTGGACTTGGGGCCACTGCCCAGTGACCGTCCTTGTCCTGTTCACCACCCAATGCTGATGCTTCCCTGAGTAGGTGAGGCACATGGGGGTCAGAGAGCAGGCCAGAGCCTGGGGGTCAGCTTCTCTGGGACGCCGTCCATGCTACCCTGGACTGCATGTCCCCACTGGGGCTGTCACTAGGCGGCACCAAGGGCTGCTCTCACTGCCTGGCCCAAAGGGTCACAGAAAAGCCCTTTGCTAGTTAACCACCAGGCCGATAGCCATGCACACCGCACAACCGGGCCTGTGTGGGTGTGCACACGCTCACATGCATATGCACGTGTGCACACACACAAACACGCCTGCACACACATGCCACTGCGCACAGGGAGGAGGGCCTCAGGAGTGGGTCATCCAGGGTGCAGGTAGACGTTAACCAAAGACGGAGACGCAGGAAGCACAGACCTGTGACTAAGGCACCGTCAGGCAGAGGTCCAGGACGGGGTCGGGAGGATGGAGGAGGAGGGTGAGCCCACAGTCCAGCCTCTGCTGGCTTCACCCCTGTGGGTTACTGCACAGCTTACACGTGGATGTCAGGCTTCCGTGCTTGCCTCCGAGTCCCCCAGGAGCCGAGTGATCCTGAGAAATGTGAGCCAGGGGACATCCTTCTGCTCCTCCAGGCCCGGTGATTTCACTCCCAGGCAAAGCCAAAGTCCTGCAAGGCCTTCTCTGCCCACCAGTTCTGCTCCAGCAGTCTCCCCTCCCTCCTTTTCCCTCCCTTCCTGGTCTCTGGGCAAACTCAGATCTTACAGTGTGCCTCAGGGCCTTTGCATTGCTGCTGTCTCCGCCAGATGTCTTTTTCTCCACCTGTTCACTCCCTCCTTCTTCTACTGGAATGTCAGTCTCTGGGAAGCCCCTGGACCCCTCGTCAGCATTCGACCACACACCCCCCGCACCGCCTTCTGTCCCCCAGCCTGCTTTGTTTCTCTCTTCATCGTGACCATTGTCCAAAGTGTTGCCCACTATGGTCTCTGTTGTCTGTGACCTGTCCCTCTTCTTGAAGGTAAGCCCCCTGGGGATAATGGTTTTGCCTCTTTGCTCACTGCTGGGTCCCCATGCCCCAAAACAGGGCTGGCACACAGCGGGGACTCGAGCACATGGTGAAGGCAGACGGGAGGGGAGGAGGAGCAGGACATCCCGGCTCAGACACGGTGCCCCGACACTGGCTGTTTGCTGACAGCACTCCTACTTGGTGCCAAAGTGCCTGGCGGTCTTGAGTGTGGCCCATGGATTGGCCTTCGCCTGCCCGACGCAGAGCCCAGCCCAGGAGAGAGAGCTGCGTGTGTCAGCCGCTCTTCCAGCCCATGTCTGGGAGGAGCAGGGAGGGACGGTCCCCAGGCACGAAGGATAACTTGGTAAAGCCGAATCTTATTAAGGAGCAGACAACATTTAAAACCAATTTGAAGTCGATGAATGTTCACCCCCCACACACACGCATTTTAGCAGCCACGACACTGTACCTTCCAAATCCATTTTCTTCTGGTTTGAACGGCTCCACTCCGTGGAAATGGCTTAATCGGATTCCTCTGTTCCTCCCAGGCAGGCGGCTCAGGGTGGTGTGTTTATTTTCCAGACTTGCTGGGCTGTATGAAAACAGACGGCTGGACCGGTGCCAACGTGGCGTCTGTATTTTGGGCAAGGATCGAACATAAATACACTATTTTAGGGTGCCTGGCCAGACTTTCCTCCTCTCCCCGAATCCCAAGTGCCAAATCTGTCTGCTCACAGCGAGTTCTATAGTTAGCAGTCTCCGTCGTTACGCTCTCACTTAAAGCGGGATTTCTTTGGAGAGAAAGATGCTGAAGAGCTGCCCCCTGGGTTGAGCATCTGCCCCCAGGCCTAACCTCATATTGGTTATTTTCTGAGTGAGGCTGGTTGCTTGGAATTATGACCTGCTTGCAAGGATCTGGAGAAGTAACTTTTTCAAAAAACAGATGTAAAAAGTGATATTTAAGAGAAGCTAAGTCAACGGCCTCAGTGCAAACAACGGCTCAGCAGGGTTTACCGCTCACTGCCGCCCGGAAGCCGGCGTGGGCTCCAGGGGCTGCCTTGGTTTGAAAGTGCTTATTTCCTCCTTTCTTAATGTGATGATAATGGATGCTGTGCACACGATATGGAGTAGGATTGTGTCAGCCATTCTAGTGAGAGGGGTCCCTGTGAAAGGCCACCAAGTGGCTCGCCCGAGGGGCTGGGCCTGTGTGCTGGTGACAGCTGTGGCTCCCGGGCAAGTGCTCACACGCTGGTGATGGGAGCAGGTGACACTTGTGGTTAGGAAGCCCGCTCTGCCGAAAGAGGAAGGCAGATTTGAACAACTGGCCCTGATGGATTACCGTCTCTGTCAGGGGTCCACAAACCACAGCCTGTAGGCCAATGCGGCCCTCCGCCTGTTATTGTAAATAAAGTTTTATTGGAAACCAGCCATGCCCTTTGTTTAATTGTTGTCTACGCTCCTTACACACGGCAACAGCAGAGTTGAGTAGGTGTGACAGAGACCATGTGGTCCACAGAGCCTAAAATATTTTCATTCTGCCTCTTTATAGAAATCGCTAACCTTTACGGAACTATCCATTACTACCTCTTTATAGAACAAGTTTGCCAACCCCTGGTCCCAACTAGGTGCGTAGTATCTTGTAGAGAAAATCCCATGTGTGCCTGTCTTGGGTGCCCAGGCCAACCCTGGGCAAATGGCTATTGAAAGAAGTTAAGCTGAGCACACGAGGTGGAAAACCAGAGAGCAGAGTGAATTCCCAGGTGAGGAAGGGCTTGCTCCCTTTCATGGGAAGCCAGAGCACACCATCTGGAAGGTTCTGCCAGGCCCCGGGTTTCTCCTCACCTGGGTGGGTGGTGGGAGGTGCTGTCCTCTGCCCATAGGCCAGGGCGCTGACCTGCAGAGCCCGCTTCTCAGTCCATCAGGCAGGGCTGTCTCTTGCATTTCCCGACGTCCTCCCTGGGGATCCGAGCACAGAGAGATGTACAGTCTGCCCAGGGGCTGTGGGCAGGAAACCATCGGAGGGGCAGAGAGAAGGGTGGCTGCCCCCTCGGGCTCAGCATCTCCTTGAGCAGAACCGTGTGGGCAGAGTCGGGGTCCCCATCTGAAGGGTGAGCCCGTGGGCCCTACCCTGCCAGCTGTGGCTCAGACTGGAGAAATGACCGTCACTTCCGGTGACCTCTGTGGGCCCGACATGCACCCGACATTTCCCGAGGACACCTGTGGTCCCCGGGCTCCGCTCTGCAGGAGTCGCCCGCGGGTTCCGAGCCCTGGGTGGTGTTGGCCAGGAAGGAAGAGCCACTCCGTATTCATGAACCGCGCTGTGGAATCGGACTTTCACCAACGTTCAGGACAAGACTTTAGACACGCTCTGTCTCCCGTTTAATTACTTGATTTTGTTTGATTTTATTCACAAAATAATTAGCCTACTAAGCACCTAATTATTGCTCAGGCATGCATTATCCCGATCAGCCCCAGCCGGCTCCTGGAGATTAGCAAACATTTTGCCTCTGGCTCCGGATGCAATAACGTTTTGAAATTAGTTATTTTCTTTTAATAAGGCGGCTCCGGATTTATCCGGGTCCTCAATGTCAGCTGGCATTGTTGGTGCCTCCATACATCTTCAGGCGCCAGTTTCCTTTGAAAGGCAACAATGTTTCCAATTGAAAGTCGACTCAGAAAACAATAACTGCCAGCTCAAGGTCAAAGCTCTTCTCTAATCCGGAGTAAACAGGGTGATTCTTTTATCTCCCTGCTTCTCGGAGATTAGGCTGCACCGTTCCCTCCCATTTATTAAAGGTGCGGGATCTGCGAGTCTGCGGCAGATACCGGTCGGGAAGGCTAATTAGAGAGATGGGCAGATAAATTGGATGGTTTATAATTTATCTAATCATGAAGTCAACTTTGCCCTGGGCGTGCAGTGTGCACAGGGAGCGATTTCTATCTAGAATGTGCTCTGATGATCCGAGAGAAAGAGCCGCGGTGGGGCTCGCTTTCTTGCCAGGTTGCCTCCGAAAGTTTCTGTCCGCAGCCGCGAGGACATAGGGTTTGCATCAGGCTGACTTCAGGAAGGACCGTTCCTGGTTCAAGCGTGTCCTGGCGTGTGACCTTGGGCAAACGACATGGCCTCTTGGAGCCCCTAAAACACTTTATGGAGTTGTCATGGGAAAATGCGTCTGACATTATCCCAGCCACCCGCCTCCAGCTGCTGGCCCAGGGATGCGTGTCCTGCTGGGTGACCCTGAGTGGCCTCGCTCAGGCCCACATGTCAGGGGCAGGTCATGCAGGGTCCAAGATGCCACATGGGGCGGAGGAAGCTCTTGGTAACGGAGCTGTCATTGGTGTGGTTCCAGCCTGTGGACGATTGGTCACCCCTAAATGCCAGCTCACCCCAACTGTCTTCCCTGCCACCCCTGGAATTAGAATCTATTTGTTTGTTTTTTAATGAAGACATATTGTTAAAACCTGCAGGATCTTTGGCAAACAGGGTTTGTGACAGCCTTAGAGCTGCCCCAAGGTCACTCTAGAAGGACACCTTCTGGGCAGCAGAGTCCCTGTCTGGACTCTGACCTCTCGGCCTGCCAAGAGGAGGAGAGGGGCATGCCCAGTGTCCCAGGAGACACCCTGACCCCTCAGGAGATGGGCCTTCTGGGTCCCTTGTTGGAAGGACATGCTGGGGTCTAGACAACCCTCTGGGAAGATGCAGGGGTGAGGGTGGGTTTGTCATCGGAAAGGTTAGGCCACCCACTCCCACCCTCGGCACCTGGGGAAGTGCAGACGGGAGCCTCCCCCAACCCGGTGCCCTGCGGGGGTGGATGCCCACTGGAGTTCATGGACGTGGAGACCTGGGTGCTTCCACTTTGTCCTGAAGGAGGAATAGGGTGCCCCCTCCGGCCCCCTGCACAGTGAGCAAAGCGGCTGCTGTTGGGGGTGGGGGGGCGCCTTCTCCCTTGAGGAGAAAAATCACTTTGATAGATCTATTTTTATAATCTGTCAATTGTGTAAAACCCTTTTCAATTTGGGGGAAAAAAGCCAGAGCTGCAGAAAAATCAATCAGGAGGTGAGGAGCCTTTGGAAAGAGGAATTATCGAGGGCTGCCAGACGACGGGCCTTTAAAGACACAGCCGGCTGGAGGAGGGGACCCCGAGTGTCCCCAATGTCCCCAGCCAGTTCTGCTGGCAGAGGGAGGGGCATGCTGACCAGATGTCGGTGTCCACATGGCTCGGCCTTGACGGCTCCCATCTGAGGCCCAGGCGTAGCAGCCGCTCCCACCGAGGCGCTGAGTGGCGTTTGGGATTCTGAGGGTGGCTGACCGGGGACACATGCAGAGTGGGGAGATTTATTAGCATCGGAGAAAGGCCCGTGCCACCGCTGCCGTGGGGTCGTGCGTGTTGGGGTGAACTAGCCACCCCCTCGTGTGGACTGACGGCGGCCCCTCCTCCGTGGGGGTCTGGCTGCACCACTGAGCCTCTCTGTGGGCAAATCTGGGGTAAAACCATGTCTGAGGTGTCAGCACGAGGGTCCCGGCACGTGGAGGTGTGTAGCCCAGCCACCCCAGCTCAGGAGAAAGCATAGGCGGGAGTGAAGGCGGATACAGACCCCAGAGGCCGCCCCAGCTCTGCCACTCACCAGCCCTGCGCTCTGGGCAAGCCACGCCTCTCTGTGCCTCAGTTTCCCCTGTGAGATAACATTGGGACCTAGCCCAGGGGTTGGGCCTGAGGATGAAATGGGACAGTGTCAGCCACAGAGGGAGAGCCCAAGGAAGGTTTTGAAGCACACGTGTGCTCTGACAATGAGGATGATGCACGTGCGTCTCGGACGTCTGGGAAACATGCGTAAGCGTGTAGAAGACAATAAATATCCACGTGGCCCCCAGGTGAGGGTGAGGGCGCTGCCTCCTGATCGTGTGGGAGGCACTTTACAGTTGTTTCCAGTCTATCTACGGACGTTGCCCGGAGTCGGGCAGGAAGCTCTCTGCCCATCGTTCCGAGGCTGGCCCGCTGCCCTCAGGACGTCAGGGAGCGGAACTGTGGACTCCCAGCCCCGGGCCAGGGCAGGCAGTTGCTGTCTGACACCCCTGGGTGCAGGCTCGGCAGGTGCCATGATAGGAATATGTGACAGCCAAGTCAGGACTCCAGAGAAGTCAGGGGAGGGATCTGCCAGAATGCTCCCACCTAGAGAGAAGCCGGGGGTCCACACCCCAGGCCACAAAGCAGAGGGACTCTCTGAGCCTGCCCTGCTGGGGCCCGGGAGAGAGGAGGATGCTCTGCTGAGCACAGCAGCAGCCGGGGGCTCTGGGCAGAGGGGACGCTGGAGGTCCAGTAGATCCAGAAGGTGGGCTGGAACTGGAGGGCCTGAGTGAGGCCCAGGCCCCTAAAGAGGTGGTTGACTGCAGGGCAGGTGTCTGAGCCCCCAGTAGAATAAGTGGGCAGAAGCTCAGAGGTATGCAGTGGGTGCCATCCAGGAACTGGGGGCAGCCCTGGCATGAGGTTTGGATGCCCAACACTGAGCCTGGGGGAATGGGTAGGGATCAACTCAGGTACTGGATACTGGGTACAGAGTACTGGGCACTGAATTCTGGGTACTTGGTACTAGGCACTGAGTACTAGGTACCAGGCACTGGGTACTGGGCACTGGGTACCAGGTACAGAGTACAAGTCAGTGAGACCAACCCTGAGCCCTCAGGTGCCCCAGCCCTCTCTGCTCTGGATAAAGAAGGGACAGGGCAGTGGGGGAGATCCAGGTGGGCTCAGCCCTCAGGGGCCGGTAGTCCACTGGGCAGAGCTCACGCCTATGAGGTCCCACCAGGGGAGGGGTACCAGGCACATGTGCTTGGGCTGAATGGGCCACCTTCATTCCTTGGGAGATGAAAGAGTGAGAAAGCCACCCCAACCACCTCCTGGGATGGAGTGTTCTCTGCACTGGGAGCCTGGAGCCTGTTCCCCTCCCAGACCCTGCTGTCGTGGGCTGTGCCCCACTCCCCTCTGAGCCTTTTGTACCAGGGCCACGTACCTGATGGAGGTGAAGGTGGGGCTGTAGCTGTGCCCCCACCCCCTCACCTCTGCAGCCGGCGGAGGCCACTCTCCTCCCCTGATCAGAGGTCTCTGCTGCACTACATGTTGACCTTCGCCCGTCACTGCTGTGTGATACCAAGCAGGATGTTTGGCCTCTCTGTGCTTTGGTGTCCCCATCTGTAAACTAGGGTAATGACTGTGCCTCCCTGTGTTGTATGAAGATGACACAGCTGGTACACGTCAAAATAGAGCCTTGGCACATATGTGTTATACAAGAATATAAAACAAAATTAAATTGAAACAAAAAACAATTTAAAACCTCTAAGAAGTGAAAGAAAAGGAAAGAAATGAACCCAAAAGTGTGTTAATTTAGAAGTTTAACCACAAACAAAGGAGCTCTTTTAAACAACTGTAAGATAGTAATTTGATTGGATGTCCTTAGTAGGATATAGCCTCAGACTGGAAATAATTTTAAACACAGTAGACAGATTGTTAGCAAAGGCTCTGTATGGCCACCTGACACACGTAAGTAAGTGTAAGGATGGGACGACTTGAATATCCAAGAGGATAGCTACAATTAATTAAAACACACGAAATATGTTAAAAGCAGGAGTTCATGATGACTCTCAGAAACATTGGTCGGTTTGAGGGAAAACTAGAGAATCAACTTATTATTCAGAAAACTGGGAACTAAGGGGAAGGAACCGAGCGTTTATCCTGCCTTTCCTGTGCACAGCGCAGAGCAAGGTGCCAGGTGGCTGTCGAGGAAAATGTCTTCTCTGGAAGAACATCATTGAGGGGTGAGAAGAGAGGGCGCAACTGGAACGTCAGCCTCGTGAACCCCTAGTGAAAATAAATCCAGGCGACGAGCAGCAAGAGCTCAGGAAGGACTTACGATGGAGGAACCTGGTGACACGGGTCCACCTTTTTATATATATTCCTTGTGTGTGTGTGTGTGTTTGTGTGCATGTGTGTGTACATAAACTTGAAAACAATGCTAGCCATTTCCTTATCTTATCTTGCACGAATAGCACGCTGTCCTAATCACCACGGCTCCATAATAAGTCTTGAAATCAGATCCACTGATCAATCTTATCATCACAAAAACATGCGGCCTTCCTGATATGCTGCGGTAGGAGGCAGGCAGCTCATCGACCCCCGCAGCATCCTCCGTGTCCACCCGCGTGCCCCTCGGGCACATAAGTGGTTGGGCGGATGTGGAGAGGAATGTGCCCCCCTCCCTCCCCGAGCCCCACTTCCAGGCAGACCCTGAAGTCAAGGGACAGAGCGCCCGTCAGTGCCTCTCCCTGCCACCTGTGATCGTCCACAAACACTCGTGCCCTGTGAGGACCCCCCTTCACAGACATCAAACCCTGATGACATCGCTTCGAGCAGCACGTGGCGACCAAGCTCGTGAAGCCGTCACTGTCTGACACATCGCCTGTCGGGGGCACCGAGGCTACCAGTCACCTGCTGACGGGAACTGCGTTAATGTGACTTTAGTCTGAGGATTGAGCTGTTAACGATGTACGAATTACTGGCTTAAGTTCCCTTGAAGCAGCTCCTCGGTGAGAAGTAAAGCTGCCACGATGACACGAATGTCGGCTCATCTGCGTCGTCTGCCCCCAGCGAGCCGGGTCTGTCCAGAGTTCTGTAAGCGCGCCCGTGCAGCGCTGAGCACCTCGTGTTCGTCCACTCCCCCTCCTGGTCCTCGCCGCATCACGTGAGGGCCGGGCCCTTGCTGGAGGAGATTTACGTGGCCTGGACGTCTCTCCTCCTTCCTCTCTTCATTTTGCTGTGGGAGCAGTTTTCTCACACACGCCTCTGTGCGTTTGTGCTCCTGTGCCGTTGCTGTATTTCTGTAAGACGGGGCAGCCAGCGTGGGTGCCGGTCCCGTTCCTAACTTTAATAAAATCTCCAAGTTCTGTCCAAGAAGAGGAAAACAATGACCCCACCCCCACCAGAAAAACACGGCGGCTTATTTCCTACAACCGGGAGGGAACTAGATATTCTCCAAGTCAGGCGGCGTGGGGAGGAATATGCCCCCTCCCTCCCAGAGCCTGAGCCAGCTGACAGAGCCCCAGGCACACTCCGGGCCCCCATATGAACCCGCTTCACCCTCACGATGCTTTACGAGAAGTTATTGCATTGTCCCTTTACCGAGGAGGAAACTGAGGCACAGAGGGTAGCGTCCAGCTCCAGGGCACAGACCAGAGAGGGGCAGGGCTGGTTTTTGGAGGCCCTGCCCTTTGCCACCCACTATAGGTGGGCCTGGGCCAAGGGAGCCATAGCAGCTTCTGGTGGAGAAGAGAGAGCAGCAGAGCCGAGAATCTTGCTCTAAGGCTGTGTGGTGGGTTGAATTGTGTCCTCCAGAACCGCATGGCCACCTCCTGACCCCTGGTACCTGTGCATGTGGCCTTATTTGTAAATTTGGCCTTGCAGACGCCATCATGAAGACGAGGTCACCCTAGCCTAAGACGGGCCCTAATCCAGGGACTGTGTCCTTGTAAAAAGAGGGAGCTTTAGACAGAGACACGAGGAGGAGGCCACCTGAAGACAGGGAGTGAGGCGGCCACGAGCCAAGGACTCCAGGAGCTGGAAGAGGCAGGAAGGCTCCTCCCCAGGGTGCCCCTGCCACATCTCGAGTTCAGACTCCAGCCTCCTCTGGGTGAGGGGTAAGTCTGTCATTTCGAGCCGCCCAGTCTGGGGTCATCTGTTTGGAGCCTTAGGGAACTCCCGCAGGTTCCTTCTCCTAAATTCCTTTCCTGGCCCTGCAGGGGAACGGCCGTCCCGACCCCGGGAGGCCCTGCGCTCCTCCACGGACAGAGGCCCGAAGGCCAGGCTGGAAGCTGAGCCCATCTGAGTCTCCGTCTGCCCAGAACACGGGAGGGTCAGAGGCTCCAAAGAGCCGCTGCAGGCCCCGCTCGCCTCCCCTCTGCCCTGAGGGGGCGCAGCGTCCTCCTCCCCTTGGGTTCTGAGGACCCATGGAGCTGTGGACAGACAGCTCCTGGGGCAGCCCAGGCTGGGCTCTGCGGCCGGCTCCCACAGCTCACCCTCTGTCTCCGCCCCACACATTCTGCTGTGTGGGAGCTGGACCCTGGACGCCTCCCCTTCCCCGTCTACACCAGTAATGACCTCCAAATTGTGCCTGCTGCCACGCGCTCGGCAGGCACACACGGATGGAGTCACCCCACTTGGTTGAAAGCTGCCGTCCACTCCCAGCTGGGGGGCCCCAGGTGCGTCCTGCAGCCCCTTGAGGCCTGTGTGTGTCCGCCCGGAAGCTGGAGCTTATGTGAGACCCAAAGGGGTGGTGAGGAATGCCTGCGATGACCCGGGAGTGCTCCGCTGCTCATGGTCCTCTCTGGGGCTCGGCCTTCTCCAGCCGCCCAGGTCCCAGGGCCTCATGGGGGTGGGATGCGTGACTGCCCGTGCGCGCGTGTGAAGCGGTGTGTCAGTGTCCTGGGGCTGCTGTAGGAACTGCCTCAAACAGCCAAGCCTGTTCTCTCACAGCCTGGAGCCAGGAGTCTGAAACTGAGGTGTGGGCGGGCCGCGCTCCCTCCAAAGGGTCCCAGGGAGGGCCAGCCTCTCCCAGCCTCTAGTGGCTGCTGGCGTCCGAGCGCGTGTGGCCACGTCACTGCCGTCTGTGCCTCATCTCCGCACGGCCTCCTCCCCGTGTGTCTATCCTCCCTCTGCCACTCTCTTATGAGGACACTGGTCACCGGATTTAGGGCCGCCCAGGGAATCCAGGATAAGGGCCTCCTCTCAGAGTCCTGAGCCCCATCTTTTGTGCTGTGAGCTCAGAGTCACAGGTTCCGGGATTGGGATGTGGACGTCACTGTGGGGCCACCGTCCAGCCCACTGCAGCTGGGTCTGCTCCAGACGTGGTGCTGGCCCGTTTCCCTTCTTGTGTCTGGGCTCTGCTGTCTCCGCGCATTGTCTGCAAATCCTAGGGGTGCACGCTCCCCAGGCACCACGTCCCCCAGGAACTAGAGCAGAGGACCCCAGTAGCTTTCACCTCGGCCTCAGCAATGCCACTGCCCACGTGCGTCTCCCCATTCCCGTACTTGACCTTAGCCCACAGTACCACCCAGGGCCCCTCGGCCCCTCCTGCCTCTCCTGATGATGGTTCCCGGGTCTCTCCCTGAGCAGGTGCAGAGTTGGCAGGTGGAGACCCCAGTGCCGTCTGCAGGGTCCTTGGGGACGCTCATGTTGGAGGTAGCCCACCCTGGCTGCTCCTGCAGAGGGCATGCAGGCCTGGGGGCAGTGCCCATGCTGCTCTGTGCCTTGTCCTGGCACCTCCTCCCTGGGATGCCGCTGTTTCTCTACTGTCACCCCCACCACCCAAAAGGGCCGGCCCAGCACGTCCCTCCTCCAGGTGGGCCCCTCTGCAATGCTGCTCACGGTGACATGTCCTGTGAGCTCACCTCTCACCACGTCTGACTCTCTTCTGCCATAGCTCTCTCGCCCTTGTGCCATCTCAGTTTGCTGGGGAAGGGGAAGGCTCGTCGCGCCCTGCACAGCTGGCCCGGTACAGTGACTGAACTCGTGTCTGTCTCGTGGCCCCACTGAGCCAGGAGCCACGGACCATGGGGCCATCAGGGCTGCTTCCCTGCTTGCTCTGAGAGCCTGCCCAGCAGGTGTAAATGCTGAAATCCTGAGTGCTGTGCCTCACTCGCCATCCACAGGGCCTGCGTCTCTGCTTTCTCCATCCCTCAGCCTGACTCTGTCCTGACCTCCCGCCCTGCTGCCCCGCCTTCAGGCGCCATGGATGGGATGGAGGGAGCCAGCACTTTGAGGGCTGTACAGGGAGTGACCGCTCACGTGGGCGGTTGTTCAGGGTCATTAATCAGCCCTCTAATGAGGGCAGCAAGCACACTTCCCTGGGCCGTCCCCTCGGCTGCTTATCAAGGGCGCACAGGTACCTGGAGCACCATCGGGCGGATCTGAGGCTGCCCCCGGGGAGGAGGAATGGACAGGGCGGGAGCAGCAATGATGGGATGGAGCAGGATCGCCTGCTGGGGCCGTGGCACCCAGTGGCGCTGACGTGAGAAGGGCCTATCCCCCGTGCTGTCAGGGGCCATCTCTCACCGTCTGTTCGGCTGCTGACGCTCCTCGGCCAGGCGTTTCCATGTGACCATGGAACTGGAGGACACAGGTGTGGATGGTGGAACGGGGTGCGTGTGGCAGCCAGCGAGCAGGTGCTCAAGGAATGTTGGGAAGTCCTTGCAAAGCGGAGGTCACATGGGCCTCACGAGACTGCGCCTTCCCAGGACAGGGAGGGGGTCCTGTCACATCCCCAGGTGTGTGTGGAGAGGGGGCCTCTTCCAAGGGACAGAACACCCCCAACACCTGTCCTGGGGGTGAGAGGACGGGGCCAGGACACCCACTGTCCCCAGCACTGCCCTGAGCCTGGCCTGCCTGCGGGGTAGAGGACAGGGCACATGTTAGTGCCCAGGGGACAGGCAGGGAGCCCCCAGGACTCACCTGTGGGGAGTGCTGCGGGGGGCCCACCCCAGGCCCCAGCCCTGACGCTCTAGCCAGCCTGCCCGTCCTTTGCCAGCAGCCGTGGCCAATGCCACAACGAGAGGAAGCACGAGCCGAGGGCCGTGGTGTGTGACTGGCCTGAACCTCCCAGAGCCAGTCAGAAGGTGCTGTCCGTGTCCCCATTTTCACAGCAGGAGACCGAGGCGCAGAGGGGCTGTGACCTGTCTGTGGGCAGAGGGTGGCAGGAATGGGATTGGGGCCAGGCCACCTGATGCAGCTGCCGGCTCCTGGGAAGCAGGCTGCAGGGCAGTGCTGCCTCTGTGGGGAATGTTCTGGATCTCTGCTGCCCAGGATGGTGGCCGCTAGCCACAGGCGTCTCCTGAGTGCCCGGAATGTGGCAAGTGCAGAGTGGAACCCGGTGTTTAACTTCAGTTTGGTTCATTGAGCTCTAATGAGCCATGGGCAGCCGGCGGCTCCCGTGTGGTCAGCGCAGCTCAGGAGAGTCTTTCCACGTGCCCCCCGCCCCAAGCTTCCCGCCCCCAGGCCACACCCTCTTCTGGGAAACCCAGTCCACGCCCAGGCTTCCACACTGGCCACTCCCCCCTCTCTCCAGCTCAGACTGCTCTTCGAGGTCCCCGACCCGCATGTGTAGCAGTCCGGGACATTCCCACCTGGATGACCCCAAGGAGCGGGGCCCTCCGTGTGTCCACCACTGGCCTCATTGCCCCGGCCTCCTCCCAGCCCCCACATCGGTGGGCAGCTCCATCCTTGGGTCCACCAGCTCCTCTTTCCCACAGACAGATGGCCGTGTCCACTCTGCCGGGAGCTCCCCTTGGGGCCTCCTCTTCCCCTGAGTCTCTCCTGCAATGATCCCACCTGACCTTCAGTAGGGGATCCACCCACGGCCTCTGCAAACCACTCCCTGACCAGGGCGGGGGTGGTGATGGATCAGCTCTCCCACCAGCCAATCGTCCAGACCCTCGGTAAGACTTACAGAGTGAGCCCGCAGGGTCTGGTCCCAACACACTCATCTCACGCCTGCCTTGCCCACCTGTGCAAGTGTCCTGGGGCGGCCATAACGAAGACCACAGACTGGGTAATTGAACAAAACTCCTTACCCTCTCACAGCTCTGGGGCCAGAAGTCCACCGTCGGTTTCACTGGCTCTAGGCCAGGTGCAGGCAGGCCAGGCTCCTTGGAGGCTCCAGAGGAGAAGCTGTTTTCCTGACTTCTCCAGCTTCAGGAGCTGCGTTCCTGGGCTCATGGCCTCTTCCTCCATCTTCAAAGCCAGCATCTTGCTCCTGTGTCTCGTCTTCCCCCACCTCCTGCTCGTGAGGACCCTTGAGATTAAACTGGACTCACCCAGATAATCCAGGAGGATCTCCCATCCCAAGGTCTTTAACTTAGTCACACCTGCGAAGTCCCTGTAGCCATGGAAGGTGGCATGGAAGGGTCCCGCAGGTTGGGAAGTGGACAAGTTTGGGGGCATTATTCAGCTGCCCTCATGCACACCTGCACCTCCAGCCGCACACTGGGAGGGCCCACGCCCTGAGCCTCCCCTGGCTCCTGCGTGGTCTTCACCTGCCCTGTCTCCTGTCTGTGCTCTGTGCCAAAGTGTCGCCTCCCTGTCCTCCGCTCAGCGAGGTGACTGAGCTCACCCTCCGTGCGGGCCTGTGCCAGCTGGGCGGGATGCACACGGAGCAGAGCCCAGGAGCGCTCAGAGGATGGAGGACGAGGTGGTGTGTGCGGCAGCTGTGAGGCCCACGGGGCCCCGCGTGGAGTGGGTGGAGAGCGTCAGAACCTCACAGAGGGGGCTCAGGCTCGGTTTGAGGGACAGCATGGCCCCGGGCACCGAGCTGCACTGAGCAATGTGGTCAAGATGGAAGAAACACCGGCTGAAACGGATAGGAAGGCACGTTGGCAAGCGGGCCAGGAGGCAGCGCCTTTGTGGAGAGGGTGGAGGTGGGCCAGAGCTCCCCGACGAGGAGCGCAGGGCACGCGGGCCTCAGCTGTGGCTGGCGGAAGGGTCGTTTCCGGGCTCCGAGGGGTGACCCTGGCTGAACAGCCACCACGCTGCACAGGGAACTGGTGGCTCAGATTTGGAGCGCGAGGCCCCAGGGCGGAGCTGACGGCGGGCGGTGCTTATGCAGCCATGTGTCTGCAAACTGTCTGGGGGCCGAGGAGGCAGATGAAATCAAGATATGAGAGTAATCACATCACCTGCTCCCACGCGGCTCCCCGGGCACTGTCGTCTGCCAGCCCCGCCTCACCAGGCAGCTGTCCCCAAACGCACGAACAGCAGAACTCAATTAATTCCGCCGGCCTGTGCACAGTGGGCTCCATTCTGCTTCCTGATGCTGTTTCATTGGATGTCAGTCACCTGTTTCCTCTGCCATTTTGCCCCTGCTGGGAGACATCGCCTAGTCCACCGTCGCTGGGAGGCTCCTGGAACCCCGACCGGGGCTTTCTCCCTCGCTGCGCCCGCTCCCATTCTGAGTCTTTCCTGGAGAATTCCTGCTCGTCTCTCCCCGGGAAACCCCCACCCGTTCCCGGCCAGTCTCCCCAGCTCGTGCTGTAGAAGCAGAAGCAACCCGTTGGTGCGAGAGCCCTGGGCGTGACCGGGGTCGAAGGGGAACCGGCATCCAGGGTTAAAGGCAAGGCCACCTGAGAGCCACCTAGAAGTTCCTGTGCTGAAGCATGTCCCCCGGGACGAAACTTCCAGAGTCCTAAAGGGAACCTCAGCAGGAAAGTGTCGGCTGCCCTGGGACCCAGGACACCGTGGCTGAAAACATGGCTGTTGTCATCAGAGACACCTGGCTGGAGCCTTGGCCCCACCCCTCCACCTGCACGATCTCAGGTGAGCATGTCACCTCTCTGACACGAGCTTCATCACCTGTCATACAGGCGGATGGGAGCACCCACCCCCCCCCGGCAGGTCCTCAGAACGAAGAACAGGTGACAAGGCACAGGGAGGCCCTCAGCAGGGCTCCTGGTCTGTGCAGCAATCGCCACCATCACCATCATCGTCATCCTCAGAGCAGCAAAATGACAACACGTTCCGGAGCGCACGGGGAAAGATTTGAGTAAATGGAGAGACTTCCTAGAAATAAGCTTGGCTCAGAAAAACTGGCAAAATAGGCAGACCCCAGCCCCCACTGCAGCACAGCCCCGGGCTGACCCTCTCTGGAAAGGATGACAGGGACTCCCCTGGACACTGGGCCCCAGGAGCAGCTGAGGGCAGGGCCGACGGGGGCAGGGAGAGCGAGTCCCCCAGCCCTGTGCTGACCGGGCTCCCTGAGTGGGGCAGCTGGATCCATATCCTCTTGTTCCTTCTCTAGGAAACTGTCAGACCCTGAGGAAAGTCCGCAGAGTCCATGGGCCCCCAGGGATGTGGCTGGGCTGCACCCCAGGCTGGTGAGGCCCACCTGCCACAGGGCCTCCAACCAGCATGCTGAGAACTAAGAGGCAGCAATCCTCGGACGGTGGGGAAACCACCAACGTGAAGACAGGGGCCACATCATTAGATGGAAAAGGAGCCTGGAGGTGATGGAGAAGGCAGGGAGGAGCAGAGTAAACAACAACAAAGGGGAGCCGAATCCTGCCGTCATCCTGGAGGAGGCGTCCTGTGTCTGGAGAGATGGGCTCTCTCCCCCACGAAACAGGGAGGTGCAGAAAAAAGGCTACTCAGACAGCAGGGAAAACTGAAATTAAAAACAGCAGCAGGTAGAAAACTGTAAAAATGGAAGTCAAAGTTGAGGAAATGCTCCATTCAGAACAGCTAACAGATGAAAAGATACCAAGATGCAAATGGAGAAGCAGAAAACGGGAGACAATCGATCCAACAGGCTCGACGCTGGGACATTGGAAGTTCTAGAAAAAGAGGACAGGAAAACTGGAAGGAAGGTATCATCAAAGAAATAATAAAGAAGTTCTCCTAGAATTGAAAGACCCAAGTTTTTAGGCTGAAAGGATAGAGATAAGAGCTCAGACCAAGAGTGAAAAGACCAGCTCCCAAAGCACGTCACTGTAAAATTTTGGAACAGCAGTGATGGAAAGAAACTCTAAAAGCGGTCAGGGGAAAAAAAGAGGAAGAAAGCACGACATGTAAAAAGGATGCAGAGTTAGGATGACATCAGAGGTCTGCACAGCGGCCCTGGAGCTCGGGCAGCGGAGTGACGTCCCCTGAGCTCTGAGGGGCAGCCACTACAGCCTATGTTTCTGTAGTTTGCCCAACGGCCCATCGAGTTTGAGGACAGACATGCAAGCTTGAATCATTTTCAATCCCCACACGTTTTTCTTCCAGGAAACTACTGGAACTGTTGCTGCAGTGAACTGAGGGGCGTCCTGGAAGGGCTGTGATCCACAGGATGGAGAGCAAGGGCAGCCACCTGAGCAGAAGGACAGGATGGACGGCTCAGGAGGGGAAAGAACCTACCAGAAGTCCTGGCTCGCTGACCACGCCGAAAAGAGGTTCCATTCCAGCATTCTGATAAATGAGTGATAACCAAAAAAAGAAATGTCAACATGGGGACAGCCAAACGTTTACAAGAAATAAAATACGACAGGACTCGGCTCTGAGGGCAGTTTGCTCAGCAACGGCGCTGCCGACACGGAGTGTGGAGTTAACTGTGATCTAAAGACGGAAACCCCTTTGTGAGAAGGGTGTCGGGTTTGGAGGGAAGTGACAGAAAATACAACCATCGTTTTCCATAATAGGAAATCAATACGTATATAATCTAAAAAGGGAAAAGAATCAAGAAAAAGCAGTGTAAGCATGTTTTTATGGAAGAAACGGAGGTAAATACAAGGGGAACGAATGACTTGATTGAAATTATTTGCTTCTGAGGAGTGGGGAGCAGTGGAAAGGGCAGGGCAGGGCTGCTGGTTCTCGTTAAAAGCCCAGAAGTGCATTTTGCCTTTTTAATACACACGTGCATTACGTTGATGAAAAGATGAATAAGGAGGGAGCGGACGGGGCTGAGGGGTGGATAGTGAAGGACAGGCTGTGGGGCAGACCAGGAGTCTGGCCGATTTCCTCTGGCCACACCTCACCCAAAACTGGATCCTGGGGCCCTGGAATGAGGAATGGAGGTAGAACCTCAGAATCTTCTCCAGTCCTTAAGGAAGACAATTTTATCCTCCCCGCAGAGGCAGAAAATCATGTTATAAATTATTGTCCTGAAGAACATCCAGGACACTGGATGTGAATTTGCAGACACCTCAGCCCCTTTTGTGGCAAGCAAGGACACCCCCAGATCAACCTGTCACAGGACGCCCGTCTAGGAGGAGCTTTCCTCCTTCGGCAGCCCAGGATGGACCCACAGCACACGAGCCCGCTGCTGCGTGTCAGGAGAGAGGTCAAAGTCAGGACGCCTGTTCCTGCGCCAAATCTCAAACTCAGTCAGGGGCCACGGGTTCCCTGCTGGGCTCAGACCAGTGATGGGAATCCAGGGACATGCCTCGGAAGCTTCAGAGGGGAGTGGTGAGGCTGGGAAAGTGTCCCCTGACACACACACATGCGTGCACACACACACACATAAACATGCATGCACTCACACACGCACTCACACACACACACGCTCTTCAGCCCGAGCAGCCCCCGTGCCCCTCTGCACTCTGCACCGGGTGCTCCATATGGGAGTTTGTGTGTAGACTGACTCTGAGACCCTCCCTGCCCTGGCGTTCTGCTTCTGGAAGTAACAGCTTCGTCTCCTAAAGAACGAAAATAAAGAAGCTTGATGTCTTCACAGGGGGAAGTTTAGACCTCCTCCAGATCTGAAATGGACTGACAGACCTCAAACTACGCCCGCCAGTGGCAGAGCCGGCACGTCATTAGCGGCCTCATCTCAGGCCTCTGGAGAATTCCGCTGCAGCCCTGGGCTCGCCAACTTGTGCACTGACCCCAATGCACTCCCCAGGGCAGGGTAGCCCCTCCACTCTGTGGACTGACCCCCAGGATCCTTGGGGGAAGGGACTGGGGGCAAAAAGTGTCCTGTGAAGACCCTTCGAAGTCTACGGGCAGGGCAGGCAGGTGTGACTATTTCATTGAGCATCCAGCAAGGGTCCTGGGGTCGGAGGTGGGGTGGTGACCCCCCTGACCAGGGGCTGCCTGGTGAGATCAGGGGCTGGGTCCCCCTGGGACTCGGTGTTCTCATCTGTACGTGGACGGGGTCCTGGTTCTTGGGAGCCTTGGAGAACCCGTCTCTCACCTGGGGATGGTCAGTGCAAGGCCGTGAGGAAGGAAGCCCATGAGGGATCGGCGGCATCCTGGTTTCATTTCCCGAGCAGGAGCAGGGTGCCACCACATGGAGCGGTGGGGATGGTGGCGCTAACCAAATATTTCCATGGTCTGTGCGTGAAGGGACAGCGGCACTTTGCAGGAAGCACAGAGCTCAAGGCTCCCTCCCTCGCTCTGTGTGCAAACAGCATGGAGGCCAGACGGCGCAGAGAACCGGGAAGCAGATGCCCGGCTTGGCACCTCCTCTGGCAGCCCGTGGTCTCCACGCTCTGAGCATGTCGGGGCCGCCAGAGAACATAGGCTCTGGGGCTGGGAGGGGCCTGCGGGGGACCTCCCCACTGGAGATGCTTCTTCATTCTTCTGGAGCCCCAGGGAATGCCTCAGTGCCTCTGGGTGGCTGTAACAGAAGGGCCCCTGACCCCGTGCAGCCCAGCAGCTCAGATGCTCCCTCCATGCTGCCCTGCGGGCCTCTAGCTTTCGTGGCTGAGCGCGTGTGGACTGTGTTCGTGGGCCCCGCCTGGCCTGTGTTGCTGAATCCTGGCCAGAGGCACCACTCAGCTGTCTGTACCAGAAACCCAACCCTACTGTTCTTTACTCTTTCGTTTACCTGCTCCACAAACCTTCCTGAGCCCGGCTGCCAGATGCTGTGTGAGGCACACGGGGACACAGATGGACCCACGACCTGGTCCTGAGCGGTGCACAGACTCATCAAGAGGTTGACCCGGGCTGAGGGGGCCCTGGAGTCCTTCCTGGGTGAGGACTGCTCTGGGAGGAGGCAGAGAAGTCTCAGGTGAAAGGGCCTGGGTGCAGCCTCCGCGTGGCAGCCAGCCAGCCTGTGCTGGGCTCTCAGAGGGGAGGGGGGACCGAATCTGGGCACAAGGCCCTCCCAGTCCTGCTTCACCTGCGGGCTGGCACCGTCTCGGGCCAGAGTCCTCCTTTCTTCTATCTCCCATCCGTGGGAAACTGGATGCTCCAGCATTAGCGGGTGGGAGACAGGGACCCTCCCCGAGACCACTGTTCTCTACAAACAGAGCCACAGACCCCACCTCACCCCCAGCAGGTGCAGCCCTGGGCCTCCAACGGTGCCATGGAACCAGGGCCAAGCACAGCCGGGAGCATTTCAGTGCAGCCTCAGAAGCCCCGACAGGTTTCTCAGTGACGGTGGACCAGAGTCCTCAGGGCCTGGGTCTTCTCATCACTCCAGTTCCCCACTCTGAGTTGAGGTGCATCAGGAAAAAGTGGCTCTTTTAGCACAAGAAATAATTGGAATAACAGGTTGTGAGTGTGGCAGGGCCGACGGCCATGTGCCAAGAGCCAGAGCCAGCTCCGTGCCGTTGCAGAAATCTCCCGTGGAGCCAGGAAGGTCCAGAGAAGTGCAAGGCCGATGTGGATGCAGATGGGGAGAAGGCGGGGAGGAGAGCCGGGCCACCCTTGCTTGATCTCTGCCACTGACGGGCTGGGATCCGATCGGCCGCAGCGTCCGGGAAGCTGTGATGCTCTCGTCCACCTCAGCACGTGACCCCTGGGGTCCCCCCGCGATGCCCTGACGAGGCTACAGAAGGAGAGATGCAGAGCTCGGGCTGAGCTGCCAGCTGTACCAACAGCACACGGGTTCTCCGGAAGGACGGGGCCACTTTGCACAGCGAGGACGGGAGGCAGCCTCTGGGAATGTGGCCCTGAGTCCTCGTCGAGAAACTGAGCGAGGGCTTTTGCAGAAGGTTGAGAAAAGTGTCCCCGGTACTGGGTACTGGACAGCACAGGAGTGGAAAGGAAACCGGAGTGACCGAGGGGAGAGCCAGCCTCCCCAGACGACCACCCGGAGGAGACATCAGGACCCGAGTCGTCCTGGAGAAAGCTGTTCTCCTGATCCCAGGGGGAACCGGAGAGGATGCCCACCTGCTGAGCCTGGACTGTGGCTTATGGTCAATAACCAGCTCAGGGTAGCTGACAAGGGAGGGCACCCCAGCTCCTTTCCAAACCTGGGTTTGGGCTTTCTTTTCATTATGTCATAAAGCCCTGAACCGCTTGGGGCAGATCCACTTCCTAGACAGTGGGTCCCGCAGCAGTGGTGTTCCGGCCGAGGCGCTCAGGCTGGAAGGCGGGCCAGCCTTGCAGACGGGGGCCTAGGCGTGACTGCATCTGCGGGCACATGTGGGCAAGGTCGGAGTCTCTTAATAGGGGCCCCTAGCAACGTCAGAGTCAAAACAAAAGCTGGATTTATTAGTCTGATGGCTTTCAGAAAGGTCATCTATTTTCCTGCAGAAAACCGTGGTCCTATCACTCTGTCATGAATTTTGATCATTTTACGAATATGAGCTATATTAGGACTTTTTAAACCATTTTTAACACCACGCAGGACCCCTTTTCCTCCCTGCTACTCAGCCCCTGGGTCAAAGGTAACACAGCGCTGGCGACCTGTTGGGGCATTGGTAGATGGGGCAGCTGGAAGAGTCCCTGGCCGGCACCCACTTTGCAGGGCACGGGACCCCAGACTCTCCGCTTCCCCACAAGACGAGCGGAGGCGAGCCTGGGCAGAGCCGGCGTCCCGGGGGAACGGGCTCCGAGGCAGTGCTCTCACGGGGACTGGTGGACTCGAGGCTCTCCGCTATGACCAGTCCTCCCTCCTAAGGCCGAGATGCTTCTCCAGAGAGGGAGAGACATGTCCGTGTGAGCAGCGGTGGAGCTGGCAGGAGGTAGAGGGACAACCTGCTTCCAGGAGAGGAGCCCCCAGGTGTGGACTGCAGGAGCCGCACGAGGGCCTGCCTGTGCCCCTGGCGGGTGCTCCTCAAAGTCCTTTCTATAAATGGAGCTGTCCCAGGGCTGGGCGAGGGTGAGTGCTCTTAGAGACGGGGTCCCTGCCCGCCTCTTTCTGGGCAGGCCGGCCTGTGTGCTGCACACCCAGATGCACGCTCACCATCCGCATAGCTGGTGCTGGGAGCCTGGGGCTGGCACTAGGACAGGAGCCTGGGCCCCAACTGAGCTGCCCGGTGTCGGGGTAGAAAGAGCATCAGCTTGTGCTTCTTGGGCCCAGCTGGGCCAGGCTTCCTGGGACCTCCCTCACATGCCAGGGACCTTCAGTCCATGGAACATGGGGCATCATCAGAGTGGGATTCCAGGGGGGCCCCACTCCCCAGAGGGCTCCTCCCTCACTCGTTGAGACCTGGCCCTCTCCTGCAGGGGCTGGGACATCACACCTTTCTGGATTCACCCTCCTTCAGCCGAGGATGATGCAGACAGAACCATCCATCCCTATTACCACAGTGATGCTGATAACAGACATTGCAGAAGCTCAGCGGCATCCGGCCATGATCCAGCGATGACAGCAACGATACGCTTGCAGCACCAGGGTCAGCCCTGGGGGCTCCGCTGGGCAGCTCTGCTGATCTTGGCTGGGCTCCTTCACATGTCCAGGGTCCACTGGTCTCATGGGGGTGACTGGGGCTGCCCACTCCGGCTCCGTGTACACCGCATCCTCCAAGAGGCCAGAGGCCCAGACAGAGGGAGCAGAAACCCACTGGATGGATTCAGGGCCACGTCGTCCTCATCCTGTTAGCTCCAGGAGGCCACAGAGGGGGCACAGGGTCTGCACCCAGGTAGGGGAGCTCCTGTGTCCTGTATGACAAGGGGCATGTATTTGTGGGGGTAAGGACTGGGTTTCCACAGAGGGGAAGGGGGGTGGGTAAGCAGAACTTGATTGCCTGGCAAAGTATAAAAACAGTAATAAGTAAATTTTGTCATAAAGACACGGCCTATTGGGCCGCTCCCCTACGTGGAGAGATGGACATGGGATGCGGTGATCGCTGAAGCTGAAGCCGGACCCCACCTCCTTCTACCTGGATGAACTCTGGGGGCCAGCTCCTCCATGATGGAGTGTAGGGGAGCCCACCTGGGCAGGGCCACCTGGGGGAGGAGCGATCCCTGGCCCGTCACCGTCCATCCTGCTGGCCTTGGAGCACGCACCCTGCCTCTCACTGTTGGCGTTCTAACCGGCTCCCTTTATGCTGCCTTCATTGCTATTTACATATTTTGTGAAGGATGGAGACCTGATCTGTGTTGCTAAGTAAGTATTACTCTGGCACAGAAGGAAGTCTTAAATAAAAATATTACCATGAAGAAAACCTAAGTTATCCCTCTAATGCATTCAGAATGTCCTCGCCTGGCATGCAAATTCATGGAGCTCTTAATAGACAGCCTTGCTGGTCCAGCATGAGTACACATGCAATATCGACTTTTTTCTCAGCCAAGTGTAAGAAATATACATTTTATTTACTCTTTAAGAAATCCCAACGCCCATTGGCTTCTAGTTTACAACATGCATGGTGCTTAGCCATCAGAAAGCTCAGTAGTGTCGGGGGAAGACAGATCCCGGCCATTATGGTGACGAAGCTTCCTTGCTGCCCGGCTCGAGCTGTGGGCTGGAGGCCGTGCGGGCTGCCTTTCTCTCCACTGATGGAACCAACTGTGAGTTGAAGGACAGAAGCATCTTTAAGGGCGTGGAGGAAGGGAGCTGGTCCTGCAGTGGAACATTACTGCTGGTGACTCTGGGGAGCACTCTGGACACCCCCTCCTCACTGCGAAGAAGGTTCTCACTCTGAGGCCTGTAGGTGTCCAGGTGGCCCCTCAGCGTGGTGCACGCGTCCTGGCATCTCTCTGGCCTCTTCTAAGAGCACGTCCGCTTGTCTGGCACAGGGAACCCTCTGCGGCTGCCTCTCCAGGGCCGAGCTCCTTCTCCTGGGAACGACTGGGAGCCCCAAGAGGCATGGACAGCAGAAGAGGGTGCCATCCCCTAGAGGCTGGCCGCGTGCAGCTCCACAGATGATGGAGCCCTGGATCCAGGAGCCAGGCGAAGGGTCCTGCGTGGCAGGGAACTTCAAAGCTTTGGGTCTGGGCCATGAAGCCCCTTTTGCCTCCTTGGAGGTTTCAGGCAAGCCCCACATTCTGTTGACTTGGCCTTTGAATGTCACTCAAATCTCTCCTGGCTTGAAGCTCTCCCTCTTTTAAGAGCCATCAAACAATGCAAAATACAACAAATTACCTAAAATCCACCAGGAAAAAAATGACAAAATCAAACAAAGCAGCCTCTCTCAGCTCTGCTGGGCTCTCAGTTGCTGCTGTGCCATCTCCCCCCACTCTCCTCCTTCCTCTGCTCCTCGAAGACTTCCTGTCCATCTCCCCTCGCCAGCAGCCCTCACATTGGCTTCGGTACTCACCATCCAGTACAATCCTTCTGCTGCTGGCCATCAACTTCCGATGGAGTGTCTTCCAGCTCCTTTGCTGACTCTGTTGGCACATTCATCTTCCTCCACATGCCCCTGTCTCCTCCCTGAGCTCCACTCCTCTCTGGTTCCCCAGACTTCTTCACTGCTCCTTCACAGTCCTCCTGGGCATCTCCTCTTGCTCTGCCCCTCGTGCCCCCACTGTCATGTTCTTCTGGAAGAGCGGCCACGTGTGGTGTTCCTTCCCCCTTCTCCTGCAACACCCTTTTCTCCTCCTCCCCATTGTATGTCGGATGGAAGATGAAAAATAAGAATGAGAGACGAGCCCTGGGTGGCTGAGATGACGGGGGCTCCCACATTGGGTATAACTATGCACATTCTCTGGGGCATAGCACTTCGTAACGTGCAAATGGCCTGGGGTGAGGGTTGTTATAAATCCAGGGTTTCAGATGAGGAAACTGACACAGAGACGTCATGACGACAGCCGTGGGTGTTTGCTGACACCCGACAGGACCAGTCAGTGTCCTAAGTGCTCTCCCCACCGCCGTATTTCAACCTCCTGGCCCCCTGGGACCAGTCTCAGTCTCTCTGGTTTTACAGGAGGAGAAAGAGCTGACAGCCTGCCGATTGGTTCACCCCGATCCCTGTGGTGGATTGTGGAGCCCAGGTCAAACTCCAGGCCCACGCCATGTCCCTGCATTAAATCTTTGGAGGGCAGGGGCAGGACAGAGAGGAAGGAACAGGACAGAGGCCCCTGTTCTCTGGCAAGGCCGGGCAGGAGAAAGAGCTGGCTGCCGTTTTGAAAGGTCGAAGGTGTGCGCTGCATGCTGTCCCCACGGTCCCCACTACATGCATCCTCTTGCTGCCGGAGGAGCCTCAGGGTCAGGGCGGAGGAGAAGGGCAGACGACGCTGTGGTGGGAAAGGAACTCCGCAGCGGGATACTTCTCCTGGTCAGGGCGGGCCGCTCCTGCTGGACCGATCCCCTGGTCCCAGGGCTCTGTCTGCTGGCCCTTCAAACTCGTTGAAGGAAGACACGCGTGGTCAGGAGTCTCGTTCTCGGTGTCTGTCATTGCCCCGCAGCTTGGGCACTATTGGTCTGACTCACAGCGAAAAAAAAGGAAAAGTTTGGGGCAGGTTCTCCCCAGAGCCCCGGCTCACCCAGGCTGAGGGGTGGGCAAGCAGATGGTAGAATTCCTTATTGATAGGTCTTTATTTTAATGTCTGGACACCCCCCGCCAGAATGTGAGCTCCATGGGGGCAGACATATTTGTCTCCTTTTTTTCACAGGGACGTCACACAGAAAATCCTCGTTGATTGAGAATGGAGGTCAGTTGACTGGCGGTTGGGAGGAACATGCTGTCTTTTCTTCTTCCTGTTGCAGGTGAGCCAGGATCCAAATCATTGCTCACAACTGTTGACCGCTGTGCTGCCCAGAACGGAGGCCAAGAGCTGCACGTGGCTGCTTAAAGTACATTCATTTAAATTAAGTCAAATTAGAAAGTCTGTACCAGCCACTTTTCCAATGTTCAATAGCCACGTGGGGCTGGCGGCTCCCAGCGTGGGCAGCCCAAACAGAGCACATCCATCATCACAGAAGTTTCCTCTTGGACGGCGCTGGTGGGAGGCAGAACCTGGGGCCGAGATGCAGTCGGTGCCTGGACCGAGATGCTTTCTGTCCTGTTGGTGACTCTCTGGCCCAGAGCTGTGAGTTTCCTGGTCTTGGTGGCCAGCTCAGCTGTGCAGCTTTGGGAGTCACTCCTGGAAGGTGACGCTGGTGTCTCTTTCTTCTTCACCCAATGATTGTGGGAGCCATTTAGTTGAATTCTTCTCTTGCTTAAAATAGGTGAAGGAGGTGGTGCAGCTGGATCCTGAGCCCCGTCACCCCGGCAGGAGCTCTGATGCGCTCACGGTCCCTCCTCTGATGGGGATCCAGGGTGCACACAGTTTGCTTTTCTCCATGACAACGAAGCTGCATCAAATACGTCTGGAGATTCACAAAACCAAACAACACACGTGGTGATGACCTGGAGGCATTCTCCGCGGTGACGGAGTCTTTCTCAGCTTGCTTCCTGTACACTCGGTCCTTCTCATCGTCACCCCACGCAGGAGAAACCGTCCTTGTCACCCAGGGATTCCCGAGGAGCTGGAGGCTGCGAGACTGCCGCACACTCCTGCTTGCGTGTCCTTGCTTTTGAGGGAAAAGCTCTGAAACCGGAGGATTCCGAGTCCGGGGAATGTGACTCGCAAATGTTCACAGATGTTTCCAGACAGCTTCCGAAGAAAGTTGCCTCAATTCTGATTTTCTCCATCAACGTGAGTCGTGTCCGTCGCCCGGCATCCTCGCGACGATTGTTTTGAGGGCTGGTGGTCGAATAGGTGCAGGACAGTAAGAGGAGCAGTAATGTAGCTGTTAATAGAATGAACACGAGTTTGTGCACCTGCTAACGTTTCCTCTCCTTAAATTCCCTTGGTTGATTTTGTGTTGTGCTATTATTTTGTGTCTTATTCCTTCGTAGGAACACTGGTCTGTCATGGATGTTTGACTCTGGGGCTTCTGAACACCATCCCAGACCCTTCCCGAAGCGAGACCCAGATCTTCTCTGGCCAACAGACCCACCTTCGCTTTAAACGGCCTGTGAATATACGGGGTAATTAGAAGTCGATGATCTGTTTGCAATCAGCGGCACCTGGTGACCTGGTTTCCCTGGTGTGTCTGTGTGTGTGCACATGCATCCCACACGTGCACTCACACGCACACACACAAGCCTTGGGTGCCTTGATTTGCACCGTGCACACCCAGGGACTCCAGGCCACAGGCTCCAGGAAGAGTTGGCATCTGCAAAAGCCACGGGTAGAACCCCAGTCACAGACACACCTCAGAAGGTTTCTTTCAATTGGCTTCTGAGTTTTTATCTTATCCTGTTTGTAATTGCGCAGAATAAGCATATTTTTGTAACCAAATGTGGTTTTTTTAGGGTGGTCGGATGCAAAGTAAACAAACAAAAATTAGTAGCTTTTTTCTGCACCAGCAGCATGGAGTTAGACATGGAAACGGAAAATAACCTCCTGTTCAAAAGTAGCCACATCACTACACAGATCTCATAATTATTGAACAAGAGAAGGACAGACTCCATAAGAATAAAAATATAAAACTACTGATGAGACAGGGAGACCTGAATAAGTAAAGACACTTCTGAGCTACTAAAAAAATCAACATAATAAAATAGGATTTCATTCTTAGTATTTTATTCTTTAGTTAAAATATGAAGAGAAAGTCGTCCCAAGTAGAATCAAAATGCAGTTGTCTTTGACACGGAACAAATAGTGCAAAATTCACATGAAGATTAACTCTCCCTTTAGCTGAGGATATTCTGGAAAGGACCACGGTGAGGGCGCACTTGCCTGACCAGCTGTCAAGCTTAGCAGGAGCGGCTGCAATCGGAACCCTGCGGTTCCAGCCCAGACTCAGTAAACAGAGGACGGCTCAAAACAGCATCATCCACCATCCACTCTGTTTCGGGTGGTCAGCAAGTTCTGGGGCCTAATTTCACAGAGAAAGGATAGGTTATTTCGTTGGCTCTAACATACTTGGCCATCTGTTTGGAATAAAAAGCATTTCTACCTCACACCTAATTTATAATAAATTCATGATAGATCAACCATCTAAAAGGAAAATGTAGAAGGAAATTTGTAATAACATTTGTGTAACTTTGGACTAAGGAGTTTTCTTATAACAAAAAATCAAGAAACCGTATTTTAGAATATAGATACGTTTGACTACACAAAACTTCAAAAAGGCTGAATGTCAGACAATTCTGTAAGCAAATTCAAAGGACAAATAACAGCTCAGGAATCTATTTGTAGCACATCTGATCATAACGAGCTAATATCCATTATGGACAAGACGTTCCTACCAACGGGTGTGACATATAATAATAGCAAAACACAAAATTAACAAAGGGTGTAAATCAGTAGACAATTTAAAGAGAGGAAATGTTAGTAGATGCACAAGCTCATGTCTATTTTGCTCGCAGTGACATTACTGCTCCTCTGACTATCCCGCGATTACTTGACGGACGGCCCTTACCGTCAGCGAGGGCACCGGGCAAGGGGCACCCATCACGTCGACCGTGGAAATTAAGGGTGGCAGCAACTTTCTTTGGAAGCCATCTGGCAATCTGTTCATGTTAGGAAGACACCTCCCCTTTGACTCATAAACCTGAGAGGCTGACGTCAGGGGGCTGAGTTGGGGTCTGCCCACTCAGCTCACCCCCCTCTGAACTTGAGTCTGAAAGCACCCCTCGCCAAGTTGTTTCCCTCTTCCTCTGGCTGCCAGCTGGACCTCAGCATCCGCAGCACTGCTCCTCCCTCTGGCCATCCCTCCCTCTGCCTCCTGCCAACTCCTTCCTTTCCTCAAGGTGGGAAGGTCCCCTCCTCCCAGAGCCCAGCTGTCTCTCCTGTCACCCCCGCCTGCCCTCGTGTCTAAGCGTGGCCGTTGGCCTGCTCCGTGCTGCCTGGGCCTGAACTCTGTGCACATCTTCTGTCCATGCCGGCACGGGGCCCTCCAGTGATGCGGGCCGAGAGCCCCCATGCAGGGGTGCAGCACAGCACGTCAGCAGTGGCTTCAGTTGGATCCTGTGGCAAATTAGCCCCTGGGCTCGCACGTGGGCTCCTGTCACGGGTTTACCCATCATTTCGTTGTTCCAGGTCCTGTCCATCGTGTGCTGACTTGTGAGCGGCACCAGGACAGGTGGGGAGCAGGGACACAGGACTCGAGTGGGAGGAGATGGCACAAGGACCGGGAGGGCAGAGCAGCTCTGAAGGAGGAGCAAGCAGGCACAACGAGGAGGAAGTGTGGATGCCCTCACGGAGGTCATGAAGGCCAGAAGGATGCCCTTGGAGAGCAGGTGGAGGGGGTGGTTCCAGGAAGGGGGAGTGCTGTGAGTGGAGGCCTGGAGAAGCTGCGGCCTGGTGCCAGGATACGGCAGGGCTGGGTGGTCTGAGATGGCTGCGGCTAGAGAAGTCGCTGGGGCAGGCCGGTGGGGGCCCCTCAAGAGGGCTCTGCCCAATGACACCTCTGCCCAGCTCCGGGCCATCTCCCTGCTCCTGGAGCGGGGTTCCTGCATCGCTGAGATGGCTCCTTGTGCCACGGCCTTTTCCAGACGCTGTTCTCCATTCCAGCTGAGAGCAGGTGCTTCAGCGAATGTCCTGGAACTCTGTCCTAGTCAGTGATTTTGAGACCATGGTTTGGGGCTGTGGGTTTGCATTTTCTGGGAGGCTGGGTCCCAGCTGTTGGCAAGAGTTAAAAGGACGGTCTGGACCCAGAGGGCAACCTTTGTCTTCTTCATGCGCTGGAAAGTTTAGCGTCCATGTGACCTTGCGCTCACCAAGGATTCTCCTCCCGAATCCTCTTCCAGACACCGGACGCCCTGGGATGGCAAACCACGCAGACCTGATGACCGGTGCGCCGACCTGCTGGGTGTGTGGGGCACTGTGCTGAGTGGCTGAGGCAGGGCACACACATTGTCACAGGTCCCCAGAAACACGTCCCCAAATGCCACTCTCGACTGTGGAGGTGAAAGAAAGAAAGGCCTCTGTGCAGATCAGCCGAGCCAGGCTGAGCCACAGGCACAGAGGCAGTACCTTGGGAGGGAACCCGGCCTGGAGGGGGTCACAGGAGGGACCCAAAGCCCCGGGGCCTGCCTGTTCCAGGGCGTGGGGGGCTGGCCGTCCTGATGGAAGAGAGACCAGCTGTGCTAGAGACAGGATGCCGAGCAGGGCAGAGAGGACAATGCAGCTGGAAGGGGCAGAAACGCAGACCCCAGCTCCCCCGACCCCAGGACAGGACATTCCACTCCCACCTGCCTCTTGCTCGTCAGGGGCCTGAGGACCCGAGTCTCCTTGGTCCCTAATTTCATCTTCTGTGGAACCAGGTGATGACTTGTGTTTATTTGTCGGTGTGACTGAAGCCGACAGGTGTATGTATCTCAACATGCCAGGGACACTTGATGCTGACGACCATCATCACTCATCTTTCCTTGTTTCCCACTGGGGTGGTCATGTGTCTGCATCCCCGAAACTCAGGTTGTGAAGTGCAGGGTGCCGGGGTCAGACGGACGGGCAGCTCGGGACCAGCAGAGACACCAGGGTGAGTCAGAGACAGGCCCTTAGTCCTGGCCCTGCCCCCCACCAGTCGTAAGGCCCTGAGCTTATTTCCCTCACTGTCAATGTGGGACGGACGCTCTGCCTCCCATCTCCAGGGTGCCGTGAAGCTGGGAGTGAGGGTGGTGTTTACGCCCTTCGCATGGGCAGCACCCTGTGGGCCCACGGCTGGACCATTCCAACCTGCAGACGGGGCAGATCCAACTCCAACACTCTCCTGGGCACCCCCCCCCCCCCACCTCACCCCGCTCCTGTGGCAGACTGTCAGCATCCCATTCTCAGTCCCGGGGCCGGAGAGCATCCTCTCCTCCAGAGGCTCTGCGAGGCCGGAGTCTGGGGAGTGAGCTGGGACGGCCACATGGAGGGTTCTGGAATGACCACGGGTGCAGGTTTGGCCTTGAATCCGTATTTCCGTGGAAGACTGATGCACTGGTCCCTGAACCTCCCTTTTGCTTCAAGGTGTCAATGTAGCCTTGCCAATTTCTGGAACTTTCTCCACTTCCCGGTGTGTGTGCCTGTGTTGTCCTCGCTGCAGAATCCAGGCCCCAGTGAGGCCCCGTCCTCTGCCTTCTGCCGGGGAGCAGCACTCCTGTCTTGTTGTCATTCAGCTCCATTTTATATTTAACTTGACTTCAAAAGTTACATGAAATATTAAAGTGGAAAGTTCTCAGGCGCCCTCCTCTGCTGCGGCCTATTTTTAGCATCAGCCCGCGTCCCTCAAGGAGACGCGCATGTGGGCCGCAGCAGAGGCACGATCCGAGGTTTGCAGGGACCAGAGGGGCGTCGCGGAGGCCCAGGCACCACCCTCGCCATCGCTCAAGCCCAGGATTAAGAGCTTGAAGTTTAATTTAAATCAAAATGAAAATGAGTCAGAAGGCTGCTCCCAGGGAGACTGTCTGACATGGGGTACCGCGGTTTCTCAGCGTGGTTTATGGATGACACAGGCCAGGAGGCTCTTCCTTCTCTGTCCCTGAGGAAGAGGAGGAGGAGAGAGAGGAGGTGGAGGAGGAAGAAGAAGTGGAGGAGGAGGTGGGGGAGGAGGAGTGGGGGAGGGGAAGTGCTGAGTTCAAGTTAAACAGGTCGGACTGGAGGTGCCGAAGGGAACCTGGGTGGAAAGCTCAGTGGACAAATGGACAGACAGACGTGTGGGCGTGGAGATCAGGCCAGGGCCACCTCCTCGTCCCGGACCCAGCCCCTCTGTGACTGATCAGAAGGCTCACTTTTCTGACTGCCCGTCTCCCTGTAGAAGTGCAAGCCCGCAGAGGCCCCGGTGTGGGACGAGCCCCCTGGAAGGAGCTTGCCATTCTGTCTGGGCGGGAAGGACCCTCCTCCAGGGGTGGCCAGGCAGGCAGCCTGGACACCACATCCTGTTCACTCCTTCCCTTTGGAGCCTGTGGCATGGTGGGACTGCCCTCTGCAAGCCTGTCGTCCCCCAGCAGCTGTCATCCCCACCTCGCAGCCCTCCGTCATAGGTGGCTGGATATTCCCAGTGATTCTCACTTTCGACGCTGCCGGAGGCCCCATGGACGCTGGGCAGCCCAGGTGTCTGCCCACTCGGCTCCTCTGAAGACTCTCCTGGCCTTCTGGCCGAGGGGATGGTGTGTGAGGGAGAGTGGATGACAGGCCACTGTATGTGGAGTGCCCAGGGGAGGGCCTGGGGTGTGGGGGGAGCAGTGACCTGGGGGGAGCAGAGCTCCCTCCCTCCCACGGCCTTGGCAGACTGGGTACCACCTCACTCTGCAGCTCAGAGACCTCTCCGGGCAGCCCGTATTGCCACCCTGAAATCCATCCAAATTATGACATTCCAGGCCAGGCCTTCGGGCCTCACCTCCTGCTCATCCGCTCTCTGTGTTCCCCTAAATGAGAGCATCCTCTATGCCAACCCCACTGGCCAACCACTGAGCTGCTCCTGATGGCAGGATCCATGATTGTGCCTTGCTCTGCTCTCTGCCCATCCTCACTGTCCCAGTCCGGCACAAACCCCACTCGGACACCTCCTCCTGGAGGCCTTCCCGATGCTGTAGCCAGGTGCTGTGCCCTCCTCAGCACCTGTTGGATTTTGAGTGGCAGGGGCCAGCACTTTTTAAGCACACAGACTGCAATGCGTATGTTCTTCTTATTATTATTCCTACATCACAGTTGGGGAAACCGAGGCCTGTGGAGTTAGGCAGCTGCCTGCGTCCAGGTGGGGTGGAGGCAGCACTCACCCAGGTCTGTCAGCTCACAGCCTACGTGATGCCCCTGCTGTGACAGTCAGCTCAGCAGAGGCCTAGGGTAGGAGGGGCGTCGGCGTGATTCTGATGCTGCTTCTGGTGGGCTGGGCCCCGGCCGTGCCATCCTGTGTCCTGTCTGAGTTTCCAGGGGTCCAGGGCATCCGTCCTGTGTCTCCCGTTATCACGGAAGCGAGGGGACTTGTTTCCTTGCTCTCCTGACAGGCAGAGAATTGTTTGGATTATGAATATCAGCTCGGGGTGACAGGTGACAGACGTCTCGGTATTGACCTTGCTCAGAAAGGCACCAAAATAGAAAGTCCAATACTCTCTATTTTAACTGACAGTTAAAAATTCAATAAATCTTCCTCTTGCCAGACACCTGTATGTAATCAAGCTGAAGGAAAGCCCTCGGGCTCTCACGGACAGGCCGGCGTTTCCGCGGGAGGCGCGGATGCTCCAGGCTCTGGAGAACGGACCCTTTGAAAAGCAAAGAGTACCTGTGCATCCTGACTGTTGACACAACTGGGGAGTGAAGCAGAGCTGAGGGGTAAAAGCAGCCCCCTCTCCTCTGTGCCCAAGGCGGAGGCCACAGTGGGCGTCACCAGTGGAAACCAGGTCTGTGGGCGCATCTCCACAGACACGTGGTGAAGGTACCAACTGAGGATTAGAGCCGGGATGCAGAATGGCCAGAGCATTGTGAAGACCACGCAAAACTCAAATAGGAGAAAAGAAAATAAATGTACAACAGAAAAACAAGAAATAACGTTAAAGAGAAGACAGAAAACATCCACAACAAGGCAAATATTTGAACGCTGAATAGTCATTTTTCTCTTAAATAAAGAGCCCAGCATTAAGAGTGGGATTAATATATGGCAATGTGTACCGCGGACCAAGGGAAGGAACTACTCTCAAGAGGAGTGAGCACAATGGGGGATGCACCCCACGTACATAAGGAACACACACAAGTAAATAAGGAGCAGACAACCCATGGGAAGCTAGGCAGAGACCACAAACAACCCGCTTACAGAAGCAGGGGGCCGAGGGTGGACACGTGGAGAGAGGGTCAGCCACCCCAGGAACGAGAGACATTCGTCTGGACATAATGAGACGTCACTGCTGGCCAGTTTGTTCCCGTCCTGCAGCCCCGATGTCCACCAGTGGGAACAGAGTGGCCCCCACAGCTCTGGGGAGACGGACTTCCCAGCTTTGCAGCTCACGCCCAAGGAAGGGGGTCAGGTGTACAAGGGAACAGACGGCAGTCGCTCCCGGTGGTTATTCGCATGATGGCGTACTTTGTCAATTAAAAAGAATGAACTAGGGGCCAGTCCCGTGGCCGAGTGGTTACGTTCGCGCCGTCTGCTTGAGCGGCCCAGGGTTTCGCCAGTTTGGATCCTGGGCTCAGACTTGGCGCCGCTCATCAGGCCACGCTAAGACGGCATCCCACATGCCACAATTAGAGGCACTCACAACTAGAATATACAACTATGTACTGGAGGGCTTTGGGGAGAAGAAAAAATTAAAAAAGAAAAAGAATGAACTAGATCTGCATGCATCCATTACAATGAGTCTGGAAGACGTGACAGTGAAGAAGCAAGAGGAAAGAGCATGTTGCAAAAGGACACATATGCTATATCTTGACTGCAAAATGGTAAAACAGAA
Organism: Equus asinus; assembly: GCF_041296235.1. NCBI lineage: Eukaryota > Metazoa > Chordata > Mammalia > Perissodactyla > Equidae > Equus > Equus asinus. Next base: position 13,695,396 of record NC_091793.1, on the reverse strand, counting down.
TAAAATTTATAAAGTATACAGAAATATGTATTGGTAGAAAATTTTTAAAAATGAACGAGGAACGTATACCCCAACTTGAGGAGCTCGGCTGCCTTGGGGACGGTGGCGAGAAAGGTGCTCTCAGAGGAGGCTGCCAGCAACGCAACCACCAGCTTGAGCATCTCTTCTAGCCGTGAGCAAGTTCTCCTGACAAACGGAACATGCCCCATTTACACAGAACCAGTGAACACACACGAGGTTGTTACCCACTGTCCTGAGAACCACACACATTCCTGTAAATTATTCAAAACCCAGATTTGGAAAGCCTGTACTTGTGAGGGAAAGTCCCAGAGGTTTACAGATTGCCTTTCATTATTTCAGACCAAGAATGTGCTGCCCTCGTGAGCCTGTGCTGGGCGTGGCTGGTGAGCCGCCCGGCCCTGTGCGCCGGCCCCCAGAGCCGCTCTGCTGGGTGGGCCATTCAGGGACCTATGCAGGAGGCCACACCCGGTGGGTGTCACGGTAGCAACTGTACTTTCTGAGAGCAAGGGCATCTTTTTTTCTGATTTGTGAGTTTACTTTATGAGAAATATTATAAAAATGGAAAAGTTAAATCACACACATTTGGTAAATTATGTTTACCTAACAGACTAAAGTTTCACGGAATGGAATACAATATTTCATAAAATATCCATATGGCATTTAATACCGTATGGGGATATCCCAAGGGCAATATTTAAAAGCATTTGCACAGCACTTAAGATGACCTGGGAGGACTGGGAGTGCGGGGGGCAAGGAGGGGGGCAGGGTGCACGGAGACAGAGGCCTCGGCACAGGGACGGCCCCCTACCCCCGCCTGGGCGAGCCTGTGCTGGCTCCTCACCCTGCAGGGCAGGCGCAGAACCAGCCCCTCACCGGCCACGGGGAGAACCACAGCTCCGGAGCCACCGAGGCGCAAGGCACGTGCAGTATTTCCCAGGGGCCCGCTCAGCAGATGCTCCACGAATGGTGTTGCTTGTTGCACCAGGTGAGTGATCACAGAGAAAACAACCAGTGAACGTCCCCCACCCTTTTATTTTCCTGCTGTGCACTTTCCAGGAGAAAAATTCAACTCCTGCCTTTCCTACGCTGTAATCTAAAATGGAAGGACTGAGTCGTGCCTTTAAGAGTTGAATCTCTGTGTAGGCCCTACACCAACCGGGGGTTGGGCACTTCAGGGCCATGGTGGAGGATCGGGACCAGAAAGGGGTGCTCAGGCTGCGAGCTGGGAGGAGGGTGCTGGGCAACAGCGGGGGTTTACTTCCCCCAGAGCGGGAGGGGTTGTGGGGAGACGGGGCTGGTGGAGCATCTGCTCCTGGTCCTGTGGCACCCCAGAGGGACCGGCCCTCGGAAGGGTGCACGTGACCACCAGCTGGACACTCGGAGCCCAGGCCTTGGGGCTTGTGGCCAAGGGGCTCTGTCCAGTGGAGTGGAGCAGCCATCCTGGGGGCACTGCGGGAGGCGGTTGGACTTGGGGAGTGAGAGAGGTTATAGCAAAGTGACCACCTCCGAAGCTGGGCCCCCAGGGGCTAAAGGGCAGAGGCTTTCCCCAAGACGCCCTGGACTCTGTCAGCCCCACAGCCCAGTCGCTGTGCAACCACAGAACTGACGTGGGCTGTGTCACAGGGCCTCACAAGACACGACCAAATCTGGGCTTCCCTCCAGCGAGTGTGGCTGAGCACTGGCCCAGGGGAAGGAAGCCGAGGCGTTCTGAAGGTTGCTGGCCTGGGGCTCCTCCAGCCCCGACTCCCACCTGCAGAGGCCGAAGCCGGGGCATCTGACAGCTGCACTTGGCTCCCCCAAGGTCTCATGCATGCTCTGCCCTCCCTAAGTGGACACCGCCTCTGAGCCGCGCCCCTAGGCAGGGCCAGGCAGGTCAGGACCCGGGCTGAGCACAGCCACACGAGGCATCCTCACCCACCTCGGGCAGCTCCCAGTGCTGACCACGGAGGCCACTCCCACTCCTCCTCCTCCTCCCCTCCTCTCTCTCTCTGTCTGTCTGTCTCTCTCTCTCTGTCTGTCTCTGTCTCTCTGTCTCTCTCTCTGTCTCTGTCTCTCGGGAGGACCCTGGTGGAAATGTCAGGACCGGCCGGCACTCGCCTTTCAGTGTCTCCCTTCAGCTCTGACGCCCCGGACCCTACATTTATGATGACAATTGTAACTACTGTTACCTGTGGGTGGCAAAGACTCATGTTTGAGATCAAGAGAAGTCAGGGGGAGCTGGACCACCTGCAGAATGCTTTAAGGTATTTTCTTGTTTATTATTGGAATATCTGTATTTTGATTTTTATGTATTTAGTCTTACCTTTCATTGTCTTATGTGTTTATTGCTGGAGTTTCACATGGCTGTTTCAGGCAGCCACACTCAGGGCCCCTGCTCTCCGGCCGGGAGGCGGGGAGGGCTGACCAGCACGGGCTTCGGCTCTGGCTCAGCCGCTCCGCAGCGCTGGGACTTGGGAAAAATCGCTCAACCTCTCAGATTTCTGATCTGAAGCATAACACGGAGCTGCTCCTCACCCGGCGGGCACCTGTGAGGGTTGAGTAAACGCACATGGTGGGCCCCGTGGAGGGCCTGGCGGAGACCGCCATTGAGGGCGGTGGCGGTGATGTCAATAAGCGGTTGACAGGTGTCCCTGAGAGAGGTTTGGGGGACTCTCTCGGACCCTGAGAGGACGTGAGGCAGCTGAGTGGGTCCAGGTGGGCCCAGGTCCACTCTCCGGCCTCCAGCCCTGTGATCTGAGTCCAGTGTTTGTCCCAAAGGCCACCTCAGCACTCAGCAGACCGGAGGGGGAGCTCTCCCCGCCCGCCCTGGCCCTGGGCAGCTGACCCCACGCTGTGAGCCGGCTCATCCACATGCAGGGACCCACGGTCCCCTAAAGGAGGCCCCTTTGGATTCACAATTCATCCCCCCCACCAAGTCCTGGCCTCTACGTGTGGATCGTGACCGTGCTGGGCTCCCCACCACCCACCAGGCCTCAGTGGGATTTGGGCTCCTCATGAAACCCCCCCCGAGTCTCTGCTGCCTTACAGCTGCTCTGCCATGATCCGGGTTCCTCCTATAGTGCTCACGGAGGCCCCAGCCCCTCCTAACAGCAGCTCCCAGGCTCTGCACGCCTGACAGAAGGGCAGCTTGACTGAGAGGGCTTCTCAATCTGGACTCCATGAAGATTACTTTTTGTGTGGCACACACAGAGATATAGACACAGACACACATAGATACAGACACACACACACACACATAAAGATAGACATATGCAAATAAAGACAGACACAGAAAGACACACACACAGACACATGCACACACATAGAAACAGACATACACACACACAGAAACACAGACACACACACATAAAGACAGACACACATAGACATGCACGTAAAGACAGACACAGACATATACACACACAGACACATGCACACACATAGATACAGACACAGACACACACACAGAGTAACACACGCACATAAAGACAGACACATACACAGATACACACACGCACACATAGACACATAAAGACAGACACACAGAGACAGACACACAGACACACAATGCAATCTTTAAAAGGGACAAAGGGACTTCTGGCTGGAAGCCGTGCCCTTGGCCTTGTCAAGCCGTACATGGCATAGGAGATTTCTCTCCAAGACCCACCTGGGCCGTTGGGTACGCCGCCATCTGCTCACTGGCCCTGCCTCCCCGAGCACAACCTCCGGGACGCTGCATCCTGGGCCTGTGTGCCCCTGGAGGAGGCAGGAGCCGATAGCTGGCAGTGGCCTCAGCTCAGGCCGGGCACGGCCATGGGGACGGGAGCCACGTTCGCTCCGTGGAGGGAAACAGCTCCCAGAACATGTCTCGGGCCCCAGCCCGGCAGCCACTCTGGCCTCGGCGGGGCAGCCGGAGGCTCTTGGCGGCCGAGGGAGGTTGATGAGCGGCAGGCGTGGCGTCCTGGGACTGAGTGCGTTGCCCCCAGGGCAGAGGCATCAGAGGTTTGTTTGTTTATTCATTATTTCCCTGTTTCTGGCTTCGGTTCCTGCACACAGAGCTTGGCTGTTGGATTCTTTTCTCTAAAAAGAAAAATCTCTCTATTCTTGGATTTTAAGCAATTTGAAGTTTGATTTTAGTTTCTGTGATTCGTTTGTCATTGACACATCCCTTCATTCAATAAGACCCCTGGCCAGGTGCCGGCTACCCTCAGGGACGTGGTGCAGCCAGTGAGGGAGACGCCGGTGGACACACACAGACCCCAGCCCCTCCAGGGCCTCGGGGGCCCCGGGCAGGCCTTCGTGAGCTGGGGACAGGAGAGGTGAAGGGGTTGGCGTTCTAGGGAACCTGAGAGACTCACAGGAGAGCTGTGGTCCCGGAAGGTTGGGGAGCCGGGGGCCACGGGACACTGGAGGCGAGAGCAGGGTTGGACGAAGCAGCACTTTCCACTCACTCGTTCCCTGGTCCACTGGTTCCTCTATCATCCTACAAATATTCAGGGGGAGCAACCAAAGCCAGGCTTCCAGCTCGCCTCCCCCCCAAGTTCAGGGCGGACCACATCCCTGCCTGAGGAGGCTTCTGTCCTGGCGGAGGACAGACGGACAGAGCCAATGGGGCCAGCAAACCCAAGTCAGGGGGACTGAGGTGACGAAAGGAGCAAAGCCACGTCAGGGAACAGGTGCCACAGATGCCACATGAGCAAGTGCCCGGGGAGGGTCCCTGAGTGGGGTGTTGGACTGGGGGCCCGAGGACAGGGACAGACTGAAACTGCAGGGGAAGAGCCTGTGGTAGGCCGTGTGCCAGCTCTCGAGGACCCAGAGGAGCAGCTTGAGGAAGGTGGGCTCCTCCGGCCTCCGCCTTGCAGGCCCCGGCCCGGGGGGCACACCCGGGATCGGACCTGGTGAGGGACACGCCAGCTTTCCGATGCCGTGCAAACCTGGAAATGGTAATGCTGCCTGGCTCACCAGGATAGACAATGGCCAGGAGGAAGCTGCCAGCAGCCAGAGCTGACTCCCAGCCCCACTCTGCTGCCCGGAGAACGGGCAGGATGACCCCTCAGCATCCTTGAGCAGGACTCAGAATCAACACGATGCTGGAGGGGCCTCGGGACAGGGCGCCTGCAAAGAGTCCAGAGGGACCAGCCATCAAGGGCACCCCCACCTTGACAGGGGCACGTTGCACCCCGGCAGGTAAGGGAACCCACTGCGCAGCCCACCTGTGCCGGGCATGCAGGTGTGTGGACAACATGTCTTCAAATATCCCCCAGCAGTCGGTGGGTCCTTAGAAGCTTTGATTCAGGGAGGAAGGTGCCGGTTCCGAGCTGAGCTTTGGGAAAACACCTCTGGGGCCAGCAGTGGAGGAAAACCACTTTCTGTTTACAGTCCATGGAGGCCGTCGATGCCCCTAAGCCTTCAGCAGGAGAGGATCTGGGGAACTCCCAGCGTGCTTTCCTCTCTCCTCACAGATCTGTCCCCCGGAACCAGTGGAAGGCTCAGGAGGAGAAGGACTAGCGACATCAAAGATTTTATTGTTTCTACTTGAAATAATAGCAGCTTCTGTACTGAGTATTTCCTGACTTCTGTTAATCTGCAAGAGGACCATCCTCAGAGTAGTTCAAGCAACTTTAGCACTCTGTTCTCAAAAACCAAGATGGCTAAGGGAGAAACGGTCCAGAATGGTGCGGCGGCTCTGTGATGCCATCAGGATGCAGCCTCCTCATTTCTCTCTGCTCTGACATTCCTGTCATGCCTCATGGACACAAGAGGGCAGCCACACCTCCAGCATCACATCCTCCTTCCAGGTGGAAGAAAGGAAGAGGCAAAGAGAAGAGCCGGGCAGCCCATTTCCTCGACAGTTTCTCTCTGAAGTTTCGGAGGCACTGCCGCCTCGTTTCCAGGCAGGGACGGCTCACATAAGAGAACTGGGCAATGTGGGGCTTTTCACCTCTTCCCTTTATTTTCCTTGTAAGCTTGGAGTGGAATCTGGAAGAAGAACATGTCTGGGGTGGACGTAGCGTGTTCACACAGCCTGTCCTCCCCATGGCGCCCTTGAGACTCGGGATCGGGAAAGTTGCCCGGATTGCCCGACAGCTCCGTGGATTCACATCCCAGCAGGTCATTCCAGAGCGTCCTCTGTCGTCGGCCTTCTGACGGGGCTCTGGCCCCTGCCACCCCTCCCGCCTGCAGTGTCACCTTCCGCCGGGGGGCCCTGGGTCCCGCCTGGGATATTGAACTGAAACCTGCCCATCTCAACACAAACCCCTAAATTCACGTGAACCTGACACTCGGTGCTGGGTTATTTCGGCGTTTATGGTAATTGTTTTTGAATTTTCTTTAAAACAAAGGGGACAGAGAGCACGTGGTGGGGATGCAGCCGGCAGAAACGCTGGTTGAATGATGCTGCGTGTCTTGTGTGCATCTTCTTCTCTGTGGTTGGTAGCAACTAAATGCACACCTGCTGGATTTCTAAGAAGAACTTGGTCTACAGGCTGCGTCTGCAGCAGACGAGGGACCATCCTCGCACGAACATGGCCAGTCCCCCTTCTCCGTGGAGTCTGAGAGGGTGAGGGGTGAGAGCGCCTCCCGCGGAGCGGCTGGGCGGCCGCGAGGACCCGGCAGCCAGACCTCAGCAGGCGTCAGCGAGGGGCAATCGCGGCTCCCGATTCTCCGACCTGACGTGACGGGGACGATGGAACGAGAGCCGGCTCAGAGAGGGGCGTGGGGGGCTGTCCTGGTGATGACGTCTTGGAGCCAAAAGGGACGGGAGGGAAAGCGGGATCACTGGGTCGGGTAGAAAGATGAGATAAGACAAACACCAGAGCAGAGGAGGCTGCAGGCCTGCGCTGGGTTCCACAGTGGTCACTGCAGCTGCCGGGGACAGGGGACAGAGACCAGCACGGAAGAGGAGGGGAGACAGAGACCCTCAGAGTCACACATGCGTGCACACACACCTGTACACACATGTGCACACACTTGTGCACACGTGGACACCCACAAGACTGTAGGATTTCAGATGTAACTAGAGACAGGCTGGGAAGGGCCGTCCCTCTTCCTCCCGCTCCCCCAGGACAGTCCTGCATGCTCCGGCACCACCCCAGATGTCCCCAGAGGACATGGTCAGAGCTCTTCGACTCTGGGGCATCACTTCCCTCTCGGGGTCTCCTACCAGCGTCTTACCTTCATGGCTCTTCAACCTGATGTGCAGGTGCCACCAGGTGAGCAGGTGCTGGGCCTGCTTCTAAGGCAGGCAGGCCGGGCGCCACGATCCAAGCAGCCCGCCAGCAGGCCAGACCTGGACCAGGGGAGGGATTGCCATAAAGGCTCCCCAAGGACCAGTGGGCACCAGCGGGGCAGGCTGGGCGGGAGAGGACAGGATAGCACAGGGAAGGATAGGGATGGCAGGACCTCTGCCCTAATGAGGGCTGAGTGGTCCAGGCCTGTCATGTGCCTCCCAGGCAGTGCCACCCCAGATTCCTGGGCTCTGCCCCGACTTGGGGTTCACCCCACCCTGTGCATGTGCAGAGAGAAGGCCCAGGAAGGCAGAGGGCTCAGGGGCTGGCTGGGTGGATGGCTGGGGTCTGCCGTAGTCCCCTCCTAAAGGAGGAATGGTCTGCCCTCTGCGGATGACAGGGTGCCCAGGCCTCAGGCCCCATGAGCCTCCCCGCCTCTGCCCGTCTAGAGGTTTCCTGGGGCTCAGGTGTCTGCTTCTCGTCCTTGGCAACGGTGATGGGAGAACACAGAGGTGAGGCCCTGAGTCCACTAGATTCGAGGAGGGAACATGAACAAAGCACAGCACCGCTGCGGGGATGGCTGAGGGAAAGAGCCAGGGCAAGGGGACAGGATGATGGCTGGAAGGTTTGTCATTCCGATGCCAGGGCATCTACAGCGAAACGTGCTCCTCGCTCCCAGCAAATCTGCTCCCTTTGAGCTGGCTCTACTTTTTACAGCGACATGGCGTTCCGCCATTCGGAGCCCCTCTCTCACTTCCATCTGGGACGTCGCCGTTGGCCACCAGCCCGAGGGGACTCTTCCTGAGGGACGTCCTGCTTGACTGACGCTCCATGTGGGGAGCGGGCTCCTTCCACTTGCTGCTGGTCACTGGTCCTCCGCTGGATGCCCAGGGTTGGTTGTGCCCCTCCGAGGGGCCCCAGGATTCCTGCCGCTTGGAAAGTAAAGGTCGTGGAAGCCCTGAGCTCCCTGACCCCACAGGAGGACAAGATTAAGGCGCCACGACCCCTCATCTCCTGTCTGTGCTCCGCTCCCTCCAGAACAGGCCTGCCCCCTCCTCAGCTGGCCTCTGCTGCTTGCTGCATTTTAGCCCCATGCTTCACAAGGCCAAGCCCGCAGTGGGGGCCTTCTCTGCTCCTGTGGGGGCCCCACTCCCTCCTGGCCGTGACTCAGGGTCATTGCAGCCCTGGCAGCTCTTTAGGGGGCCAGACTCAACCACGGGGGCCACGTGCCTCTGCCGGACCCAGGGCTAGCTGGCCCTTCCCCAGGCAGCTGGGCGTCCTCTTCCATCCGCAGGACGGTCTCCCCTGACCGCAGTTCTGGCGGGGAGGGTGGCCGGGCCAGCCCCGAGGTTCCTGGGTCCCGGCCAGCACCCAGCTTCCTGCACTCCACGGCCCCTCTCAGCCCAGGGGCTGTGCTGCTGAAGACGGGGTCTCCTGCACTCTGGGGACAAGGGGTGCTTGGCCTCTGGGAAGCCCAGCCCAGCTGTTTGTGAGGAAGGCAGTGGGGAGCCTGTCTGCGCCGAGTCTGCTCCCAGGTGACCAGGTCTGACCCTGACTCTGCCTTCACAGCGTGTCCCAGCCCAGCACGTCCACCCCTCGGCCGCACAGTGGCCCCCGGCTGGAGCAGGCCCCTCTCACGGCCCGTGGGCACCTGGTTCGTTCTTTTCTTGACAGATCTCACAAAGGGAAATAAATTATCCTCTCAGCAGTCAACGGCCGCGTCAGGGGCTTGCTGGGGCAGCCCTGGAGCCTGCACGGTGCCTGGGGCGCAGCTGCCCCCAGGTATTTATTGAATAAATGAATGCTTCAGGGGGTGTTGAATGAATGAATGAATGGAAAATGGGGGAAATGAATGCATTTCAAGCTCGCCGGCTGCACCACGGCGTCTTTGTGATCGCACCCCGCCTCTCACCAGGGCTGCTCTGGGCCCGAGGGCAAGGAGGCTGTGATCTTGACTGCGTCCCCACCCGCGGAGCAGTCCCAGGGCTGTCACATCTCCGCCGTGATGTCTCTGGGACTGGGGAGTCATCCATGCACACTGAATATCAAGGTCAGTATTTTTAGATGCAATTCTTTAATTTTTGAAAACCCTCCAAAGAGAGTTTAGGGATGGGCACACAGTTGATAAACATAAATAAATTCAAGAGCTATAAAAATAAACGTCTCTAAAACTCTCTGTTCCATTTCTGTTTCCTGGAAGCCCACACACGTACCCTGGAGAGAGAACGAGGCCTTGGCCCTGCCGTCTGGATGCAGGACGCTGACAGCAGGCCCAAGGCCCTCTCCAGCCGGCAGGCGTGACCCAGGGCCCCAAGGCCCGGGAGGAAGGTCGTGTTGAGATCCAGGGTAGAGTCGATACAGGATAGTCCTGAGCCGGCTCCTCTCCTAGGCCCCGATCCTGCACTGGGTCCTCTGGCCAAAGCCCCGAGGCCCGTGGGGCCCTGGACCGTGTTCTTTGAATGAGCTTGGAGACGCAGAGGCCTCGGAGGTGAGGCCACCCAGGTGAGCGACACTATTCTCAACTCGCAGAAAGCCAGCCCATCAGTGAACACGCAGGTGCCACTGTGCAGCTGTGGGACACTTGGCCCTGCAGGTGGACAGGTGACTGGGAGGTTCTGCCCTCGGAGACACGAAGGCCTGAGGGCCTGAGGGCCAGACACACGACAGTTGCATTGCTGAGTGCCGAGTGCCGAGAGAGACATGTGGAACATTAATCACAGGCCCCTGGTCAGGACCCTGGACCTTTTGTCTGAGAGCCGACCTCTGAGCAGCACTTGTGGGGTGGGAATGGGAGAGCAGGCCTGACAGGGGAAACAGCAACAAGTGCAAATGTCCTGAGGTAAGGTGTGTGTGCACCTTTTGGGAGCAGGACCTGTGTGGTTCAGAGTGGCTGGGCCATCAGATTTAGGTGGGAAGAGAAAAGGTGTGTGGGGCCAGGGCAGGGGGATCCAGAAGGCAACGGGGAGCCCCTGAAGTCTTCAAGGAGTACTGTGTCCTACCCAAAAAGAGAGCTTGTCTGGAATGAATCTCCTCCCCTCCTTCCCACGATGGGCCTCTCTCCCCCATATCCTCACCCCACTCAGAGCACCAGCGTCCGCCAGCAGCCAAGGCAGAAACCCAGGACTCCTCCCCAGACAACAGCTTCAGTGCCTGGTCAGCCGCACACCCAGGGCCCTAGCTGCCCCGTCCTTTCTTCCGTGACTCTAGTTCAGACTCCGGCCTCCTTTCGCCAAAGCCCCTGCCTCTCCCCTGCCTCCCATCCTCAGGTGGAGCTCCGGCTCCCACTCACTCAGCCAGGCCATCCTCTGCCCGGCATCGGCACCTCTGCCCAGCTCCGTCTTTCTCCCATCACTATGACCCAACCTATACTCCTCCAGGGAGCCCCCCCGGATGCCCCCAACCCAAAGTGGACTCTCCCTCCAGCCCCTGTGGCCGCTCCATACCGTTCCTGGTACAGCTGCCATAATCAGCCTAGAACAACCAGCTCTTCTTGACATACAAAATGGACTATGAAGATTTATGGAGACAGTGAACAAATGAATGAATATACTGGGATATCATTACCGAGGTGGGGACCGTGGTCCCCCCACCCCCTTACCCCAGCTCTGGTGGACAGGGACTCGTTCCGTTCAGGCTGCTGTAACAGAAATACCACGCAGAGCGGGCTTGTCACCACAGACACGTTTCCCACAGTTCTGGGGGCTGGACGTCCGAGCTCGGCTGCCTGCAGATTCCGTGTCTGCCGAGGACCCTCCTCCTGGTTCACAGATGGCCGTCTTCTGTGTCCTCACACAGAGGAAGGGGTGAGGGGGCTCTCTGGGGTCTTTCATGAGAACAGTCATGGGGGCTCCACCCTCATGACCCCAAAACCTCCCAGCACCCCACCTCCTAACCCCATCCCCGTGGGGCTTGGGTTTCAGCGTGTGAATTTGGGAGAAGATGAGCACTCAGTCTGCCTCAAGGGTCCGCAGGAGACAAACAACACATACATTTTTAACTGAATGAAAGTAAACCTCAGACTTTTATCCTGAGCCTCACGCGTACATTCAGCAAGTTACCTGTGGACATGACAAAGTGCTAAGCCCTCCAGGGTCGTGGTGTTCATTGTGCACGAGCCACCTCGTCCAGGAGCGGGGTCCTCGTGGGGCGGCTTCAGGGCGGTGGGAACGAGGCTGCTTTACACCCTGTGGTGCCCACGCCTGGGAGGGGAGCCCATTCCCCTGCCTCCCAACGCCTGGCGTCATGTGGATAAAGCCTCTGACTGACAGGGCCGCGCTAGCCGCTGTGACCCGCAGGAGGAACAGAGCCTGTGGGGATTGTCCAAGGCCGACAGGGTGGACTTCCGCGGCTCGGGTAGGAATGGAAGCTGGTCCCCCGCAGTCCTCTGCCTGAAGCTACTGGTCTCTGTGGATTTTGGCAGCCTCCCTGCAAACCTGCACAACCGTTTTAACTGCTTCATCTTCGCCCTTTAAATACTCCATCTGCCCTGCAGGCCTGGAGAAGTAGCGCAAACCTCGCCCGGCCCACCGCCTGCCAACCCTCCCCGGCGGGAGGTGCGGGCGCCTCGCTCCCCATCGGCAGGGGGCACACGCCTGCCAGGACAGAGAATGGACTGCAGCCACCTTTCTGTTCCCTGTAGCTCCTCTTCATTCCATTGAAACCATCTCGCCCTTGTCCCTCAGCCATCTCCTGCGCTGGGTGGAGCATCTTTCTGGAGGTGGCTGAGCGTCTCTGGGTCCTTATGTCTGTCTCACTGTGTCCCTGGTCTCCTAACATCCACCTTGTCGACATCACTATTTCTGTTTGTCCTGCTCTCTGCCTCACCACACCCTGCAGTTCAAATATCCTTTTCGTCCTTTCCCCTTGCACCTGCTCTCGTTGGTTCCGTAAACCTCATTGAATATTTTATTGTGTATGTTAACTCGGCCCTAATTAATCTCAATCTCAGACCCGGTTCAGTTGAAAGTTCTAGACTCTTAAACATCACCAGTTTATCTGGGGGTTCCAGAAACTCGACAGCAGGAACATTGGCAGTGTCATTTTCGTGCAGATGTCCTCATTGCTCTGCCTCTTCCTCCAGGCAGACACCATGCTTTACTCTGTGACCCTCCACCGCCACCCCCCCATCTGGAGTGGAGCTGGGCAGCAGGCACCGTGGTCCGCTCCCCGCCGAGGGCCAGGAAAGCGAGGAGGCCTTTCAGTAGCCAAGTGTTGTCACAAATCTGCACTTGGGCTCCTGGCCTTTGCTTGCAGACGGGGCGCCCCAGGAGGACCCTGACAGCCTCGTGTCCCCTGAGTGTGCACAGGGAGGACAGGCCTGGTGGCAGGTTGCTCGGTTCCAGGCAGATTAGGTGACCGCAGGGGAGTCTCCAGGAAATCCTGACCATGAGATGGAGATCTGAAAGCCTGGCTGCAGAGACCTGACCGAGCCGGCACACCCAGAGGCACTCAGGCATGCACAGTCACGCACGCACACACCGAGCGCCCCCGAGGGTCAGGCACTGTCCCAAGCACCAAGGATTGAGCAGTGGACACCTGCTGCAGACAGTGTCCCTCTTCTTGGGGACCTCATGTCGAGAGAGGGGACACAGTGAGGAGAGCGGCTATGGGGAGAGGTGGCGAGAGCAGGCCACCAGGCCAGGGCATCCGACCAGCGACCGGAGGAGGTGAGGACGTGACTCACGAGCACAGCTGGGAAAACCCTTCCCCTATAGAGAGAGCCAGTGTGAAGTCCTGTCCAGGTGTACAGCCTGGTCACAGACACACCGGGACACACGCACACAGTGGGCACGTGTGTACATGGATCAGCCACGGCTCCCCAGAGAAACAGAACCAATATATAAAGAGATTTATTATAAGAAATTGGCTCACGGGATTTGGGAGGCTGAGAAGTCCCAGGATCTGCCGCCTGCCCGCTGGAGTCCACGGGAGCTGGCGAGTGCTCCAGTCTGAGCCCCAAGGCCTGGGACCCAAGGGGACCTGTAGTGGATTTCTGGTCCAGGTCAGACAGCCTGAGACCGCACGGCTGACAGTGTAAGTTCCGATCTGGGGACCTGTGTCTCAGCCAGTTCGTCCTGTCCAGGCCTCCAGGAGACTGGACCGGGTCCACCTGCAGGAGGCCGTCTGCTCTGCTGGGCCCACCGACTCCAGTGTTAGTCTCCTCCAGAATCACCCGCACAGACACACCCAGCAGCAACGTCCAACCAAACACCTGGGCCCCCGAAGCCCAGGGAAGTTGACACATGAGATTAACCTCGACAGCACACGCACACACGTGCACAGACAGGCACACGCGCACACACGATGAAGTGTGAGCCACAGGAGTAGTCCGCGGGTCTCAGTCTCGGGCACCAGCCCCCTGGCCCCCAGGCCCTGCTGGGCAGAGACAGAGACGGGCAAGGCTTTTATGGGCCGAAGCCCCAGGAGGCCTCTGTTTAGCGTATAAAAAGTATGTCATCTGACTTTCCCCAAAATGAAGTGTTTCAAACCAGAGAAAAGTCAATGAGACACCAAGCAGCCATTTCCTACAGCTCAGATTTAGTCATTTTCGAAATATTTGCTTTAAATATTTTCCTAAGAAATAAAACCTTGCAACCCAGTTGAATCCTTGCACCGAATTGCTGACTGTCCCTGTGACCTCCACCTGGCCCCAGAGACCCCGGAGGCCAGGATTATCCATAAGTACACGGTCACCTCAGCGCCCTTCCCTGTGGGCGCCGCGGCACACAGGTGCGACCCTAGGCCGGGTGGGGTTGGCTTCTGTGTGTTTACGAAACCGATAAATAAATGGTTTCGTGTTGTGCTTTTCACCACACATTCTGCTTTTTTTAAATTCAACCTGCATTTCCGACTTAGCGAAATTGTTACACACACGCCCAGTTCGTTCATTTTGCCTTCTATGTGACTCCCACTGGAGGAAGACACCACATTCTGGTTGGTGTCTGTTTTCTTTATGACAACGAATTCTGCGGGAACATCCTTGGCACGGTACTTTATCCGCGTGAGCGAGACGCCCTGAGCCTCTCTCCGCGGGGCCTCGCCATCCACAGCCACAGCCACCTCCAGGGCGCCCTGAGTTCCCGGCTCCGCCAACGCCCGGCACTGGGAGCCCGGCTTCTCGCTCAGCCCGGGCTGTGACGTGGCGAGTCTTTATACTTCAATTTCCTTTAACAGCGAGGCTGAGCGTGTTTCCCGTGCAAGATCTTCAAGTTCCCCTTTCTAATGCTCTACCTTATTCTTTGCCCAGGTTTCTGTTCAGGCAGCGGCCTCACTCTAAATACTTTATAGAAGTCCTTTGCATGTTTTCAGTAAAATCTATTGTTTCTTATATGTGTTGCAAGCGTCTCTCCATGTGCAGCTTGTGTTTTCGTTTTCCTGAGGGTATGTTGCACGGAGCCGGGTATTATACTACATCTTCCCCATTTTTCTTTCCCAGATTCTGAATAAGAAAGCTCTCCTGCATTTAGGTCATAAAGAGAGTCTCTATAATGTCTTGCGCAATTTTAAAAGTTTTGCTCAAACATTTAGGCCACTCACCTGCCCTGAATACAGTGTAGACGCCCAGGTGAGCTGTGGCTGGAGTTACGACACAGGTGCCTCCTGTGGCTGGGCGTCCTGGCAGCACGGCGCACGGGGAAGCATGGACACCCGACAGGTGGGACACGCTCTAAGTGAGTCAGCAAGTCTCCTGGTCACGTCACTCAGGCTCTAAGTCAGGGTCACTCAGACTCCAAGTCAGGGTCACTCAGACACTAAGTCAGGGTCACTCAGACCCTAAGTCAGGGTCACTCAGACACTAAGTCAGGGTCACTCAGACCCTAGGACAGGGTCACTCAGACTCCAAGTCAGGGTCACTCAGACACTAAGTCAGGGTCACTCAGACCCTAAGTCAGGGTCACTCAGACACTAAGTCAGGGTCACTCAGACTCTAAGTCAGGGTCACTCAGACCCTAAGTCAGGGCCACTCAGACACTAAGTCAGGGTCACTCAGGCTCTAAATCAGGGTCACTCAGGCTCTCCGTCAGGGTCACTCAGGCTCTAAGGAGCTACGCCTCTTTTCCTCGTGTGGTCTTGGAAATAAGCTGGCCTCTCCCCGTTCCCTACGCCAGGTTACAGAGAGCTGCATGTCCCCACATTCACGGAAGAAGATGGATGCTCTCCTCTCAACGTGACGAGGGTCAAAGAATTTGCCACCTTGTTTTTTAACCTGCCAGAAGGACTATTTTGACAGTTTTTAGTCTCTCCTCTGCTTCTCTCTATGTTCAATAGTTCTGCTGTATTTCCATCTTGCCCTCCCAGGTGGCCCAGAACCCGAGACCCACCATGTGGGTCTTGCTGTTCACTGGCATGGTCTGTCTGGGTTTCACTGTCTCCCCTGCCTGGCTGGCCTGCACGCCTGGGTTGAGATGCATTGGGTTCCTTCCTTGTGCTTTCCATAAGCCCAGGCCTGGCCCCAGGGAAACCCAGTTTCTGTTAACCCAGGTCAGTTTTGGTAGCGTGGTCCACATAGCCCATCCCCGTCCCCAGAAGCGGGCCTGGCCCTCGTCCACCCACTAATGAGGAGCCCTTGCAGTGCGCCTGCCACCTCCCGCACCCACAGGGCCCCGCGTGCGCCCCACCTAGCCGGGGTTCATGCAGAGCCGAGTCTGTCCACAGCCTCTTATTCTCATGTGTTTTCTTTTAAAGTGTTTGTCACCAAAGCCACGTTGCGGGTGGGGGCACCATCCTGAGCTGCACGCACAGCCTCTTTGCCTCAGGTCTCTGACTCTTCACCCGACAGTCGCGTCTCGTCACCTCCCCCATCTCGCTTCTGAGGAATTAAGCCCTGGAGACGGTAAGTGACTGACCATACTCACCTGTGTGGTCCGGTTCTCAGTGGGCGCTCAGCTGTGGGACTCTGAATCCCGTGACCCTCCTAGGACACCGAGCCCGCCTGGTTCTCCGAGTGGCCAGCGAGTTAGCGGGTGAGACCCTCAGTCCTCGCAGGAGAGGCTGTTGGGGGCAGATACTCAGCTGAAAACGATCCGGCAGGGCCCCAGCTATTATGGGAGAATCTCCATCTAAGTGGTTACAGCGAAAGCTGGCTTATAAAACATAAACGTGCCTTTGACAGAAGGCAAACATCTAGGGAAATTCTCGCAGTGAGCCTTTGCAGGGGCTCTTCCGGACGTGCCGCCCCTCACTCCCCTCCCGGGAGGAGGAAGCCCGTCAGCCGGCCTAGCAATTGAAATAAAGTCGCTTCCCAAAATGGACACCGAAAACCTGAAGCGTTCTGTGCCCACAGCAGGTCAACACATTTTAGTGACCTCATGGTCAGGAGGGACGTACCCGCCAGGCCCAGGGCCCCGGGACTGTTGGAGCCAATGAAAGTGGTTTCTAAGCAGAAGAAAAAGAAAGTTTAGAACAAAGAAAATGTTTCAATATATAACGTGGTATAAATTAAATACATAACGTATGTGTCTTGCTGTCGTGCAGGCGTGAGAGTCTGGAAGGAGGGAGGGAGGGAGGTGGACGGACTACAGAGGAAGGACCCAGACAAGCAGAGCGCCCCGCGCACGGAAGCCGGAGGCAGCCCTGAGTCAACACGGGACCCGGCCCTGTTAGAACTCTCCAGTGCTAAGTGGAGCTGAAGTTTCATGGGTTTTTTTTTTTTTTTTGGTGAGGAAGATTGGCCCTGAGATAATGTCTGTTGCAAATCTTCCTCTTCTTGCTTGAGGAAGATTGTCAGTGAGCTACCTTCTGTGCCAATCTTCCTCTACTTTGTATGTGGGATGCTGCCACAGTGTGGCTTGAGAAGTAGTGTGTAGGTTCATGCCCAGGACCTGAACCTGTGAACCCCAGGCCGCCAAAGTGGAACATGCAAACTTAACCACTATGCCACCAGCCAGTCCCCGTTTTTTTCCTTTTTATCACTCCAAACTGTTGCTCTGAATGCTATCCATGTGAGGACATGTGTACCTAGTGTGTTCATTTTAAATTCTGTCCATTACCTATATCGCCTAAATAACCTAATTTAGTTTTCCATTTTCCAGTGAGGGATGTTGGCTTGTTTCCACTTTTGCCGGGTTCATGGTCATTTGGTCATGATCATGCTGTTTCCCACGTGTGGGTAGCTTGGCTGAGTGCTCCTGCAGGAGAGCGCCTGGAACTGAAGCAGATGAATCACAGTAACAGGTGGGTGTGCACCTCTCTCTCCAAGTTCCTTCTGCTCAATTACCCTTCGAAGCACTTCGACCAATTCCGCTGCAAGCCCTGTGTGAAGAGGCCCCATTTCTCCAAGTCTTCAACATCCGGGTACCACCAACGCCAGCAATTCCATGATTCGTGGGAACTGGTTCCCACTGATGCTTAAAGTGACAGTGTACCAGTCATTTCCGCCGTGGGCACCTCGTCTCTCGTTGTATGCTCATCCCTGCAGTGGGCATCTCCTCTCTCGTACAGTTATTCCTGCAGTGGGCACCTGCTCTCTGGTTGTACCGTCATTCCCGCAGTGGGTATCCGTTGTTATGCATTTATTGGCTGCCCTTGGTTCTTTCTCTCTGAATCGCCTCTTCCCGCATTTTGCCTGTTTTCATTGCATGCTGATCTTCTTCTTATGAACGTGCCGAGTTCCTTTCTTTCAGATCCTAATCTTTTTTGGTCTTAGGTAGTGCAGACGTCTTCTCCAGCAGGGAGTTGATATTTCACTCTGTTCATGATGTCATTTGTCCTTCAGCAGGTGTAAAATTCAGTATAATGAAATTCATCATACAGTTTCTTGGTGGTTAATGCTTATTGTAGCTTGTCTAAGAAACTCTTCCTTACTCCAACACCATAAAAACAGTCTTATTGATTTTTTCTAAAATTGTGGTTGTTTCTTTTTCCATTTAGATCTTTACTATTTGTGTACTGTGGAAGGTATGAAACTGGAAACAAATACAGCGACACTTCAACATTGTTGTGTTCACAATGCGTGTGCATGTGTGAGGCTAGCACACACACTCTCAAAGAGAAAGCTACTTTTTTCAGAATGGTTGGCCTGGTCGCTCACCTCCTCCTCCACTCCCGTAGCCCTGCCACTTGTGCCTCGTAACAAGCTCCCGTTCCTCTGGAGGGGAGAGGGGGAGTTCTCTGTTCTGTTCCAACGGTCTGTCTGTCCATCATCTGCCATCAATTGGAATAACTTTATAACAAACCTTAATGTCTGCTGTATATTTTCGTCATCGTCTTGTGTGTTCTTTGCCCCTCACTTTTCCAAATTGAATTTAGCCTCTGCTTTCCCAAACTCTTGAAAAATCCTGTTAGCACGTTCATAATAATTTTGGCATACTTATAGATTAATTTTGGGGAGAAATGCAATATTTTTGGTATTGATTCATCTGATCCATGAACCATTTATACAGGTTTATTTCCTAATGGTTTTTGCAAGTTCTATGCTCCATTTGCTGCATATATTACTAAACAATGTAGAGATTTTTCTACCTATGATAAAGGATATATTTTAAAAGTTATATTTTCTATTTTTTGTGGCTTGTTTATAGGGACATCATTGATTTTTGTTTACTCATCTATATCCTGCATTCTTGAGCGTTTGCCTATTATCCACTTAACATGCTCCTTGAGTCCCTACCCTGTTGGTTGGTGTTGGGCACTGCTAATGGTGATGGAGAAATATTTATGAACAAAACAGAAGAAAATTCATTGTGTTTACATCCTAGGGGGAGGACTCAGTAAAAGATAAATTAATAAATCAATGACTAACACGTATGTTTGTTTTGATCATTTTTCCATAGATTTTTTGGGTCCCCTCAGCAGATAACTAATGATAATCAAATGATTCTCTAAGTCTCTGCCTTGTGTTTGTTTTACCTGTCTTATCGTCCTGGCTGGTATTTCCAGTACAATTTACACCAATAATGGTTTATGTTGATATCCTTATTTGTACTCGATTTA
This sequence comes from Equus asinus, assembly GCF_041296235.1. Classification (NCBI taxonomy): domain Eukaryota; kingdom Metazoa; phylum Chordata; class Mammalia; order Perissodactyla; family Equidae; genus Equus; species Equus asinus. The sequence continues at coordinate 13,676,239 of NC_091793.1, read as the reverse complement.
AAAAAATATATCTAACACTTCACATGAAGTTGAGTAGTCACCCCTGTGAGGTAAAGACGTCCACCCTAGCCCAAGTGGACCGAGAGTCCGCCTGTCTTTTCTGTTACCACGAGAGGAGGCTAAATCTTATCACACACTTTCCCGTGTGGACAGAGGTGACCCTATGGCTTTTCCCATTCCATCCTTTAGAACGAGAAGTGCACACACAGCGCTTGAGAGCGGCGATAGGATGACGCTCATGGAGCACTGAGCCCGGGCCCAGTGCAGAAGAAATGCTATATAAATACCAACTTTTGTTATTATTAAAGTGGGAGGTTGATATAAAGGTCTTCTCACATGAAATCATCTTTGCATTCCTGGGGTTAAGCTTTCTTGAATAGCACAGTACTTTTATACATTCCCTCATTAGGTTTTTTTATATTTTGTTTATGAATTTTGAATTTATGTTCATAAGTAAATTGAACCAAATTTTTCTTTCTCATGTAATTGACATCTAATTTTGATATCAAGGATACAGTAATTTCATCAAAAGAGTTGAGAATATTTCCACTTTTTTTCCTAATTTCTTGAAAATTTGGTGTAAAATGGGAATTTTCTGTTCTTTGAGAGGAAACTCGAGAAGGTTTTTCTTTCTTTTTTGGCTGGGAGACAGAAATGCCAGTTGACTTTAAAGGACTTTTTACATTTTTTAGTGGTTATAAATCTATATACTTAGTCAATAGCTGTTTGAAATGGTTTTGGTAAATTACATTTTAAATTACCCACTCTGATTAAGTTTTTAAATTGCTGGGTAGACTTGTTCACAGTATTCTCCTATTTTCACACGTTCATTTTGTTTGCTCTGATGGATTTGTTCACTCCTTTGGTGTTTATCTGTCCCCCTTTGTCTCCCCCAGGCCATCCTCTTGTTCTGCTGCGTCGATAAAACAGCAACGTGTGGTTTTCCCGTCTCTGCTTCATTCCTTTGTTTCCCGTTTCATTAATTTAAACACATCATCATCTGTTTTCTGTTTACTGGCTTCTCTGACTTTATTTTATTATTCTCTTATGTTTTAGCAAGTCCTGATTGTCTATTTTCCTTACTTTCTGATGTCTATATTTCAGTTTCTGCAAACTACAGCCCACAGGCCAAGGGGTCCCCCCACCTGTTTTTGCAAAGCAAGTCTGAGTGAAACACAGCGCGTCTGTTCATCACCTGTGGTCTATGGCCGCCCCTCACCATGACAGCAGAGGAAACTAGACACAATGGAACCACCCAGAAGCCAAAAACGCTGGCTCTCCGACCCTTTACAGAAAGTTTGCTGAGCCCTCCAAGCACCCTTTATCTGCGCTCGACAGTCTTGATACACAAAGTTTGTTGTCAGTTCTTTTTAAATTCCTTTAGAAATAGGTTTTTATAGTTCCATATTTATGGGGCTCTTTTTCTAATTAATTCTGATTTTGATGTGTGTTATACTCTGTGAATGTATTCTGTCAATACTGACTCTTTAGTAATTGTTGAAATTTTCCTAAATATCCCACAAGTGCTTGTGTATTCTTGATTTCTTAAGTGTGTAATTTCTAAGTAGTTATTACATCAAGTTTATGAATTACACTGTCAAAATCCATCTCTACTAATTTTTGGTCTGTGCAGTCTGTTATCAAGGGTTGTGTTGAAATCTCTCTCCATGATTTTGTATTTGTCTTTCTCCTTGAGATTTTCATTCATTTTGAAATCATGTTTTTAGGGACATGTAAGTTCAAGATTGTTATATGATCCTAAAGGATAATAATTCCTTTTCTTGTGATGTAGTGACTCTTTTATTCTTGACAACGTGTTTTGGCTTAATATGCATTTGTCTGATAAGGTTCGCTCTGCCAGCCTTGCTTTGGTTGGCACTTGTTAGCTACTTTCTACACCTTGCCTACAGTCTTTCTGAATCACAGTCTTTTTGATGTGTCTCTTGTCAGTAGCATATGCTGTCTCTAACACACTTATTCACTCACATTTATTTTAATTAATGATATAGTGAATTCAGTCATACCACCTTACTGAGGGTTTTGCATTCACTCTCCTTGCACATCACACTCTGTTCCTTGTTATTTTTTTGATTGATTTGCTCCTTTTGCTGTCTTAGATATGATGAATCATTTCTGCTCTTTGAGCAAGTATACCTAAAGGTTGTAACATCTATACTAAACCGAACAAAGTCTAAATATATTGAGTATCTTTAACTTCCTCTAAAACAATACAAAAATTGCACAAAACATCAGGGCCGGCCTGGTGGCGTAGTGGTTAGGTTCACGCGGTCCGCTTCAGCGGCCCAGGGTTCACAGGTTCAGCTCTTAGCTGTGGACCTACACACGGCTCATCAAGTCAAGATGTGGCGGCACCCCACATCCAAAATAGAGGAAGACTGGCAACAGATGTTAGCTCAGGGCCCATCTTCCTCACCAGAAAACTTAAAAAATTGCACAAAATGCTAATTCTGACAATCTCCTTCCCGTTTTACAAGACGTGTTTGTTGCAGTGTCATGGTGGCCCAATAAATAACACCCATTGGCCCAAGCAAGACTTGAACCAGTTAAAAAATAAGTCAAAATTAAGGCATCTTAAGAGAAAGTCTGGGGGAAATCCGTGGAGTAATTCTGATGAACTTGGAGAAGGTGAAAGGACTGAGGTGGGGTGATGGGCGAGTGGGGATCAGAGGAGGGGCAGGGATGCAGATTGAGGGGCCGGGAAAGGACCCTCCCACTTCTCTCTGTGCGATTGCTCCATCACCTACGGCATGCGGATCAAGAGCCGTCATGCTGGAGCCCAGGCCAGGCGCTCCGGACACAGCCCTCCCTTCTAGGTGCTCATGTTCCCCTGATCCCGTGGCCCCCACGTGGCAGGGCAGATGCACACCTTCTGACGACGGAGCAGCTCACCAGACGGAAACTTAACACACGGCTGCCTCTAATTCTGCTCCACCTGGACCCTGTAGCACACGGGGGGGCACGTCCGTGAGAGCCACCACCACCGGCAGCAGGGGCGGCCCCGCTCCCCAGGCCCTCCGTCTCGTTTGCCTGAGCGTGAGGGTCCGTGCTCTGGGCTCCACGATGCTCTGTCCCCCTTTCCTCAGAAACAGAACATATGCCCGGGGCTGAGGAACCAGATTTTTGTTGATTGGATTTCATGGATGACAAGCTGGCGTAATCAATCAGGTTGACAGTGTGTAAACTGAACCTCTCGTTAAGCAAAGGTATGGAAAGTGAGTCACCCCATTAACCCAGCACTGCTTGGAAAGAAGGGCCCACATTTGTTCACTGCACATTATACGTTAAGTTTATGTATTGACTGCCTCCCTCCCTCCCTAACTCTCCCTCTTTTTCTCCCTCTCTCTTCCTTCCTTCTTTTATCCTCGCTCCCTCCTTCTCTCCTCCTCTCCCTCTCTTCTTACAGCTCTAGCCATAGATTTGGATAAAACATCAGTCATTTGGCATGTAACACAGCATCATCTCTGGGCTTCCTAAACTGCAGAGATTAAGCCTAATCTGAATCTGTGTGCTGGGCTGGGACGCCACCAGCATCAACGTCACTTGTTTGTTTGCTGTGAGGAGATGCCCCCTGCAGGGTGTGCTTGCTAAGCGTGAAAGGCTGTTCCCCATGCCAAACCATTCCAGAATACTTTCCTTTCCTGCCCATGAACAAAATTTTTAAAACCAGCACCCTCCTTCCTCCCTCCTCTCACCTGACTCTTCCCGGGAAACGACGATGCGGCCCGTTGGAACCACACTGGAGTCCGAGCGGAGGCTGCTGTGGGCACTGTGCTCCACCGTACATGCTCCGCAAGGTCAAGCTCAGAAGAGGCCCTCCCTGCCCCCGCCTGTCATGGCTCCCCCAGGATGAGCGTCTGACTCGACCACGGTGGTTTTGGGCTTGTGAAGAATGTCATTGCTCCAGCAGCTGAAACTGAAGGAGTAAAGTTAGGAGCTGTCGGCTGCTGCACTGTCGTGAGAACGAAGGCTGATGGCAGCAGAGTGAAGGCAGCCCGGTGCTGGTGGACGGCAGCCAGTACCTGGATCCAGCTGTTCCTGCAGCCACCTGTATTCTTGCCCTTTCCACAGCTGCCTTGGGCTCTATGAGACAGTAAAGTCCTCTTACTTGTATCCCAAACAGTCTTGGTTGACACTTGCCATCTTCAGTGTCTAGACTTTGAACATTTCTTTAGTCCGCTCAGAAGCCGTTTTTTGAAGTTTTTAAACAAACAACCTACAAATAAGAGACATAAGTCAGGACCCATGATTTTGCAATCCAGGCTTTCCTATTCCCTGGGGTGGGGCTGTTTCCTAAGGACATGGAATCGGGCAGCACATCACAAAGAATAGGTGATCTGCCCTCTAGCATGTACTTGCCGTATGCCCTGTCAATCAGTTCCCTGAAACAGAGAGCGAGACAGGTGAGCTTGTCCACGATGTGGTCAGGTGAGGGTCTGGGGGTCTGGATGGTCTCTTGGGGTCTCATACGCCTAACTAAAGAAGGAAAATGGGAGATCATGGAGTCCTTTCCAAATCGTGCTGTTCACCCTCTACAGCATGCCTGCCGCATTCTGTCTCTGTTTCAGTCCAGCCGTCGGGAACCATCCAATCACCAGGAGTCTCCTGAGGCTCGCCTGGGACCAGGTTGGGGTGAGAGACACTTCTCGCTTCAGACGTCCTTCGCTATGGAGACAGCTCCTCAAGCTTATGCTCTTCTCCTTGCCCCCGCCCCCGTCCTCCACAGAGGGAGCCACGGGCTTCCTGGGCTGTTAGGAATAAGGAACTGGGCAGTGAAGTCCAGCCCTTCCGTCTGTCTCCACTTCTGTGACCAGCGGCTTGTGTTCGCTTTGCTCCTGGCCGAAGAGCAAGTTTTGAGCGGGGAGCCGTCCCCCAGGTCTACAGTGCCCACCACGGTCTTGGCCTGGGCGGCTGGGCAGGGAGCCCCTCTAAGGACATGCTGGGGTGCTGGGGTCCCTGGGCCACCCTCTCAAAATTCAGCGGCGCTGTCAAAAGGACAGTAATTGGTCTGCAACCAGCAAATTCCTTTTCCATCTTTAATTGGCGTGGACTTCAGTGGGGGAGGAGTGACGGCCCCTCCCACAGGTGAGGCCCGGCTCCGTGCTGGGGGCCTGGAGACCGTGGAGACGCTGAATGGTCAGCAGCCAGGAGGCCTCTGCAGATGCACTTCCTTACTCCAATTCAGGAGTTCATGCCCCAAAACACAAATGTGTATTGACAGCGAACTCAAACATTTCTCGCATCCTATAGCAAGCCCTGCCAGCCTTGTTCTTCTGTTCACGAGCAGAGCACATTCCAGGGGGTTTAATGTCTGCAACAAAGAGGTGCGTGACTCAGATCTCCTTCTCCGAATTGAAACCTCTGACTCCTCGAGTGGTAACTTGCAATGCTCACTCTGCTCCTTCCATGGACATTTTCTAGGCTATGAGCTTCGGCTCCTTATCTGAGCGCAGGGCTGTGGACCCCAAGGGGGCAGGTCTGGGAAAGCCTGACACGGGGCCTGATCGAGGTTGTCACGGTCCTGTCATCGTGCCTGTGTGACCTCAGGGCTGGCCACGTGTGTTGGGGTCTGGAGGGGACTCCTTTCCCCACAGCGGAGGATCGGTGCTTTCTCCTGAAGTCTCGGCCGGTAGGAAGCCACCTGGTGCCTTTCAGGGAGCGAGGGGAGGGCTCCTGTGCCCGAGGGAGGGGGAACCCTGCTGGCAGGGGACATTAGTGGCATCCTTGTGAGTCAAACGGCACTGAGCGCTCGTGATTTCTGAATCACTTCCCGCTGCTTGGAAGGAGAATGTCTCATTACTGAAGAACATCTACTGCCAACACAAAGCACTTGGAATCTCTCAACCTGCGGTTGAAACACACGCCCGGCCCCCTTCTCCCCCTGCGATCTCTGCGGAACAGCTCTGGACGCTCGTGGCTCCCGAGCTGGGGCCGGTTGTCCCCTCCCGGCAAACCTTTCCTGGACGCGGTCCCCCAGGGGATGTTAGTGCCATTTCCTTCTGCTCTCCAGCACCAGGTGTTTTGAAAGATGCTTTTTATTTGGGAAGAAGACTCGAGACAACCTAACCTGGCCTAAGGAATGAATATCCAAAACCCAGAATTACACCACAAAGAAGCAGATTGCTGGCAGAGCGGTGGGCTCCCTCGCCCGTGATGTCAGAGCTGGCCGCTGCTCCGTGAGCTGCCTGAGGGCTGGGCGTTGCTTCCTTTCGTCCTCCCCTGGACCTGGCCCAGGGCTCTGAGCCCACAGCATGCCCCAGGCCACGGTCGTGGATGAGCGATTCTGGGATGGGTCCCTCTTCAGCTGAGAAGTTGGGCCAGATGGTTGCACAATGCCTCCATCAGACACTACGAGGAAATTACCAGGATTAGTGTCTATGTGCGTCCATACAAGGTTTCAGAGTGGCATTTCGGTCCCTCTCTTTGTCTTATCTCCTATTGGTTCAGGACTCAGGAGAGGAGAGAGATGATGTTTCCAGGACCACCACAGAGAAAATAACACCCGCACCCGAGGGTCTCTGTGGTCGTCAAATGCCTGGTGTCCACCAACTTCTAGCACAGAGCTCTGCAGGTGGGAGTTGCAAAATAAATGAAAGCTACTCTCATTTCTAGACAATCTTGATTTAAGTCCCTGTTTTTAAAAACAATTTAGCCTTTCTGCGATCAGGACATGCTTTTAAAACTGATGAGCACATTTAATGGGATTGTTCGAATCCGCAGTCAACCCTGCCAAAACCAGGCTCAGATTTGGGGTGCGTCTTACGTCAGGGCTCTCAGCATGGAGGGGGCAATGTTATTGTTACGTTGAAATGCTCACACAGTGAACAACAAGGCAAAGGTCTGAGACGTTTTCCTAAAGTCATCCTTGGGTGCCAACAACTCGTCAACCTCAGATCTCTCCTAAACAGCTGAACGCAGTAGGACCAGAGGAGACGCCGCAGCTGAGCAGCATGGAGGCCGACAGGTTTTGCATTGTTGGATGGAGTCCTTCCTTCATGTGGCCTGTCTTCTGCCATGGGGGAAGGATCAGCGTCACCAGTTGTGAGGCCTCCACCCTCTCGTGTCCCCCTAAATGGTTCACCTTTGCTCCTTCCACCCCCTGCACTCCGCTCCTGGAACCAGCGCCCTCCTCTTGCTGAGGCCCACCCTACGTCCCCTGCTGAGACAGAGCCCAGAAGGCTGTCTCTTTGCAAATGTAAACTCAGACCTCGTGATTGCATAGGTATAGTGTGGAGACTCAGATGGTTTCCTACAAAACGTTGACTATATTCTGAGCACAATCTCACAGATCATTTATGTTTTGCCGGCTATATCAGAAACACGCTTGACAATCACCGTGCACTCCATCATCATTTTAAATGGCCACGTGGTACAGGATTACGTGAGGGCACGGCCATTTCTTTAACATTCCACCAGTGCTGGATATTGTGTCGTTTTCTAATTTCTCACTGAGGAAACGTACACTTATAGAAACTTCTCTTCACACTTATCTGGTTGTTTCATAAATCCCTTCGAGTGAACTGGCTGAGCGTGCACTTACTTTTAAGCACAAAGTTCTCCACGGCCAAAGGTGCCCCGTTCGCTGCCCAGCTCTGCATCCTGCCAGCACCGGTGGGGGCAAGGGCAGGCCCATTCCCGGGTTTGTGACCTCTGCTGACCTCACGTAGGAGACCCGCATCCCTTCACATGTGGCTTGGACACATGGTCCTCTTCATGTAACTACTGCCACTTACGTTTCCTCCTCTGTGAAGTGCGGGTTCATTTTCTTCATGGATAGTCTTCATTGCCCTTTTAGAGGGCAAACGTATTTACACTGAACACTTTATCTGGGCTACGGTAGCACAGAGCAGAAACTCAGTAAATGTTTGCTGGGTCCATCCACTAGCACCTCCAGGAGTTTCATTTTAAGGTTTAGTTTTCCTCCCATATGCTAATTGTGCCGTTTAATAATGATTTCTACTAATGAGGCCATTAATTTTCTGAACCTAAGCCCTGGGGCCGTTGGAAATGGCTGCTGTCCTCAAATGAAGCCCACAGCGTTGACCTTGAGATTCAGGGAGACCGCAGGGACCACGTGGAGGGAGGTGCCTCCAGGCTGAATCGCCACAGGGCAGAATCAGGCTCAATAACCATTAGGAGGTACCCATAGTGAACTCAATGATTTTAAAGGTTTTGGATAAATTACTCCAGAAAAAAGAAAATCTCCAGTACATTTTATTTTGGAAGGTTTTTTCCCCCTCTGAATATCTGATCGAAGACGTTTCAATAGCAGCAACGTAAAATAAAAAGAAAGGGAGAATTTGATGATTTCTCTTATTTAACTTGAAATTTCATTTAAAGTTATGATAAAATGGGATTCTATGATTTTTTTTTTTTTTTTTTTAAAGATTTTATTTTTTCCTTTTTCTCCCCAAAGCCCCCCAGTACATAGTTGTGTATTCTTCGTTGTGGGTTCCTCTAGTTGTGGCATGTGGGACGCTGCCTCAGCGTGGTCTGACGAGCAGTGCCATGTCCGCGCCCAGGATTCGAACCGACGAAACACTGGGCCGCCTGCAGCGGAGCGCGCGAACTTAACCACTCGGCCACGGGGCCAGCCCCTGGGATTCTATGATTTTATATGCACATTCTATGCATTAAAAAAGTTGAAGACTGTTTTAAAAACCTATTATTAATTTTATCATTGGTTCATTTAAATTTATCAACAGGGCATTCTCTGCCTCCCTGAGCCCCGAAACCTAGAAGGAAACCGCAGCAGTGAGGGGGCAGCATCTGCCGGGAGTGGGCAGAGATGTTCAGCACAGGTTCACCCGCAGTGACCGTCCAGTAGGCAGTAGGGGCAGAAGTACAGCTATATGAGTCGTCCACTTTGACCCTGAATTCGAACCTCCGAAGATGGACAGACGGATGGATGGATGGATGGATAGATGAACTTCTGTGCCCACCGTTCTCTCCTCCTCTGGCTCAGAGATCTGATCTGAAAGCTCTGCCAGCAGTGGAGGCGGCCGACCCTTCTCTGCAGGTTGCACCCCCTAGTGCCTACGTCTCAGGTAGAGAAGGTACGGGCTCCTCAAGATCAGAGCAGGACCCCCAGGCATGGTCATGCCGAGAGATGCAGATTTCATGCAGCTGCCTGCAAAGATAAACAGCGCCGGGCACAGAGTAACAACACAGTTCCACAACAGAGACAATGACCAGGGTGGGTGGGTCAAAAAATTCACAGATGGGAATGTGTGTTATTAGACCGAATAGATGTGGTGAGTGTGCTTGTAAAATGTAATGCAAATAAAACAAAAAATAATATAGTAAAGAGAAGCTTAGTATTTTAAAAACTCAATCCCAGTTACAATTCACGGGAAAGGGATGGGGGCCTGGTGAGCTGAGCTCCTTAGCTTACACGGGGATGTTACAATAACACAATCTTCCTTGTGAGTCTGGGAATGGAAAGGGAGGTCCAAGCCTGGATTTCAGGACCTTAAATGCAGCCTCAAATGGAAACAATGAATTGGATGTAACCGAAACCATGACAGAAGACTGAAACAAAGTACCTTTTACGTGTAAAACAGAGAACATGAAAAAGAAAATCAGAAAACAAGAGTAAAGGCAGATGTCAGCAGAAAGAGGAAACACAACAGTTGTGCCCCAATTTAGATGTTTTAAAGGCCCCAGTTGAGAAATACAGACTCAGATTCACAGACAAACTTCCATGGAGTGCTATTTAGAAAGGATAAAATTAGGCAAAATGAGACAGGTTAGAAATAAGAAGATGGACAGTTATAACCCGCACTTCCTGAGAGACGAGGAGTGTCAGTATTGTCTCGAATTAATCCAAAGGACAGGGTCAGCTGATCTGAAGCTCTCCCGACCGAAGACTTCAGGGGGACAGCCTTCTGTGCTGCAATTAACACGTTGTCCACCTCCCAAAAATCAAGTTTTATTTCAAATACTTGTGGAAATAGAGAAGATGCTAACACGCGATTATTATAAGAGTTGATGTTGGGTCACGTTGACAAAAGCTAAGAGGACATTAAGGACACGAGGACGTGGGTCTGGAAGCTTCTGGGCTGCAGCACCAGTGACGGGGCGCTGGGGGGTGACCGGCCCTGGAGGGATGTTTGGAAGCGCCTGGACTCCCCCCACTGGGTACCACCGGCATCGTTCCAGTTGTGACAACAAAAACATCCCCATCTTTGCCAAAGGTGCCCAGGGGACAAAATGGCCCCAGCTGGGAACCACTGCGCTGAGGTCATGAATAGCACCAAACTCAGACTCTAAACACAGGAATCGTCTACGAACACGTGGTAAGGATTCATCAAATAGTGGGATGGATTGACGCGTATTCTTTCTCAAATAAAATGCTTAAGAGAATATCAGCAAGAAAATTTCAGTAAGTCAAAAACCAGAAATTACACAAACAACATTCACTTACCAAGATATAATAAAATTTAAATCCCGGACGCGAGCCGTTGGAGATAAAGGAACATTACAATAATAATACCACTACTTTTAAATAATGAAAAAGAATAGTGTATCTCCAACTGTAGCCGAGGTGGCCAAAGCTGTATCTGGAGGTTAATTACTTTTTTCTTGGAAAGAAAAAACTGAACTAAACATTCAGCATAAGAAACTGAAAAATGGAAATAAAAACACTTAAGTTTCTGAGGAGATTAGAAAACATTAATTATTTTTGAGAAAAAATTAAATTAAAATACACAGATTTCCTGTGAATTCAAGACAAAATCAAAGGACTGGGAAGCAGAAATGGCACAGAGAGTTTAAGCAATAAAGGGGAGCTCTGTGTCTGAGGAAAAACGGGATCTCGTGAAATGACTGACCCTGGTTCATCTCTTTCCTCCTCTTCTCTCTGTCTTTCTCTGAACACACACACACACACACAAGGAAGGGTAGATACAAAACAACCCAAATTAAATATTCTGACCAGATAACTAAGGAGGAGGAGGTGGAGGATGCAATTATGGCATGTCTCCCTCAAAAGCATTAGGATCTTATAGAAAAAAAATTAATTTCTAAGCAATGAATTATCTCCAGGTATTTGTTTGAAAGCATAGAGAAGGACAGAAAATGGACAACATGATTCCAAAATCATAAAAGGACAATAAAATGATATAAAGAAACAGAGAGCTCTCATTTACAAATACAGATATAGACAGTTCACAAAAATAATAGAAAATCTAATTCTGTAGCATATTAATGTTCCACCACTGCCAAATAAATCCTTCTCTGGTAGTAAAAAGGTGTCAATATTAAAAAAAAAATCTGTTCAACAGAATGTTAATAAGGTGAGAAATAACAGATGATTACCTTGATAGATACCGAAATGGCTTTTTTTTTTTTTTGCCAAGTGTGTCTACATTTTACGTGTGTGTGTCTTTTACTTTTTCTCTTGATTTGTTCTGTTTATTCTAATACGCTTCCCCACTGCTCCCCAGATTATAGAAAATTTTACTTACACATACTTTGGAACTCCCTTAGCTTTGCTTTTTATGCTTGCACGTTGAATCCATATGAAGTTTACGTGCATGAGCTTTGAGTGGTGACCTAAAGCATTGGCCACTCATCTCAGGACAATGCCTGGAATTCCTTTTTCTTCTGGTGTAGAAAGCCCCGTGTGATGGTCCACACAAGCATACATTTAGATTTCTCTGTAAGTTTCTGTTTATACTTTTCTATTTAGGGTTTCGTTGTTTGGTGGCTTCTAAGAACATTCTAAAGGCCTCTCTTCTCAAACAACTCCAGGACTCTCATTACCGTAGGCCAGCAATTAAATAATTTAGTGAATAAGTATCTGAAATATTCAGTCCCTCTTCATTACTCTCTTTTCTCCCCAAAATTTCCTTCCACAAAAATTCTTCCAAATAATATTTAGAATCATTTTTAGTTCATTCAGTTTTTTTTTCTGTGGCTTGTCTGTGTTCTCCATAGGATGCACATAATCTTTCCGTGATGGTCAGTTTCATGTGTCCACTTGACTAGTCCGTGGGGGGCCCAGATATTTGGTCACACTTCATTCTAGGGGTGTCTGTGCAGGTGTTTCTGGATGAGAACAATTTGAATGAACAGACTGAGCAAAGCAGATGCCCTCCCCAGTGTGGGTGGGCAGCATCCAGGCCATTGAGGGACTGAAGAGGATGAAAGACTGCAGAAGAAAGAATCCTCTCTCTGCCTGACTGCCTTCAAGGTGGGACCCGTCTTCTCCTGCCTTTGGGCTCGGGCTGGAGCTACGCCACTGGCTTACCTGGGTCTGGACTTCTCAGCCTCCATAATCACATGAGCCAATTCCTTATAATGAATTATACATGCAAAAAAATGTGCAAACACATCCTATTGGTTCTGTTTCTCTGGAGTGCCATGACAAATACACTTTAAGTAGGAAATTTTAATAAAATCTGGTCATGAACAATAGGGAAAACATAATCTCAATTTTAGGGAAAAAAATGATATATTGTCATCGAAAGAGGCCCCAAAGAACACATGCCAGATGTTAACAAGGCTGCTCATTACTATTGATTTATGTTTATTTTGTGTATAATTCTGCATCTTAAAGCTTTTCTAGAATGAATACTCGTTTCCTTTCCAATTAGGAAGCAATCGATTTCTTTATGATGAATGTTAAAGCTCTGTGTGAAGATGTATCACATGAAAACGACGTCTGAGGAGGTCAACCAATGGTTGAATGGGGCACTTGCAGACGGTTCAACCCGAAAGTGTAGATAAATCCAGGTGAGATGCCCACAACCCAGAACCATGCCCGTGCATGGTCAGCCTCGTGCATGGTCAGCCCCATGCACGGTCAGTCCTGTGCACGGTCAGCCTTGTATGTGGTCAACCCTGGATGGGGATTAGGACCCTCTGTGTAAAGCTCCATAGCAGTTACAGTGGCCACCTGGGCGGGAGTGGAGGCCTCCATGGTGTTTGAAGAGAAGAGATCTGGGCGGGGTCTGATCTCTGCCCTCTACTGATTTCCAACATTTCTTCAAAGCTTGTCTTACTTCTGTAAGGAGGAGGCAGTTAAAGGAGAGTTCTGACCAGATCGCATCCCTGAGCCCAGTTCTGGCCTCGCTGTGTGGGGCCTGTGAAGTGGAGCTTTTTCAGGAGGACTGCGCACAGATACAACAGACGTGATCCGTCTAAATAACCGCAAGAACATGGGTGATAGTAAAACATACTGAAAAAAATAGGAAGTGATGAGTTTGAAGCATTGCCTTTTAAGTTTCATTTATGAAGGTAACATGCACGTATGTAATATGAAATATATATAATAGAAATTTAGTCATTTTTAAGTGGATGATTCAGGGGCATTAAGTACATTCAGAACATTATACAAACATCACTACTCTTCATCTCTAGGACTTTGTCATCATCCCAACTGAAACTCTGTCCCATTAAACACTGACTCCCCATCCCCCTCCCGCACCCCCGGCCCCCACCATCTACTTTCTGTCTCTGTGAATTGGACTACTCTAGGGATCTCATACAAGTGAGATTATACAATATCTGTCCTTTTGTGACTGGCCTATTCCACTCTGCATAACGTTTTCAAGTTTCGTCTATATTGTAGCGTGTGTCAGAATTGCCTTCCTTTCTATGGCTAAATAACATTCCACATGTGTACAGGTCACATTTTGTGTATGCATTCATCAGTTGATACACACTGGGGTTGCTTCCACCTTCTGGCTATTGTGAATGACGCTGCTATGAACACAGGGGGTACAGGATGTGTTTGAGTCTCTCTTTCAATTCTTTTGGGTATGTGCCTGGGGTAGACCTTCTGGATCATATGGTAATTCTGTTTAACTTTTTAAGATACCACCAAACTGTTTTCCACAGTGGTTTCACCATTTTACATCCTACCAGCAATGCATGAACGCTCCAGTTTCTCCGTATCCTCTTCAACACTTGTTATTGTCCATTTTGCTAATTTTAGCGATCCTGGTCAGTGAGAAGTGGTGTCTCACTGAGATTATGATTTGTTTCCATAATGACTAACAATGTTGAACATCTTTTCAAGAACTTATTGACCATCTGTGCACCTTCTTTGGAGAAATGTCTATTCAAGTCCTCTGCCCATTTTTGAATTGGATTGTTGGTGTTTTGTCATTGAGTTATAAGAGTTCTTTATGTATTCCATTACGTTTGTCTTTAATATAATTTATTTAGTTGTAAGCTTACACAATTGAATGCTTAATAACAGCTGGGTTTCACAATCAGCTCACAGAATTCCCGGAAATTTCAGGTTGCCTCTCACATGTTCCTGTGAGCCAGGCCCAGCACATGACTGTTCACCCTTCCCTGGACTTTGTCAGGATTAAAGAAAAGAATGTTTATGGCATTGTTTTGAAAATCTAAGGAAATACCATCATATTACTTACAGCTGTTTATGAGTCAACACTTAAGCCCAGGAAACTCACTAGCATTAACATATCTTTCTTGCTAGCCGAGATTCAGAGGGCAGAGGAGGCTGGAGGGAGAGTAGGATGATGTGCTGGAATCATCTGTGAGCCGACGTTCTGCGTACCCCAACCCCCTGGACAGCTGACAAATCAGAAAGGAGACACCAGTTTCCTCCCACAGCTTTTGAAGAGTCTCAGAGCATTTTAAACCCTTGAAAAGCACTTAGCCGATAAAACCCATTCTAATGAATAAAAGACAGGCTCTTTCGAGCTGCTCGGCCCGTTTAGACAGTGATGGCAAGACTCCCTGCCCCTCGAAGTCCAGGAGACTTTGTCCTGGCCATGGAGCTCTCAGGAGCGCTGTGCTCAGCATTCCTGCTGGCCAGCTCGCCTCCTGCAGGGTGGCAATTCTTTATTCTTCTTGTGTTTTGTTCTTGTTCTGAGTAAGAGAGATCGGAGAATAGTTATTGAAGGCAAAACAGAGGGTCTGCTGAGAACCTAGCATGAGAAACCCACCTCCAGCTGCCCTCTCTTGAGGGCAACACGGGTCCCCACTCTGGTCACACTCTATCCTTTTGTCCTGTTTTACCTGGAACTGTCCTATTTGTTTCCTCCCTCCTTCCCTTCCTTCCTTTCTTTCTAGTCCATCTCAGGTGCAAAGAACAGGATCCATCATCTTTAACTAATCTAGGAAGGGCCCATGGACCCGCAGCCCACGTGACTGCTAGGATCTCACTCAGAACCTGTATCTGAAAACATGGTCCACCCAGCCCGGCCCGGAGGCCTCCACACCCCTGAGGGGAATGTCCTCCTGGTCCAGCGCTCATCCCTGCCTTTTTTACCTTGCATGTATTTTATTATATTTATGTGTATTTCTGAATATGTATGTATGTGTTATACTGTTGGATTTACATTGTTTTTTAACTTTATAAAAGAGTAACACGCAGTGTGCAATCTTACTTTTCCACTTCATATTAGATTGCTAGTGTTCATCAGTATGTTACGCAAATGCAGATCATTTGTTTTGACGGCTGAGTTCTGTTATATCTGGGGCCAGCATGCCAGTGCCCATGGGCCAAATCTCCCGCCTCCTGTTTTTTGTAAATAAAGTTTCATTGGAACAAATGCCGCTTCACATATGCATCATCTATGACCACTTCTCCACTACTGTGGCGGACTCAAGCGTTTGCCACAGAGCTCTGTGGCCCGCAAAGCCTGAAATACTTTATTTTTTTAAGTGTGTTTTCCTTTTTAAAACCACTTTATGGAAGTATGATTGACATGTAAAAAGCTGTACGTATTTAATGTATACAAGTCCATGAGTTTGGGGATAAGTGTACACCTGTGAAACCATCACCTGTCAAGGTCATAGACACCTCTATCACCTCCCGGAGTTTCCTCTTTCCTCCTTCATTATTATTGTTTGTGTGTGTGGTAAGAACACTTAACATCAGATCTACCCTCTTAGCAAATTTTAAGTATACAATACAGTGTTGCTTGCTATCTGCACGGTGCTGTACACTGGATCCCAGAACTCACTCATCCTGCACACTGACACATTGCGCCCCCTCATGGTCTCCTCCCCATTCCCCCTCCCCCAGCCCCCGAAACCGCCATTCCCCTCTCTGCTTCTGTGATTTTGACTATTTTAGGTCCCACGTAGTAGTGAGGTCAGACAGTATTTGTCTTTCTGTGTCTGGATTATTTCCCTTTGCATAATGTCCCCCAGGTTCATCCACATAATCACAAATGGCAGGATTTCCTTCTTTTTAAAGGCTGAATAATGTTCCATTGTATGTATTTACCCCATTTTTTAAATCCATACATCCATTGGTGGAGGTTTGGGCTGTTTCCATGTCTTGGCTGTGGTGAATAATATTGCAGTGAACATAGGAGTGCAGGTATCTCTTCAAGAATCTGATTTTGTTTCCTTTGGGTACACACCTAGAAATGGGATTGCTGGATCCTACGGCGGTAATATTTATAAATTTTGAGGAAACTCCATGCTCCTTTTCATAATGGCTGTACCAATTTACACTCCCACCAACAGTGTAACAAGGTTTCCTTTTCCTCACATCTCCGCCAACACTTGTCATCTTTTGTTTTCTTCATAATCGCCAGCATGACAGAGGTAAGGTGAAATATTGTGGTTTTCATTTGCATTTCCCTGATGGTTAGTGATGTTGAGCAGTTTCTCATGCATCTGTCGGCCATTTGTATGTCTTCTTTTGAGAACTATCTATTCAAGTTCTTTGCCCATTTTTTAATCTGGTTATTTATTTATTTATTTTTGCCATTGAGTTACATGAGTTCCTTGTATATTTTGGACATTAACCCTTTATCAGATATGTGGTCTGCAGGTATTTTCTCCCATTCAGTAGGTTGTCCTTTCATTCTGTTGATTGCCTCCTTTGCTATGAAGAAGCTTTTTAGTTTGATGTGGTCCCACTTGTCTATTTTTGCTTTTGTTGCTTGTGCTTTTGGTATCATATCCATAAACCATTGCCAAGACCAATGTCAAAGATATTTTTTCCTATGTTTTCTTCCAGGAGTTTTGTGATTTCAGGTTTTGCATTTAAGTTTTACATCCATTTTGAGTTGATTTTTGTGTGTGGTGTAAGATAAATGTCCCAGTTCATTCTTTTGCCTGTGGATATCCAGTTTTCCTGGCACTATTTGTTGAAGAGACTATCCTTTCCCCCTTGTGTATTCTTGGTGCCCTCATGGAAGGTTAACTACTAAATACATCCTTGGGTGGATTTCTGGGCTCTCTATTCTGTTCCATTGAGTGCACGTCTATTTTCATGTCAGTACCATAATGCTCGATTACCATAGCTTTATAATACAATTTGAAATGAGGAAGTGTGATGCCCCCAGCTTTGTTCTTCTTGCTCAATATCACTTTGTCTATTTAGGGGTCTTTTGTAATTCCATATGAATTTTAGGATTTTTTTCTATTTATGAGAAAAATGCTACTGGAATTTTGGTAGAGACGGCATTGAATCTGTGGATTGCTTTCAGTAGTGTGGACATTTGAGAAATACTCATTCTTCCAATCCATGAGCAAGGGCTATCTTTCCATTTATTTGTGTCTTCTTCAATGTATTTCATCAATGGTTTTCAGTTTTCAGTGTATGGCTTTTCCACTTCTTGGTCAAATTTATACCTAAGTATTTTTTTTCTTTTAGATGTTGTTGTAAATAAGACTGCTTTTAAAATTTAGGCTTTAGATAGTTCATTGTTAGTGTATAGAAACATGATTTTTGTATGTTGATTTTATATCTTGCAAATTCACTGAATTTACTAGTTCCAACAGGTACTTTTGGGGACTTTTCTAAATACAAGATCATCTCATCTTATATTTGGAGAAAAACAGAGACAATTGGACTTCTTTTCGTTTGGGATGTCTTTTCTCCTTTTTTCTTATCTACTTGCTCTAGCTAGGATTTCCAGTACTATGTTGAAAAAAGTCGCGAGAGTGAGTATCATTGTATTGTTCCTGATCTTAAAGGAAGAGCTTTCATTTTTTTACTGTCAAGTATGATGTTACCTGTGCATGTGTTGCTATATACGCCCTTTATTGTGTTGAGGTACATGACTTCTATACCTAATCTGTTGATAGGCTTTATTGTGCACAGATGTTGTATTTTGTCACAGGCTTTTCCCGCATCTGTTGAGATAATCAGATGATTTGTATCCTTCATTCTGTTACTGTGATATATCAGATTTATCTATTTGTGTGTGTTGAACCATCCCTGCATCCCAGGAGTCCATCGCCCTTGATCACAGTGTATGATCCTTTTCATTTGATGCTAAATTTGGTTTGACAGTATGTTGGGAAGATTCTGCATCTATGTTTACCAAGGATATTAGCCTGTAATTTTCTTTTCTTGTAGTGTCCTTGTCTAGCATTGATATCAGGGTAATGCTGACCTCATAGAAGGAGTTTGGGTGTTCTCTTCAATTTTTTGGAAGAGTTTGTGAACGATCAACATTAATTCCTCTTTAAGTGTTTGGTAGAATTCACCAAGGAAGTGATCTGATCCTGGACTTTTCTTTGTTGGGAAATTTTTGATTATTGATTCAACCTCCTTATTTATTATTGATCTGTTCATATTTCTATTTCTTCATGATTCAGTCTTAATGGGTTGTATGATTCTAGGAATTTATCTGTATCTTCTAGGTTAACCAGTTTGTTAGGTATAACTGTTCACAGCAGTCTCATGATCCTTTGTGTCTCTGTGGTATCAGTTGCTATGTCTCCTCTTCCATTTAAAATTTTATGTATTAGAATCTTCTCTCTTTTTTTCTTAGTCTGGCTTAGGGTTTGCCAATTTTGTTTGTAAGCCAGGTCTGGTGGTGATGAACTCCTTCAGCTTCTGTTTGTCTGGATAAGTCTTTATCTCTCCCTCGTTTCTGAAGGGCAGCTTTGCTGGGTAAAGTATTCTTGGCAGTTTTTTCTTTCAGCACTGCAAATATATCATGACACTTTCCTGACCTGCAAAGTTCCTGCTGGGGAATTCACTGATAGTGTTATGGAGGTTTCTTTGTATGTGAGAAATCGCTTTTCTCTTCCTGCTTTCAGATTTCTCTCTGTCATTGATTTTCGGCAATGTGATTATAAGACATCTTGGTGAAGGCCTCTTTATATTCAATTTATTTGGAGTTCTTTGGGCTTCATGGATCCGGATGTTCATTTTTCTCCCAAGATTTGGGAAGTTTTCTGTCATTATTTCTTTAAATAAGTTTTCTGCCCCTTTCTCTTCCTCTGCTTCTTCTGGGGCTCCTGTATGCATATATTTATTCTTTGATACTATCCCATAAGTCTCATAGCCTATCTTCACTCTTTTTCATTCTTTTTTCCTTTTGTTCCTCTGACTGGACAATTTCAAAGGATCTGAGTTCAAGATCACTGATTCCTTCTTTGGGTTGATCAAGTCTGCTCTTGAATTTGTCTACTGGATTTTTTAGTTCAGTTATTGTTTTCTTTAGCTTCAGAATTTGTTTGGTTTTTTATTGTCTCCATCTTTTTATTGAGCTCCTCATTTTGTTCGTATATTGTTTTCCTGATTTTATATAGATGTCATCTGTGTTCTCTTGTAACTCCTTGAGCTTCTTTAAGATGATTTACTTTGAGTTTTTATCAGGCATTCTGTAGACTCCATTTCTTCTGGGTCAGTCACTGAAGCTTTATTTTGCTCTTTTAGTGGCGTCATGTTTCCTTAATTTTTTATGTTTTGTGAGGACTTGTGTTGCTGTCTTTGTGTTTGAAGAAGCACTTGTCTCCTCCACTCTTTACTTGCTGATTTTGGGAGAGAAAGGTCTCCACCAGTCAGCCCGGCTGGAGATGGGAGTTCTGGGGTCTCTCAGCCGTTTTCTGAGGATACACTTACTCCACTTCTTTTGTTCCTTGTTTGAAGGAAAGTCCTAAGATTGTATTTTTTCTCTCAATCCTGCAAAGACAGGCTGGTTGCTGAAAGCGTCTCGCCTATTTTCCTGTGGGAAGTGCCCTGAAGTGCTCAAGGCTGCACGCCTTCTCCTAATCCAGCAGTTGAGCCAGCTGCTGCTATCTGTGTGCTGTGTGTGGAGGTTTGTGCACACTGCTTGTGGGGGAATACAGGGCCCCAGCTGTGAGGGGGCATGTGGGGTGCTGGGGCTAGAAGTGGGGATCCACAGCTGCAGTGACTTATGGGGTTTCTGGATGGGCTCTTGGTGGAGGCTGCATGCCAGTTCCTAGGGTCTGCAGCTAATCTTGAGATCTGTGCAGTGGTTGCTGCAAACCTTTTCCCCCATTGCCGTCTGCCCTGGACTTTCAGCTGTGCTGGTTGCCTCAATGTTCTGGGCAGGGTGAGACCAAAGTGAACCTGCTGGGAAACACCCCACAAGATGGGGAACCCAGTGCCCACTCCTCTCTCACTTTACCCATGAGAGAAATCGTGGGCCAAGGGGGCCTCTTGGCACTGAGCTGTGCCACCTTGGGGAAGGGGTGACAGTGGTGAAATGAGATCAATCTTCTCACCCTCTCAATGCCACTATTCTTGGATTTTTGGTCCACCAGCATGCTGGCACCTCTTAGCTGTACTCTCAGTTTCCCATGAAGGTCTTCTCATTTATGGGGGTTGCTACAATCAGTGTCTCTCTGGGGGTTTGAGGGCTAGAACCTCCTATTCCTCCATTGTGTTGATGTCATCCTAAAGCCTGAAATATTTCCCATCTGGCCCCTTACAGAAAAGGTTTGAAGATACCCGCACAGTTGTTTCTCAGTTTTGGCTGCTGTGAAGGATGTGTGGAGGGTCTCGTCTGTGTCTTCTGGTCCATGTTTAAGAGTCTCCCTTGGATGAGTACTTAGAAGTGTAGTTGTGAGTCACATGGTGGTGATGTTCAACTTTGGGAAATGATACCTGAGAGTTTTCCAATGTTTTGCACCAATTTATGTTTCTACTAATAAAGTAAGAGACCCTGGGGGGGATTCTCGTTCTCTCCAACAATTGTTATTGTTAGTCATTTTATTTTATTGCCAATTGAATGGGTGTAGACATGTTTCACTGGGGAGCCATGGCAGATATCTTGTCAGGGGTCTCCTGTAAATGCAGTCTCTCCTGGGAAGCAGAATCGGACCTCTCAGCTCCTGCTCTCTGGGTGCTGCGGCCCCTGAGATGGAGCTTCTGATGGGGCTGCTGGGGCAGCTTGGTGAGCGCAGGAGGAGGTTTATCATGGTGAGGTAGGACAGGCAAACGGCAACTTCATGCCTGGTCTTGCAGAAGCATTGAGTCAGCCTCCCACACCTCAGAGATTTTCTTGGGAGTGACTGTAAGGATTTGGAAGGTTGTGTTTGTGGGTACATCTCCCAGTGTGCCTCTGATGCTCAGAGGGAAGAGCACTAGACCTCAGACTCTGCAAGCTGATACCTCTTGGTGTCTCAGGGGCCCTAAGCCACTGTCTGGCCATTATTTGGGGGTGTTCAGGCTCTGCTGCTGTCCAGCTCTGGGGAAGGTTTGGGAGTAGGCTGGCATCAAGCTCTGCAGCTTCCTCCATGCGATGTGGTCACCACACAATGACCTGGCTATGCGTGGAACCATCACACTTGAACAAGAGAGGGCACAGACTCTCAGTCCTGCCCTGGCCTGGCCAGACCTGCAGTGTTCCTTCCTTTCTGTGCTTCTGGTGTTAAATGAATGAATGAATGAACTAGTGAGAAGGAGCTTGTACCACCATGATGAAGAGACCAGGACACCCAGGGTTGGTGGGGATGTTGCAGAGGCTGTGGATGTAGCCTAGAGGAGAGTCAGGTGGGAGACATTCGTGCTGTGAACATTAGAAAAGCTACTGAGTGAAGAGGACTCAGTTTGCTCCCCGTGGTCTCAAGTGGGAGAAATGTGGCCAACTGGGGTGTGCTACAGGGGATGGATTCAATGCAGTGTAGGAAGCGTTTGCTGAAGTCCAAGCTCCCCACGGCTGCCACAGGCTGGCTCAGTGCTATCACTGCTGTCCTCCTGCTGTCAGCATCGCCATCACCACCAACATCACTCTTTCAACTAGGTGAGGAATTTTATGCATCCACTTGACTGGGCCAATGGGTGCTGAGATATTTGGTTAAACATTAATTCTGGGTGTGTCTGAAGGTGTTTCTGGGTGAGACTAGAATTTGAATTGGTGGGTGGAGTAAAGTAGACGGTCCTCCCCAGTGTGGATGGGCGTCATTCGACGAGTTGAGGGCCTGAGTAGAATAAAAAGGTGGAAGAAGGGAGAATCCGCTCTCCCCTTCCCTCTTTCCCTCTCTCTGCCTGACCGTTGAGCTGGGACGTCAGTCGTCTCCTGCCCCTGGACTGGGACCTACACTGTTGGTTCTCTTGGGGTTGCAGCTTACGGACGCCAGATTGTGAAACTTCTCAGCCTCCATAATCCTGTGAGCCAATTCCTCATAATAAATCTCTTTATGTATCTGTATCTATATCTATCTATCTATCTATCTATCTATCATCTATCTATCATCTGTCTATCTTTCTGTCTCTCTGCCTGTCTACTTCCTATTGGTTCCGTTTTTCTAGAGAACCCTGACTAAAACAGTGACTTTGGATAAAAATGCTGACAGGAGAGGGATCCTGGGGTAAACAGGGGGCTGGGGCCGAGAGTCTGCTTCTAGCCCCACCCTGCCACGGACCAATGGGGAGGTGGGGAGCTGGGCCTCCTGCCGGTTTCTTCTAACAGCCTCCAAGTCCTTTCCCAGAGCTTAGCTGGACCCCGATGATCGCCAGTTGTCCTAGCATCTCCCTCACAAAGGCAGGCTTCCACATGAGCCCCGATTCCTGCAAACTCAGGAGTTCTCTTGGGGAAAGTTGTCAGAATGAGACACCAAACTCTTGAGCACGGCTCAGCAATTCTGAACTCCAAGTGACCCCCAATCAGAGTGATTTGTCTAGCAAACAATAGCAGAGGATTGATAAGAGAGGTAGAGGAAGGCCCCCTCCTCGTGGTTAATTGCCTCTAAGCTTTGGAAGAGAGCCTGGCACGTTTCCCATCGTGCCCCCTCAGGAAACTGTCTCCTTCCTAGAGACGCAGGAGTGAACCCCAGAGCTGCGAAGCCATGTTTTTGGCAATATTACAATGCCTCCATTCCCCTTTGAAGTTGGTGGTGCGCCGCTTGGCCTGAACAGTTCTGCTCTCGGGGGGCAAGGACGTGTGTGCACATGAATTTGTGAGATGCACAGAGAACCGTATTATGTCTTATTACGGTCTCGTTCCTAATTCTTCACACATCAGAGATTATCCAGAAGGTGGCAGAAGCAGAGGAAGCCATTCTGCAGGTTAGAAAGAGGCCTCGCAGGGAGCGGCCCAGCGTGCACCCCAGCTGTGGCTGGAGCAGCGTCCCAGACAGGCCACCCCCCACATCAGGACAGAAACCGGACCCCGAGGAAGGCAGTGATGGCCACTTTTCCTCACAGCGTTCTCCGCACCGGGTTTTGCCCATCACAAGCCACACGTGATCATTTTGTGTATTCATCTCTCCACGTATTTATTCATTCATGAAAGAGCACTTTAGACACAATCCATTCTGTGAAATGGGCGAGATGCCCCTTGAGATGTGACAAGGGAGGGCAGGGCACAAGGCGAGCACAATGGCCGGAACAGAGGGAGAGGCAGGGCGAGACTGTTCCATGGGATGAGTAAGGGAGAAGGAAAAAGACAAATCCAGAAATTCAGTTATGTTAACTTATCTCTGCTGTTGATCCCACATTCCTACCTGAAAAAAAGGCCCTAATTACTGTACCTCTAATGACTGAGATGACAAATCAAGGCACGTTGGGGCTGCTGACGGTGAAAATTTAATTTAGAAGCCTCTGTGTGGGGGAGGATGTGGGACACTCAGTGATTTACAGCCAGAGCGCTCTTTCCTGGTTCTTCAGGTCATTAAACGTACACGCCAAATACCTGTGACCACCTGTGCGGGCGTGGGCTTCTGCCACCTCTGTTCTTTCCTTGTTTCCACCCGAGGACCCCGGAGCCACTTTATTCTCGAAGTCCCGAGGGAGGATATTGTGTAGTTTCTTCTCCTGAAACCAAAGATCAGCCGTCTGGGAATGGAGAAGGCACCCCAGACGTCATCTGGGTCCCTCAGTCTTGTGGCAGCTTTCCGAGGCCATGTCTGCCCTCTGTGCACACATTGTCCTAAGTATGTCCCAAAAGACAGCTGGAGTAACAGTCGTGTCACCGCTGCTCTCTGCAGACATAATTATATAGAGAATGCATTTAACGCTTCAGTGGGCAACTTGGTATAACAGTTTAATTTTTCACTGAAATCTAAATTTGCTCCCAGACTGTATATTTTTCTATCACGTTAGATAATCAATCTGAGCAGAAATCCAATTTTAACTCAATCAACACCTCTCTGGAGAAGGTTCCACAGATGCTCAGTCCCCCCACCTCAGGTTGCTTGAGGCTGGGAGTTGGGTGGTGGTGTCCGGGGTCTGCATGGGCAATCGGGGAGGGGTCCCCAGGCTGACCGCAGCCTCTCCAAGATGGGCCGGTGGTCCCCGGGGAGCTGGGACCCTCAGCAGAGACTGGGTGGAAGCACGGAGCTGCCTGGTGCACAAGGGCACTGAGGGTCCGAGCCACTTCCCCTCCTGCATCCTCCTGGCCACGACGGGGAGGCCAGTCTGCAGAGAAGTGTCTGGACAGGTGGGGACCTCAGAGTCTCCCAAAAGCCTTCCTGTCTCTCCTCAGTCACTCATTTATTGTAGTGCCTTCCATAGAAAATACTGGAATGGTGTTAAAGGCTGCTAGACCCTCTGTGCACAGGAGTTCCAGGAAGCTGCCTGCCCACTTATAGAGAGCATTGTGTCCCCAAAGTGTTTGGGGACCCAGCTCCTGATCTTGGCCGCGAGCCTTCCATGCGGACTCAGCGTGGGGCGGACGCTTCTCTGAGGTTTTCATTCGTCTCCTCCCTGCCTTCTCTGCACAGGGAGGGAGCCTTTACTCAGCGGTCACAGACGTGTGGTTTGGGGGATGGGGCAGTGACCAAGACAGATAGACAGATGAGGTCCCCCCCAGGCCACCTGACACTGAGCCAGTGTCCCTCCAGTGGATTGCAAGGAGCTCTGTGACTGCCACAACCAGAAATAATTGACTGCAAAGAAACACCTCCAGCTGTGGATGGCAGTTTCTCTTCCCTGAACAGGAAAGACTTGCTAATTAGGCCAAATGAGAGGGAGTCTGCTGGAATTTATGAAAATATTTTATTTTTTGAATTATTGAAGTGCAGTCCAGCATTATTATGTGAGGTTTAGGCAGAAGCTGGCAGAGCATCACAGGGTCGCTTGCTCGGGCATCCTCGACTGGCGAGCCAGCCCTGCGATTTCTGACAGCGTCTCAAGCTAGCGATGGAGAGAAGACTTTGTGCAGCTGCCCTTCACCGGGCGCCTGCTCAGTCCACCTGCAGGACGACGTCTGGGCTTTGGCTCTGCTTACAGACGGAGGGTCACCGCGCTGGGCCCACAGCAGGTCACAGCAGCACCAGTGTGTGCACCAGGCTTTCCCAGCACAAGCAACGGCCGCTGTGGAAAGATCCAGGGCAACATCTTCTCGACAGGTGCGCGCATTAGCAGGTGTCCTGGCACATTCTCCACTCGGCCACTGTCCCTGCCGATCCCCTGGGCCCCCGATAGCCTCATAGCCTCTGCCTTAGCCGTGGTTTAAGCGTCCTCTGAGCACATTGGCTTCTGTCAATGCACACGTGGATAGAGGAGGGATCCCAGGGTCCACGTGACGATGCTCCCATCAGTCCTTGGGATCCAGGGGAGGGTGTGCCCAGCCCTGTGACAGGCGGTGTGAGTGATGAGCAGGGCCGGTCAGACCTGGGACTGACAGAGCCAGACTCTGGGCGGAGCAGTAGGGATGGCACCCAGGGGGAAAGCAAGACAGAGGAGGAGCCCGGAGTGGAGAACCACCCATGGCATTGTCTTAACCGTGTTTTCTGGTTTCTGTGCCTGATGCTGTCACATGGGGGACCTTGCTGACAAGGAGGGACTGCCCCTCTTGAGGTTAGCCAACTCCTAGACTGCAAAACCCTCTCCTATGAGCACGCCTTTCATATGCAAACTGACCGCCCAGTGCCCACAGCTCCAACCGCCCCATCATAGCTCATCACTCAGGCTGCACTGACGTCCCAGGACAGGGGTCAGACAGCCACGGTGGCCCCACACCTGCAACCTGCTGAAATCACTCCAAGCTGCCATCCCAAACCCTGTTAGCTGCTCATCCTGTCTTGCCCTTCTTCCCGCAGAGACCACAATAATAACGGCCCCCTCGCTCTCTCTGGCTCTGACAGACCCGGTGCCTCCCTGCACAGCCCTCCACGGTGTGGCATGCCCCTCCTCTTGGGAGCTATGAGTAATGAGCTGTCTTTTTGGTGGCAGTCATCTCCTGAGCCATTGGCCTCATGACCTGAACAGCAACAAGCCCACATGTCAGGACAGGCACAGAGGGCCGTCCCTGCAGTGCCAGGTGGATGTCAGGTGGGGGGACTCCAGCAGGGTGTGCAGGGTGAGCAAACGCCACGATCGGAAGGAAATCCCTGGCCATTAGTGGGAAAGGAAAGGTTCATTTATCTTGACCCCAGTGGTGGTCAGCGATGAGGCCAGGAGACTTCTTTTGGTCGAAGTTCAGGCCCCACCTTGGAGGGCGGGCTGTACTCAGGGGGCCCCAGCCTGGTGGTGGGTGTAGGGAGGGAACGGTCGGCTCTAGCCTGGGGGTGGCCGGTAAGGGTCAGAGCTGACACGGAGGCCAGTCCCCTCCGTCCATCACAGGCCGGTGGGCTCCACTCTGGGAGCATTGTCCATGTAACACCGAGGGCACAGCTTTCCCCAGGACCCCTCCTGACCCGGTTCTAGTTTGCCATCTGTTGAACAGGGCTCAGGCCCCCATTTCCTCATTAATAAAGTGGGGCTATGCCGGGGGTCTGTGCAACAGTGCGACAACTTCTGGGCACTGCCAGGGCCGCGGCTGGGACGGGTGCCCCTGCCCCCGGATCCTCAAAATAGCGCCCCTGCTGGCATGTGGCTGATCTGAGGACGGTATGTGGCCCAGGGGCCCCTCCTCGAGCTGCAGTGGGCCTGGGTGCAGGGCAGACTTGCCACGTGTGGCCTCCAGGTGGGGATGGGGTCCCTGCAGGCAACAGGGAAAGCTGGGAGAGCTCTGGTCCACAACCATCAGGGCGGCCAGCGGCTCCTCCAGGCGGGCTCCGGGAGACAGCCCCGCTCTGTGATCTTTACAGATTTTGATTGACGTTGCCAGGTTAGGAGACAGATGGATTAATTTTCCTGCCGTCCCAAAGCTGCTGCCACCTGACCCTCGCCTCGGCTGAGCGGCTGGGCGTGCACCTGGGCACCCCTCCCGGTGGGGCCTCGCTGGCTCCGGTGCTCCGTGAGCCTGCGCGAGGAGGCTGGGAGGGGCAGGAACGGGAGGCGCTTCTGTCAGAGATGCACAGAGGGGCTGCCCCATGGCGGGGACCTGCTGTGCATGTGGGACGGAAGTCTGGGCAGGTGGGAAGCACAGGGCTGGGTGGGGACCCAAGGCCAGGCCCCAGACCGCTCCATCACAGAGGGACATGTGGGTGGTCACTGGGCCCTCAGACCTCAGTTTACTCATGTAGCAAAGGGTTGTGGGCACAAGGTGACCATAGCTCCTGTCCGCTCAGTGACCCACCCATTGATTATCTGACCCCCAGCATTCACTGAGCAGCACTCAGAGCCAACTAGGCAGAGGCAGGGCCAGCCAAGCCCCCCACCTCCAGGCATTGGATGACGGGCTGATGGACGCCCTGTGTGCTTGTCCAGAGCCCTCACGGACACCGAGCTTCTGCTGTGAGAGGGGCCCTGGCCCTGTGCCCAGCCTTCCTCCCAGACGTCCCCCTGGATTTCACTCCCGACTCTGCCTACAGGAAGTGTGTGCTGTGCAGTCCCGAAGCCAGGGCAGAGCCCGGGTTAGATTCCTGTCTGCATTTACAGGCCGGGACCGCCGCCCAGCCCCCTGAGCCTGTGTGCCGGCCTGTGATGAGTGATCGTCCTCCTCTGACCTTCGTCACAAATGCCCTGAACAAACGGACACTGAAAGCATTCAGACGCAGAAAGGGAACCGCCAGGTCTGCTTTATAGGGGCCCGCTGAGTGCCACGGGCTGCAGCCCTTCCTCTCCCAGGGTCTAGGGCATCAGAGTGCAATCTGGAGCCCCTGACGCTGCTGCCCTCTTCCAGTGGGGAATCTGGGCCCAGGAACAGGGGCAGGTGCCTGGACTGCAGGCCAGGAAATCTCCAAACTGACGCGGACCTCGGCCCTGACCCTGCCCGGCCCCCAGGTCCTCACCTCTGAGGACCACCAATAACTGACACCTCCCACAGCCTGGACACGCCAAGCAGGGGGCATGGCCACCTCTGGGGGACGCATCTCATCCACTGGCCAATATTTCTCTGAGAGGAGGACACTGGAGCCCAAACGGAAACGCCCATGATAGACGGGTCTTGGTACGTTGTGTCAAGGAGCCCAGGGTGGACACTAGAAAGAACCAGCTGAGTGCACGTCTGTGACCTGGGAAGATGGTGGCGACACTTGTCAGGTGGGGAGAAAACAGAACAACGGCAGTGCAGAGCAAAGCGAGGAGCGATGCGACAGAATCGATGAGATTAAGAAGGCGCCGTGTAGCCGTGGGGTTCGGCAGCCACGTGGCGTAAACGCCAGGAGCTGGGACGCTGCGAAGAAGGAGTCTCTGTCACGTGAGGGCAAGGCTGGGCCCTCCTGGCCGAGCCCGAGTGTCGGCACTCATCCTGGCTCGGGGGTCTCTGCCCTGAAGGACAGCGAGGCGACGCAGTAGAGCAGGCCGTGGTCCACGCCCTACATGCGTCCAAGGCCATGGCTGACGGCGAGGGGTGTGCTCGGGTGGACCAGAAAACACTGGACATCTGGACGCTGTGGGCTGAGAAGCTGCAAACACAGAAGACGGCAGTGGGGATGGTGGTCCTGCTACCCACAGGCGACACCATCTTAGCCACACAAGGAGGGGGCTCTGGGTGTGGCCAGGACCAGGTGGGCACCCACTTCCTCCTGCGCCGGGGTACGTGGGCATCTCTGTGCCAAAGGGACCAGGTGGGGCAGCCCCCACCCTGCTCGCTTGTGCTCAGTTTGCAGAAGGCACCAGCGTGAATTCTTCTCGGCTGTAACTCTCTGTTTTGTTTCCTCCGGAGAGTCAAGCCAAGCCATCTGGGGAAAGGGTTCTCTGAGCCAGTCTCCACATCCACAGGACGGAGACCCTCCCTGCTCCTTGTAAGGTCATCAGGAGACGAAGTAACCCAACACCCAAACTACGCCCAGCATTGTTATCGGCCGAAGGTGACATGAATGGAAGCACGCAGCAGTCGGAAGATGTTGAAGAGACTGTTTATAACTGAGGGGCAGGCTAGGATTTCTAAATTAAAACTTTAAACCTAGAAGTCATGAAAATATTTGACTCCATAAAAAAGTTTCAACCGTGTTCTAACGAAAGCCGCCATAAATTAAGTGGGAAGACAAGGTACATGCAGCAGAAAATATTACAGCACGTAAAGCAGAAAGTAGATTAACACTCAGAATAAATAAGGAGCTCCTATCAGTCAATAAGAGACACAAACTGGAGGCAAAGCGCACGGATTTATAGAAGAAAAAATGTGCACACACGGGCACGTGAGAGACGCCCGTCCCAGGAATCAGGCGGCTCCAGCAGAACGGAGTGTCATCGTGCTTTGGCAGGTGGGCCACAGCTTCCAACTGAGGCCGATTAAACTGGGAGGTCTAAGGGGAGGGACCAAGAGGTGATGGGCAGAAGCCGAGACTGGCAGAGCCGTTGTGGAAACAATTGCATGTTGACATAAAAAGCGACAACGTAATTACTCAGTGAGTCCACTGGTAGAAAAATCTAGATTAAAACATGAGAAGTCAACTGCAGACTGTTGCACAGAAGTGCGTGTGCACGTGGACAAAGTGTCTGCACAGCCACACTCAGCACAAAGTTGCTTATGGAGCAGAACTTAATGTCCATCAGCAAGGAAGTGGCTGAATAAGGTCAAATTGTAATGCATCCATGCGAATGGTTCTAGGTTCATACATATATATACTTTTTTTTTTTTTTTTTGGTGAGGGAGATTGGCCCTGAGCTAACAACTGTGCCTGTCCTCTTCCACCTTGTACGTGGGACGCTGCCACAGTATGGCTTGATGAGTGGTGCGTAGGTCCACACCCAGGATCTGAAACCATGAACTCCAGGCCGCAGAAGTGGGGTGTGCAAACTTATCCACTATGCCACCGGGCTGGCCCCTCTAGGCTAATATTTTAAAAAAGAGAGAGAGAGGGAGAAATATGTTTGTTCTGACACAGAAAGAGCCCAAAAGACATTTTCAAGTCATGAAAGCCCATTGCAGAGCCGAGCCTGGAGTGGTCCCCATGAGGCAACTAGGAGAAGGGGTGGGGGTGTGTGTGTGCTTGCACATACGTGTGTGCGTGTCTGTGTGGTATGTGGGTGTGTGTGCATGTATGTATGTGTGTCTTTCTGTGTGTGTCCGTGTGTATGCTTTTGTGCACACACACGCACACAGAGGCAGCCCTGCTCAGGGGGATGAGGACCCTCAGGCAGAACACTCTGGGATGGATGTGAACTCTGGGGTCCGGGTGAGTGGAGGGAGGCGTCGCACTGTGCAATAAAAGAAAGAGCAGAAAAATAAGAAACAGACAAAAAAAGAAAGAAAGAAAGCAAGCCTCTGGGCCACACCTTGTCCAAGATCCCCGAGCACCCTCCTGGTCAGAAGTGGCCAGCCGGGCCCGTCTGCTCCCCGCCACGCCCTCCTGGTGACAGAGGCTGCGAGGGGCCCCTGGACCTCCTTCCATTTGTCCCATCTGAGGCAGAGGCATTGGGACACAGGTGGGGCAGGTGAAGGCCTGGAGTCCTCATCCTGCCTGCCCTTCCCAGGGGCCATGTGGAAGGTCAGGCAGGCCAGTGTCCAGCCTCCACCCGCCCCTCCATGGGGCTGCTTCCGTCAGGAACTCAGCCCAGCTTCAGTGTCTTCCTCAAGCTGTGTTCTCTCAGTAAGCAATAAAATAAATTACAGAAGGAATTAGTTTACGTTTTGCCTGTGGTGACCTCGAGGGCTGGCTCAGCCTTCCTGGCCCCAGTGTCTCTATCTTGCACGGCTGAAATATCTTCACTGACCAGAGACATTTGGGGCAAAGCACAGTCAAAGAGCTGGAGAAGTGATGCTGGGAGCAGGGACCGAGCCAGCTGGATCAGATTCCTAACTGTGGCTCCTTGGTGCCGTGGATGCATAGCATCTGCCATCCAGGGCCCAGTGACCCCTGCCCAGCGTCATCCCTGGGCCCGTGGGCACTGCTTCCCCTATAAGGCCCTCTGCCCTGGGCCTGGAGACCCCACCGAGACCCCCAAGGTGAAGCCGCCTCTCCCCACGGTGTCACATGCACAGATTCTAACTGGTTGCTGTTCTATTTTCTCCTTTAAGATATGCCCTGAGAACTGGGTCCCCCAGGGGTTTCTAAAAGACCCAAATGTGACAAAGGAAGATGGACGTCATGGACAGAACAGTTAACCACGCAGGAGACAAGTAGGTCAAGATGGTAAGAGAAGCGCAGAAAGGCAAGACTGAGAGTCTCCCGGCAGGAAGCAGATGGGGGCGGGAAAGGCTGGAAACTTGGGCAGTATTTGGTTGATTATAGAAATCTGGCAGGAGAAGTTTGCAGGACAGTACAGATCAAATCTCATGTAATGTGGGAAACGTGAATGACAAGATAGGACATGAGAAGGGCCTTTTTGGGAAAGGTCAACACTCCAGTGAGCAGAGACACAGAAAGAGGATGGAGTGATGAGGAAGAGCCTGACACAGTGCCTGGGAGTCAGGGGTCCTGAGGATGACCATGCAGGACTCCCGTGGACACTGCCCAGTGGGGGTCAGGACATCGTGATAAAAGTGTCAGAAGTGACCCCAGGGACGGACCAGCCCTCACTGGGATGGGGGACCCCTTCTCCTCCGTAACCCTGAGTGCTGGGAGAGCACTTGAAGTTCCCGAGAGCTGGGGTAGCACCTCTCGTGCCCTCAGGTAACAGGGGCGACAGCAACTTCCCAGGTGGGTCAAGTCGTTGGCTCAAAGCCACCTTCTCGTGCGGTTTTCTCACCTCCTACTTTAACGTGCACCCTCTCTGCATTCATCCTCTCTTCTTTCGCTTTGCTTGGCCCTTCTGCCCACGTGCCAGTCACCCCCAGCCAAACCCGACAGCCTTCCCCACCCCATAAATCTCTGCGGCTGAGTGAGGGGAAGGGAGCAGACACCCCCATCTTCCTTGGGAAAGTCACTGAGCGAATGTTCCTGAGAAAGGAGACACCCGTCAAACAGCAGGAACAAAGGTGGGGGGTCGCTGTTTGGAGTCCCAGCATGAGGTCGGGCAGGTCCGAGTGGGGGAGGGTCCAGGAGGCAAGTGCGAGAGGGACCAGCAGAGTCGTGGGCAGAGAGAATCTGGGAAGCCCCACAGGTATTAGAAGCAGCTGAGGGTGTGATAGAAAAAGAGGAAAACAGGCTGAGAAGACCCCAAATGCCCTCGTGGGACAGATGATGTCATTGTAGGGTCTCCCCTGGCCCTGGGTCTGGAAATCTGCATATTCGTAAATGAAGTTGGCACAGGCACCTGAGTTTCCTCGTTTAGAAAACAGCTGAAAACTTAACAATGCAGAACAGAAGGCCATGCCGTCAGCCTGGGCCAGGAGCTGGGAGAACGTGGGGGGAGGCAAGCAGGAGGGGGGGGGGGGGGTCTTTGCAGACGCCAACCTGCAAAAGGTGGTCGGAGAGTCCACCTAGAGCAGACGGCGCAGGAACAAAGGCGCACGGTTCACAGGGAACGGACGTGGGAATTTGGAAAAGCACCTGACCCCATCACAGGGGCCTGCCTAAGTGGGCCGAGCGATTTCATAGCAGAAAGTCAATATTCGATGTCAGAAGCCGGTAAATGAAAAATCAGCAGATAAACCTCTCGCGTAAGGAGACGGGCAGGGACCACAAGAGGAACAAAGGAAGGGCTGAGTGCGATCAAGTCGCCTCTGAGGAACAGGTCCTGGGCGGATTGGCCCATTTGAAATTCTGAAATAATCACACATATTCTTTTGATAAAAAAATAAAATATGTAACAAATAAAAATAAATACGGTGCTCTGAAAAGTCCTGTCTCCATGGTGCAAGGGAAAAGAAGTGCCCACCTTAACCCCAGCCCTGCCCGGCACGCCCCCCTGGTCATCAAGCAGCACGGGCTCTGGGTACTGCGTCCTCTCCTCTCCCGGCAAAGAGTTACTCCAGGAGCCTGTCCGCTGTCCCCACAGCCCTTCCAGGTGACCGCAGCCTCCCTGCGGGTGGCCTGTCATCTCCTCTAGAATAACACACACGTCCACACGCAGCCGCGGGGAGGGAGGATGTCTCTGGGGATGGCTCCCATTGGAACTTCTGAATCCAGAAGAGGCTCCAGCGCAGGCTTTGGGGGTATCTCAGATCGAGGGTGGGGATCCTGCAGGGCTGGGGCGTCTTCTTGCCTCAGTTCTTACCTGAATTATTTTCATGGCTTGAAATTCTATAATCTGGAGACTCCTTCTTTCCTCCCACAGCCAGCCTCTTCTGAGATCCAGACCTGAATACCCACTTGCTGGCAGACGTCTTTGCCCAGTCGCCCTGTAGACAAGCTGCCTGTCCAGGGTGGGTCTCTTGATCTTTCCCTCCATGACCCCCTTCCATCCACGCGGACAGGTGGGCAGAAAGGCCGGACAGAACTCCTCCACCTCCTGGGTCCTGGGCAGGTGGACATCTACCCTCCCACCTTCATAACCTGTCTCCAAGCCCCTGCTTGATTCTCCCAGCTCCCGCCCCCCGGGAGGGCCCCTCCAGCTGGCCTCCTGACTCCCCTTCTCCCCACTGTCCTCAGTTGTCACCACAGAACGTCCCTCGGGAGCCTTTTAAGGCGTCAGGCCAGATGGCCTCACCCTGCCTTGCAGGCGCCCCTGGTGATTTTCCCCTGGTGATGGCCCACGGTCTCGCCCCCAGGGCTCTCCAGCGCTGTCTCAGGTGCCCCTCGATATGCCCAGGCTGGATGTTTCATTTCCTCACAGGAGCGAGTGCTTTCCTGACTCTGCTGAGAAAGCTCTTCCCCCCTCGCTGCCATGGCTGAGCTTAGGGACACTCGAGGAGTCAGGTTGGTAAACCCAGCAGTCCGTCCCAACCAGCTGTGCCCATGCCCCGCCTCGTAGCGTCTGGTTTTCCACTTCATTTATTAGCATCTCTGAGCGAGCACTGGTGCATGCTTGCTGTCCCCCCAGCGAGGCCGTGAACCCCGACAGGGCCTAGCCCATCCCACCTTGTTCTCTGCTCCATCCCAGTGCTGAGCACGTGCCTGACATAGTTGATGGGTTGCTTAGTAAATATGGGCTGAATGAGTGAGTGAGTGAACGCACAAACCCAGGCGAAGTTAGTCACTGTCCCTGGATTCTGGGTTGCCATCTTGGGGGTCCTCTCTCTCTCATCACCTGGTGACATTTCAGAGCTTGAGGGCTGGCATGGCAGCCTATCTCTGATTTCCCCGAGGACCTCAAGCCTTCGTGAGCACAGCCC
This sequence comes from Equus asinus, assembly GCF_041296235.1. Lineage (NCBI taxonomy): Eukaryota > Metazoa > Chordata > Mammalia > Perissodactyla > Equidae > Equus > Equus asinus. Next base: position 13,641,647 of record NC_091793.1, on the reverse strand, counting down.
CTGGGCAGTGGAGAGAGGACAGCGACTGCTCTGGTGTCTTTGCTGACGGTGGCCCTCCCGGGGCCGGGGCTCTGGTCTCCGTGATTGAGCACCATGTCCTTCTGCTCGGTTGTCTGTGCAGACGTGCGCCCCTCCCTGGAAGGCTACTGTCTGGAACTGGAAACCAAGTGCCTGGCATTTCAGTGAGAAGTCCAGAGCCCGGCAACCACTACTCTGACTGCCCCTCCAGGCCTCTGGATGACCCTGGGCCCTACCGCAGGCTCAGCTCCTCTCTGGTGCTCCCATGGCCCCGGGCTTCAGAGTTCCACCTGGTGGTGGTGCACACAAGTCAATAGTGGTCACCTGCATCATGCCAGGTCCGACAGTCTTTATGTGCTACAGGTGTTGTGGAGAATTTTTATGGCAAGCAATTTCTATTCTTCTATTGATTGATCGATTCTTGCCTGATAGATCTCCAGGACTCTCAGTTTCCTGTCTGCCCCTCTCTTGCTTCTTGTTCAAGGAATATATGAATTTTAAATAAATATTTGCATGCACAGGACAGCTACCATTCGAATAAAGCTCACGTGCGTCCTCTTGCAAATATAGATTTCTTTGCTTCTTTGCAAGATGAATAATGTCCCCTAAATGTATCTGCTTTGTAAATCCAAGTTTTCATACATCATGTTTTCCTGAAGTATAGCTTTTAGATAAGTAGATGTTTCTCATTCCTCCTTGAAGATAATGTTCTAAGAAGGAAATACATCTTTTGAGAAAGCAGAACAATTTATAATAACTCGGACAAGGACTTTTCCTGCTCATCCCGTTATGACCCAGACATGGGCTCAGAACAAAGATTTTATCGAGAGCACAGTGCCCCTCGGCTGGGACTCCGTGCTCCGAGTGCACTAATTATGACCGGCTGCTTATTCTTTAAATCTGGTCCTCATGTGTGACCCGTGACATTTCCTTCATGCTGCCATGAGTCCTGCCAAGCAGACGTCAAGAGACCTTAGACCTGTCACCTCGTTAAACGGACACAGAGGGGCCCTAAAATGTCCCAGCACCACCAAGTGCTGCCCAGACTTCCTGCTCAGGGGGCAATGACCGGACGAAGGAGGGAGCGCTGGGGCCCACCCGCAGCTGCCCAACGGCCAGGTATATCTCAGAAGTGCGGGAGCCTTCCCAAGCCTGGGACTCAGTTTCCCCACCTGTCAAACAGAGGGTTTTAATGAGACTCTGTTTAACGATTCAATGGCATTTCACGCCTTCACACTTCTGTGGACAATCTTTTAACTAAGCCATGTCACGTCCCCCCAATGCTACAGGTATTGAAAGCAGCTTTTGGCAAATGTGATCTGGAGCAGAACTCCAAGACGGAGCACAGACAACGGCCGAGATTCTCAGCTTGAGGGAGGCGGGGCCTGTCCTCCCAAGGAGGCCTCACAGGACTTTGGAACTCTAAGCCCCACATTCCAGACTAGCACATCCCAATGGCCTGAGACATCTGCTAGTCTGAAACTCTCTGGTCTTAAGGCTCTGGTACAGTAGCACCTGCAGGAAGGGCTGGCTCCCCACAGAGCCCTGACCCATCGGAGGGTCTCTCTCTGGGGCCTGTGTGTGAGGACAGAGCAGATAGGTGGTGCAAGAAGGGGTGTAGCTTTTGCAGGCAGGTTTGAAACAACCGTTATCCTCTCTCTTTGGGCTGCAAGGGATGCATTTCCGCAAAACATCCAAAATGATTGATCCTCACAGACAAGCATGACTTGGGTCCCCGCCCTACAGGCCGTTGGGTCTCACCTCACTGTGGACAGACTGTCTGCGGGGTTGCGTTGACTAGTCAATTCCACAGAGACATGGGCAAGCCCTGGAGTGGCTGGCAGGTGATCAGGAGGCAGGGACTTGCAGGCACCGTGCATCCACAGACCAGACATGAGTCAGGGCTAGCGACGCACAGGGTGAGGCTTGATCCCCAGGCCACTGGCCAGACAAGAAGCGGAGAAGTGGACGTGGACTCAGAATGAGAGTGGCTGTCTCCTGGCGGGGGGGGCAGTGCTCAGGCACCAGCGGGGTGTGGGGGATGGGGGACCACCTGTGTCAAAGACGAGGCACGACCTCGTGCCACTCCTGCATGGCACAGAGAGCCTGCAGACGCACACGTGTGCGGAAAACTGTCCTCCCAGAGGGTCACGACGAGGCCACATAACAAACAACCACGCTGTGAGAAGTCCGGCTTCCCAAAGGCTCTCAGCACCCTGCGCTCAGCTTCTTTTTAATCTCGGCTGGTTTTCTGGGGGGGGAACCTTCCTCCTCCATGGTGATTAAAGTTGAGTGTCTTTGACCACTATTTTATACTTATCTGTACTGGTGTTTACAGTCCTTGAATGATAGTAACTGGAGTCCTGTGGCCACGCGCCAGAGGACCACTCACCTCCCCTCCCCGCCCCACGAGCATCCTCCTACACACTCACTCACACTCACACTCACACTCAGTCACACTCACACACACTCACTCACACTCACACATATAAACACACTCACACATACACACATGCTCACAGACATGACCCTGGGATTGTGTGCGTGCTAGAAATTGGGTAAATGCTGCCTGTGTGAACACATGGTCTTCTAATTGCTTCCCTCACACTAAGAATTTCCACCCCAAGCCTGTGCGTCTTGTCCCTCGTTTGTGCAAATCCTATTTCCTGCGACGCCCCAGCCACACTGCAGGCTCCATGGAGCAGCGTCCTCCTCTGTTCCTTCCCGGGTCACCCAGGCTCCAGCACAGAGCTACAGGGACGGAGGCCTTTTCTGAGCAGGCGCCAGGTCCCGACAGCACTGCTGTTTGGCGAGGCCGCCAAAGCTGCTCCACCTCGGGAGTCGCTTACCTGGGCCAGAGGGGCCCTCCTGGCTCCTTGACTCTGGGTCCAGGGAAGACCCCAGGAGGCCTAGGATGTGAGAGTGTCATCCATGAAGCCACGAGTTTCCTGTTGCCACAAAAAACTGGCTTCCCGGAGATGTCGGTCAGGCCAGCAAGGAGGGCAGAACTCCATCCTAAAGGGGCAGCTACAATTTCTTTGCAAAGGACCCTGCGGGTCCCCCACAGCCCCCGGCAAGGTCGGCCGCCACAGCTGGTTCCCTCCGAAGCAGGCTGTGTGCACCATCTCAGAGTCCACGTGGGCAGCCATCTGACTTTGGGAAGCTTGCATTGGAAGAATTCTCTTCACAAGGAGAAACACAGAGCAGACCTGGCCCTCGCCACTTCCCCGTGACAGATGGGACCCCTGGAAAGAAAGCCCGCATCCCCCCACCACAGGGACGGCATGGTAATTAATGGCCAGCTGAAGGAACCTGATTGCTGTTCCTGGGTCTAAAAATGGATAAACAACCATTATTGCCAGAAAAGCCCGAGCCGTATTCATCACCATTATGGGGAGTAATTCGGCTCGTGCTTGTTAATCAATCATTGCTCTCGCTGGGCTTTGGCCCGGCTGGGCCCTGGGAGTGGACAGCCGTCACCAGCTCTCGGGCCGGAGGCCAAGCATGATGGATTGCAGCTGCCGCAGGCTCCAATCTGGACAAGATTGTTGGGGAGCCCGGACGGCTGCCCACAGCATCCATCCCCCAATGCAAACAAGCAAGTGGGTGGGGGGCTGCAAAGCCCTTTGAGCTTCGTGTGGAAGGAAACCGAGGCAGGTGTGCAGGTGAGAGGGAGAGTCAGGCCCTCACTCTTGGGTCCTATTGGTGACGGGTGACAAGGCCTCATGGAGACACACCCTCCTGGGGGCAGTGGGCCCTCCCGTCTCAAATACTGCCCCTATTCTGGGTACATGCTGGTGTTGGGGTTGAGCATAACCAGGGTCGTGTTCTTGATTAAAATAATTAAGTGTTCAATGGAGGAAGGAGCATTTTCAACAGGGTGCCACATCCATCTTCTTACAAGAGGTGGGAATTCATTCATTGAAGTGGGAGGACAGGCGGGGAGAGCGAGACCCGGAAGGTGAAATAAGTGGTCAGAGTCTGGAGAGCGAACGCGTGAGCCACGCCTGAGGAAGAGCACAGCTGAGCTCCTCAGTCTGCAAGTCCTTCTGTGGCATCAATGCCACAGATGTCACTCCTCATCCTCTCTCCACCCTGAGAGCAGAAGGCTGACGCCTGTATGAACGGCCACGTCAGGACCTCCCTCCCCTGTCCCCACCGTGACCATCTTCCTGCAGTGACCGGTCACATGCCTTCTGTCACTCCAAATGCAGTGCCAGCAGAGGCTCCTCTGACATTGACTCCTCTCGGGGTCCACACCTGGGACCCCGCCTGCCCTGGAAAAGAGAGCTGCTGCTCACCACCCATCAGGGTGGGCCCAGCTCAGCTCATTCCAAAGTCCATGCTGCTGCTCAGCCAGCTCCCTGAGCCAGCGTCATCCCAACCAAGTCGGCCAGCCCAGTTCAGGATTCATACCAGCCTAGCTTGATGCCCGCCTGGCTCAGGGCACACACTGCACGGCCTCTCTGCACAGCATCCACTGCGTGCTGACCAGCGTCACAGGGAGCTGGATAGAAACGCAGCACCTGGGCCCCTCCCTAGTCCGATGCACTGAATCGACTTAAACAAGATCCCAGGTAGGTCTGGAGGGCTGTGGGGTTGGGCAGCTCTGCACAGGTGCTGACCCTACATTGTCCCGTGCCATCAGTCTGCTGCGTGTGAGTGTGGTCCTGTCTTGTCCACTTGGGTGTGTTCTTGGCACAGGGTGATGCTGGTGCCTCTCATCTCCCTCTGCCGACGAGCACTGGACACAGGACTGTGAACTCTGAGACCAGGGGTAGCACTTGCATTTTCTGAACCTCAGCTTCCTCATCTGCAGATTGCGGTGGAAGTCACAACTCCGTAGGTTGGAACAGTGGGTGTGGACGTGCCTGGCGTGTGGAGCTGCTGATGGAAGCAAAGGCAGTTTGGAAGCCTCGGACTGCACCCTCCGAGTGCCTCGTGTGGTGCAAGAGGCAGGGCTAACCCTCCGAGACGGGAGGGGTGGGCAGGGCCTGACTTCAGGCGGGAAAGTTGCGCCTAAGAAGGCGGGAGCAGGGGCACCAGGCCCTGGCTCGGAGCCGGGCAGATCTGGGGGTGCAGGAGCTGTGCCCTGGAAGGGGCCCCGGGTCTAAAGGTCCAGCCAGAGCCCCAGGTGGGTCAGCCTTAGCTCCTGATGCGCTGAGGGAGGACAACACACAGGGAGCCTCAGGCAGTAGCTGGGCTGGAAGCAGCCCTGGGCCACGCCCTGACAGACTGCCAGTCCTGGAAAGCACCTCCTTGTGGCTCTCCCTCCCACCCTGACATTCCCAGAGGTCCATTGCTGCATGCGCATCAGGTAGGGGCTGAGTGACCATCAGCTGGGAACAATGGACCAGGAGATGTGAAGAAGTGGGCAGAGCTGAGGGCCTTAGGGGGCGGGTTAGGGCACAGTGGGTGGGAGAGAAGCAGGAATCATGGGTCACTCAGGGTCCTGCTGTCTTTCCAGGGCTTGGAAGGCTTTGCAGAGAAGCAGCAGGCCAGGGAGGAAGCAAATGGGTTTGGGTCTGGGCATGCCTTGTGCACAGACTTGTGGCTGGCAGAGACCGTGCATTAGGAATGAACCAGCTGCATCCGATGTCCCCCAGCCAGGCCGGCGTCCTCCCCATGTGCTGTCTGTGAGCCTACCCCAAAGTGGACAAGCCTGATGGGACATTAAAGGACACCGGGCAGCTGTCATCTCTGTATATGTAATTACTGGTCAGGCAAGCTTTCCTCCTGGATTCCCTCTGTGGGTTTCCCCAAACATTGCCATGTTGGCACAACCCGCTGCGCCCTACGTGTCCAGTGTGGGCCACGGCTCGGGACGTCAGCCTCAGCCACAGTGCAGATCTGACGCCTCACTGTCATATTTCCAAAGATGCGATCTTCTGCACACCCTAACGAGGACAACGTGCCGTCTGGCTGGACGGGACTGTTAGGAGTGCCCTCAGAACACTGCGTCATGTTCCTAGAATGAATCCAGACACAAGCGGGACTAATGTCTTTATTAATCGCTGCAGCATGAGGACAGGGGGTCCGTGAGATGGGTTGCCACTGCCCCTCCCTGGTGGCCCGCCAGCCTGGGCAGCTGGAACCTTGGACAGACACCTGGTGGTCATCAGCACCTCCCCTTCCCACCTCCTCCTGCTACCCCCTCTCCCGTGATTGTCTGTCATCTTGGCATCACCCAGCCTGGCAGAGCCCAGGCTCATCCGGTGGCTTCTGCTGGGAGGGCGGCTTGTCCAAGGGGCTCCTTCATCCCTGATTCATTCGTTCCGCAAATGTCTGATGAGCCTGGCCGGCTCCAGGAGCTGCAGGTGACATTGAACAAAGTGGGGTGTCAGCCCTCCGGGGTTCCCGACAAAGGGATGCAGGTGGCCCCCACGCCTGCAACATAAGTGTGCATGCACACACATACACACACACAGACACACACACACTCCTCTCATCCTCTAGTGTTGCTCAAAGTCCTCGATACCGCACTCCCCCCATTTGCAATCGTGTGTTTATCTGCCCATGGGTTTGCTGTCATCTGGATCCCCGACCAGAATGCACGCCCCATGAAACAGGACTCGTTTTTTGCTGTTCGTCCAGAGAAGGATTACCAAACGAGAGACAAGACACCCAGTTAAATTTGAATTTCAGATAAACGACACGTCTGTTTCAGTACAAGTAGGTCCCGAATACTGCAATTATTGTATGGGGCATGCTGATACTAGAAACTTATTCCTTGTTTATCTGAAATCCGTATGTACCTCAGCGTCCTCTACTTCCATTTACGAATCTGGCAGCGTAGTAGGAGCTCAGACCGTGTGGGATGTCACCTTCGCCCCTGGAGTATCATTCAGGGCTTCAAAAGGCCAGCCAGAGGATGTTTCCATCATTTTAAGCCAGATTTTTTATTGAGATCGTTGTAGATTCACAGGCAGTTGTAGGAAATACACAGCAAGGTCCCAGTCTTCTCCCATGCTTTCTCTAAAGGCCACGTGGCAGAGCGACAGGACATCCCAACCAGGACACTGACATTGACAGGTTTACTCACCGGGCTCAGGTTCCCCCATCACACGTGCTCATTTGGATGCATGCTATCACTCTGCAGTTTCTCACACCTGCCATCACAGGGGGCCTGGGACAGCCCCCCATCCGCACCTTCCGCCATCCACCCCGGCCCTCCTCTGGGCCCTGGGTGAACCCATGCCTGCACCTTACATTCTGCTGCAAGGCCGGTGGCCTCTGCCTGCCCCTGGAGGCTCAGCCCCTCCTCCGAGGACCTTCCCTGGGGCTCTCACTGCCCCACAGAGACTGTGAACACCCCACGTACAGATGTCCATCAGCCAGTATCAGCCCCTGTGCGGCGGAGAACTCCTGGAGGAGATGGCAGTTCATTTGCATCTTATTTGCATCAATTTGCATCCTATTTACACCTCTGTGCCTTGTGCTCAGGACCAGCCCAGGATGCTCAGAGAATGTTGAAGGAGATAAATGGATTTGGAGAACTGTGCGGGACTTGGGGAAGGGGAGCCTCATCAAGTCCAAATCCCAAACTCGGGAGAAGGCCACGGGCAGGGCCCACATGGGGCCGCACCCAACGCCTTCTCATAGTTGGCACAGAATCAAGAGCCGGCTGTGTGGATGCGGCTCTGAACCTCTCTCCCACGGGATCCCCCCAGAAACATCCCCAGCAGAGGCCTGAAGGAAGGTCAAAGGGACACAAGGGGGAGCAGGATTAGGGGAACAACAGAGCCCCATTGGGAAGACCTGGGACCCAGACAGGAGCGTGGTCGAACCTGGACGGTACGGCCAGGGCTCCAGGGAGAGACTCCTCCGGCAGACGGCCAGCTGCCGAGCTGCATCAGGAGCAGGGCTGGTCAGATCTGCCCGGGTGGGTCTCTCAGAAGGACTCTGTCGTGGACTGGACCGTGAGCCCTGTGGGAATAAGGGTCACCCTGGGCTCCGGGCACCCACACAGCACTGCAGCCACGAGAACTCTGTGCCTTCTGAGGAGTGAATCGCTGAGCCAGGGGCCGGGCAGGGACAGAGCAGAGGGGCCGTGATCTGAGCTGCTGAGGTGATGGGAAGTGCGGGGGCTGGGTGGTGACCTCCCAAATTCATGTCCACCCACTTATGAATGTGGGTTTATTTGGAGAAAAGGTCTTTGCAGAGGCAATGAAGGTAAGGATCTTGAGTTGCCACGATCCTGGATTACCTGGGTGGGCTCTAATTCTAAGGACAAGTGTCTTTGTAAGAGAAGAGGAGCCCCGCGATGACAGAGGTGGCGACTGGAGTGATGCGTCCACAAGCCTGGGAGGGCCTGCTGTTGCTGGGGACACCAGAAGCCTGGAGAGGCTGGAACACCCTCCTCCAGGGCCCCGAGGAGCCGGTCCTGCCCTCCTTGACTTCTGACTTCTGGCCTCAGGATCGTGAGAGAGCAAACTTCCATTGTCTCAAGACCCCCAGTTGGTGGTCATTTGCCGCTGCAGCCCCTGGAAAGTCACACAGGAAGTGGCAGAATGGAGAGAGTTTGGGGGCTCACGGGACTCGGGGATGACAGTGCCTAGGGGCGAGTGGTGAGGAGGGGGAGGCCAGGGAACCACCTGGGACCTGGCTGTGTGCAACCACGGAGCCCAGGACCACAGGTGGGGAGGAGGAGGGGGCAGACAGGCTGGTTTGCGGGTTTGCTCATGGATGTGGCACCTGGTGGAACCATTACAGAGGGACAGAATCCACCCCCGTTGGCTCTGGGGCCGGATGAGCCTGGTTCGAGTCAGGTTTTACAGCCGACAGGCAGTGAGCTGAGCATCTCCCCTCGATGAGCTCCTGTCTCCAGGCCTGTAAAACGGGGTGGATATCCTCCTGCCTCAGGGGCTGTGCCTGGCACCCAGGAGCCCCCGACCAGCGGTGGCTTTGTGTGGAATGGGGCCCCACTCTAGGTGGGAGCTGAGGTGCTGAGCCAGGTGGAGCAGGTGCATTGACCTCTTCATGTCCGTCTTCTGCTGCAGCCGTTAGGGAGCACCTCTTCCCCCTCCAACAAATCTAATTTCGGGGGACTTCACGCAAAGCAAAGGAGTACTTTTCTGTCTCCCCCGTTCCATCTCCATGTCTTGATGAGAGGAAGCGATAATTCCGTTATCTACCACGAGCCTATCTTTGGGCATGATGCCCGTGGCAGGCGTCGTTAGCTGCCTGGGAAGCGGGTATGGGCTGATGTTCATGGGTCCCCTGGGTTCCCACCAGGCCGACGTGACTACGCAAATGAGCGGAGCCGCTGTACTCCCGATGCGTGAACAGAGCAGAAGATGCCGTCCCCCCATAATGCCGGTCGTGAAATGGCAGAAAGTGTGGAGAAGTGCCTTTTTATGACATTTCAGGTAGAGAAGAAATAAGTTCATATAATACATAGAAGGATATTAGAGAGTCGGGAACATTCCAGAGATTATCTGAGAAGAAAATTATTGTTCCCTTAGAGCCCTCTTAATTTCATTGCGTCTCTTGTCCCCCTGCCTCCTCCCCATTGAAGGAGAAGTTTCTGGGCATCTGTGGAGATGGTGATAGCCAGGGCCTCTCTTGTCCCTGAGATCGGTTACCTGGGGGTGTAGTAGTTACCCCTGGATTGTCCCAAATACTCGCCTGCTGGGTCAACTGTGAAGACCCTTTTGTTCTTCATCCTGACAATGTGTGGGGTTTAATCCTGGTCCCTGAGAGGTCCCTGGGGGGGCCTGACCCCAAAGAGGCTGCAGCTTAGGAGGAAAAGCAAATGCACCCAAATTACACGTGTGTCGGACTCCACACGGGAGTTTAGGGGGTGGCCACAGCACCCTCCTCAGAGCTTTCCAGACCCGTTGGAGCTGCAGCCATGGCTGTTTCCCAGATGAAGAGCAGATGCCTGGAGGGGCCAGCGCTGTGGACGCTCAGGCCCCAGAACCACCCACTGGGCCCCACCATCCGCCAGGACAATTCCAACCCAGACCCCATGAGTATGGGGCTGCCCACAAGGCCAAGGCCAGGGCCTTACAATCTGCGTCATGCTCTGTGCTCCTGTCTCGCGCCATCCTCATGTGGACCACACACGGGCCTGCCCCGACCCGTCTCCTTCTGAGGACCAGACCATCCCTGACCACTGCACGCCCACTCCCAGCACGGCTCCTAGAGCACAGCAGGAAGCCATGGATGCCCGCGAGCCCCTCTACAGACCTGCCCTCCTGCCCGATGGGCAGGGGCGCCCCGTGGGACACACACAGTAGGCCCTCTCATTCTGTGCTCATGGGTGCCTTGGTGTTTGAGCAGTAGTGACAGATGGAGCTCAGTTTTCTCCCAAAGAGAACATTTTTATTTTTGTTAAAAATATCCAAACACTCCACATTCTGTTTCCTGTAGTCTACAGCATCAGATGTCCTGAAAGAGCAAAGTCAACGGGAATTTAATAAGAGGAAGCAAAGAAGGAAAGAACGAAGGAGGGTGGGAGGAAGGAAGGAGGGAGGAAGGGCAGGCAGCGTCCTGGGTGCCACCCTCTGGCTCACACAGGGACAAAGACGGGGGCACAGACAGGACACATCCATCACGCCTGGGCTGCACCAGCGGCCTTGTGGCTGGCCCCTGCCCTGGCCCTCGGGATGCTGAGGGCTCGGACTGAGCCCTGGCCCAGCAGTAGCTCTGGGCTACTGGCTGCAGCTCGTATGAATCATTCCTCCAGGCCTGATGGACATTAATTAAATATTCAATATTTGTATCAGAGAAAGCGTATTGGAGCACATCTCAGTCATTTCTGATTAAATTACCCGAGAAGGGCTGCTCAGCGACTCCTATAAATGAATACATTTTCAACATCTTTTTCTTTCTGTTGAAGGTAATTTTCACGGCTGGTTTAACTTGTAAGGATGATAGAAAATATTAATAAAACATTTGATGTCTAAGTTTGGGTGGAAGTTTAATAAATTAGATGGGCATATTTCACTTTTGTTCACGTGACTGTAATTGTTTTAAAAGGGGTTGTCTGAGACAGGAAGAAGCCTCAGTGAAGTTTTGGAGTCATTGATTGTCAAGACGCGGGGGGAGCCATCTCCGCCCATCCCCCTCACCGGGGGGGGTCACTGGGCTCCAGGGAGCAAAGGGCGCCGTCGGGGTCACCGAGACAAGATGGGATACCCGTCTCCTAGGAGGAGGTCTCGTAGGGAAAGGGCAGTGAGCACCTGCACTGTCACCAGACAGGGAAACTGAGGCTCAGCCAAGCAGGTGGCACGTCTGGGGTCCCCAGGCTGTGTCACCTGCAGAACCAGGGTCCTGGCTTCTTGTTCCTGCCGTCTGACCTTCCCCTCTGGGGCGCACGTGGAAAATGTCAGCAGGCGGCAGTGCTGAGTGTGGCCGGGAGGGGTGTGGAGAGCTGGACCCGGCTAAGGCCTCGTCCAGGGGGGGCCTCCCCACCCGGCGGGCAGAGATGGGTGCCGAATCTGCTGCCCCTTGGCTGTGACACCCCGACCTTGAGGAGTGACGTTAATCCTGGCGACGTCCACGGGGAGTAGAGAGCCGAGAACTATTTATAAAAATAAGTTTTTTCAAATGAGGTACTGACTTTGCTGAGAAAGGAAGGCAGAGAGAGGGAGAGGCATGGGACGCGGGGCTGCTCATGGAGAGACCCCAGATGGGTCCATCCAGGTGGAGCAGCGGCTCACCCAGCTCGAGGGGCACCGAGCTCAGAAGGGTCTGCTCTTGTGTTAACTTCTGGTGCTGCCCTGAGATGCTTAGGAATTTGTGAGCAAGGGGCCCGGCAATTACGCAGTTGCCCCCACTGCTGTGCAAAATCAAATAGCATCTCCTTCATCTCAGCCCCCTGGGGACTCGGGGACCCACAGCCCTTCACTGGTCATCCCGTTACCTGCTCCTGGAAAGGGGCCTCCCGCATGCCCCTGCACACGAGCTGCCTTCTGTGCTTGTCTGAACCCGGAACACGAGGCGGGGCTGGACTTATCATCCCAGCTCGTGCTTCCTACGTGTAAATGATGATCTTATACGGGAAAGTTCATTACATGTCGCTCTTACATAATAAATTGATTTTATAGAACATTTTCATTCATTTGAAAAATATCTGGCCGTCTACTGAATCACAGGACAATTAGACTCAATATTTAAATAATCAGCTTTTGCTGGGCTGTATTGGAGTGTCACAATTTACAAAGCACTTTTAATTATTTGAAAGAATTACATGCCGGTTAGTTCGCTTTTGCAATTAAAAACAACACCCACGTGTAAATTTAGCAATCACGTGGCTGTTAAAACTTAAGGACACTGTACACTTCCTGCCTCTGCATCCTGAGGAGGTGGCACCAAGTTCTGGACACAGACGCACCCGGGCAGCAACAGGGGCAGCTCTGAACTGCATCCTCTCTCCCACGTGTCGACCGTGTTCTAACCAGCTTACGGATCGGCTCCCTTCCCACCGAGGGTCACCTCCTCCTTCTCAGTAGGGGCGCCGTCAGGCAGGAAGGCTCCCGCGGGAGAGGTCAGGTCTGAGGCTCCCCCTGCATTTGGGGCTGTGCCCACTGGACGTGGGCCTGGGTAAGTCGAGGCCAGGGGTGCTGGGGGCCGAGCAGAAGGAGCTCTGGGCCCAGCGCTTTGGGTCGTGACACGGAGGCAGAGCGGGAGGCTTCGTTGGGAGTCTGCCATCGTGGACTTCAGCCTGCGGTACCCACGTCGCAGTATTACACGCAGCGCTGCTTCTGACGGAGGAACTCCCTTCACAGGGGAGGAAGTTCGGCGATGGGTCCGCTCTCACAGAATCCACCCATTGGACCATGTTCCACCATCCTGAAGCAGCTGGCTGGATAGGACCGTGGAATGGCCTTTGGAGACTCAGTTACGGCACCAGCCAGGTGGCTTTCCCTTGCAGGCCTAGGCAGGTTCTCCAGGAAGCCGTACACACTCCGAATCAGCATCCGATACATGGTGCTCTTTCTCTCCCGTCCAGGACTCACAGGTCCAGGAATTGGGGCTGGAAATGGGAGTGGGATCACTCACCATCACCCAGTGACACACGAACAAGACGTTTGCTTCCTGTCCCATCGACCCGATGCTCTGCTGGCCTGGAGGTCTTGTTTCCAGAGGGAGGAATCCTCCCACCAGGGGACAAAATGAAGATGCCATTAAGACTGCCACCCGGCCGCTTTGGGCTCCTCATGCCTCTGGATCAACTAGCAAAAGAAGGGAGTTCCTTTGCTGGCTGAGGTGATGGATCCTGACCACCAAGGGGAGTCTGGACAGTGCTGCACAGTGGAGGTGAGGAGGGCACGTCTGGAAGACGGCAGCTCCTAAGGCGTCTCTTAGTATGGCCGTGCCTTGGGATTAAGGTCAATGGAAAACTACAGCCCCGGCAGGACTGGTAACATCTCAGACCCTCCAGGGGTGAAGGTTTGGGTCCACCCAGAGGTAAAGAGCCACAGCCAGCTGAGGTGCTACCGAGGGCAAAGAGAATAGGAGTGGTAGTGAAGAAGGTCGTTATAAATACCAGCCATGACCACGTGACCAGTTACAGAAATGGGGACTGCAATTGTCATGACTATTTCCTCCTTATTTTATTACAAGTATGCTTGCATACGTGTGTGTGTGTATATATGCTTCTAATATCTCTGTTTCCCACTCTCTGATCAGTCACCATGTAACACAAGGTATGTTGACTTCATCCCCTAGCCTGTACGTATCTCCTACTTTGCATCCTACTATTTGTTACAGCACGTCAGGGAGAAGTGGGCACATCACCCAGGGACCTTGCCTCCCCTCCTGGGGAAGGCGTTGGTGCGTTTTTGGTTGTATGCAGGATAGTTGTGGCATGTTGGGGAGAAGCCCGACTCTGTTGTCTTTGCTTGGAGATGAAGCATGATATAAGAAGTACGTGGTCCCACATTGACTGGGGTGGGCCGTGATGGTCAGTTTTGTGTGTCGGCTTGGCCAGGCCGTGGTACCCAGGCATTTAACTAAACACTAGTCTAAGTGTTGCTGGGAAGGAATTTTGTGGGCATGGCTGACGTCTACAGTCACCTGACTCTGAGGAGAGAAGACTCTTCCTATTGAGGGTGGGCCTCCTCCACTCAGTTGAAGGCCTTCAGGGGAAAACCTGAGGTCTCCCTGAGAAGAAGACATTCCAGCTCAGGACTGCAGCATCAGCTGCCACGGGAGTCTCCCCCGATGGCCAGGACAGTGGATTTCCCTCCTGGATGTCTGGGTCCCCCTGAGGCCCGAGCACGATAAGGCGCTTATGGTACTTTTGCCACAATGAGCATGAGCAGGACTGAGCGTTAGCAGCTCCTGAGAGAGTGGAGATGCTGGATGACCCAGGTGCCCCTGTGACGACGGCAGGAGGGCAACCACAGGAGTCCACAGGTGGGCATGCAGCACCGTGCCATACTCGGTACTGTTCTCTTTGTGACTGCATCACGGCAGGTTTCTCTGCTCCTGGGCCCCCCCGAATAGCCTGTGAGCTCCTGGAAGCAGAGGGCACGTCACATTGATTATTTTAACCTGCAAGACTGAGGACAGAGCCCAGCTCCCTGTGGACACTCTGCGAATGTGCGTGCCACACAGGGATGGAGGGATGGGTGGATGAGAGATGGACGTGAGTCCCTTTGAGATGCACATGGGCTATGTAATTGATAGAGAAGCAGGTGGCACAGGCACCCAAGTCACCAGACGGGCTGGAAGGATGGCCCGGGCAGGACGTGGAGCCCTGGGCTCTCCCTGGAAGGGGGCCAGATCCCCCAGACGACCCTGCTCTGCCTGTTCATGAAAACAGATGTTTGAAGCAAGAGGAAACATGGCCCACTGTTTACGTAAACCATCATAGATTCTAAAATAATGAAATCTGTGTTAGCCCCATTTTTTGGTAAATAGTTTGAAAATAATGTTCTGGTATTTGGTGCCCTTGTGCAAGCTTGTGAATGAATGAATTAATGAATGAATGCTGGGCCTGCTGTGCTGGGTACCGAGCCTGCGTGGTCACTCTGAGGAGGCTCAACTTTGTGGCCGGGGACACTGAGGCTTGGAGAGATCACGGGGTCAGCCTCGGGTCACTGCCCACAGGCTTTCTTGGGCATCCCCCTGGAGCTCCAGGCCTTGCTGAGTCATGCTGCTGTGCGCACGAGCCAGGATCCAAGGACCAGGGAGGCTGGATGTGTGCGGTAAACAAGAGGCATTGAGAACTGAGGGGCCTGGGCTGGAGGCCGCCTGCCCCTGACAGGCAGGTGCAGTGGGAAAATCCCCAAGATCCCCATTAGCTTGACAAGAGGCTGGACAGGCTGCAGCATCACCTCTGTTCCGTTGGCAGCATCGGAGGGCACCACCAGCTCATCCCTGCCCCTGCCTTCATCAGCTCCCCTCATAGGACAGCAGGGGCCCAGGGTCTCAGAAGGCCCCCACGTTTCTGTTTCAAACAGTGCTTCATTCTCTGGATGGCCCCAGTGACTGAATGCTCCCCTCACCTGCACTGCAGTTACGTGGGGACCAGTGGGGCCACCTTACCTGCTGCAGATCCCACACTCAGCTGGGGAGGCGCGGGGCCAGATGCCCCCAGCTCGTGGCAACCATGGAGGTGCACAGCAGAGGAATCAAGGGCAGAGAGAGGACCCAGCCCCCTGCGTCAGATGGGGCAGGTGGAGCCAGAAGCAGCCCCCAGGCAGGCGGGAAGGACCACTTCCCACCTTGAGAGCCATTCGGTTTCACTCACTCATCGCCTGTCTCCAAACTAAGGGCATTCATTTGACCTTTTTGGTTTTGTTTCCTTGATTATTTTGGTATTTAATTCATTCATTAACTTGGTTTAATGGTTGCATAAAAGCTGGAACCCTATGGGCTTTATACCTAATTTGGTAATACTGTATGAAAGTCATCAGCGTCAACGCATGCATTCTCAACCATTATTTTTTCCTTTGAGGAGGAGCTGCCTGTGAGAAAGCACCAGCCGGCCAGCACTCTGCTCGAGTCCACCTGGTGCCCAGCAGCGGGAGAATCATGATGGGCTTGGGGCCGCCGCCCTGCTGGGGCAACCAGGTGGCTGGGCTGTGGGCGCCGCCCCTCGTCTGCAGGTCCAGCCTCCTGGGAGCCTGCCTCCCCACTGAGGCTGATGGGGTCCCGCCAGGAGGAGACCCAGGACCCAGGCATCGGCAGCTCCCGCCTGCTCTCAGCTTCCCCCCTGAGCCTCCGGGAGGCGAGCCCTGGTGCGCCCTG
This sequence comes from Equus asinus, assembly GCF_041296235.1. Lineage (NCBI taxonomy): Eukaryota > Metazoa > Chordata > Mammalia > Perissodactyla > Equidae > Equus > Equus asinus. The sequence continues at coordinate 13,625,423 of NC_091793.1, read as the reverse complement.
AGGCTTGGGGCATTAATTTAAAAGAGCTGATTGCCAGCGAAAGGTCTCATCAAAGATTAAATAAGCATAATTTAACTGAGGGAATGATAATAGATTTAGTTAAGAAGAGAAAAAAAGGAAAATTGAATTAGAATGCATATTTGAGGGAAAATTGGAGTTTAATATAATTACACTTAGAGATGAGACAGATTACAATTACCATGTTTCAGAGGTGGAATTTTTAATTGTATTATTTAAAATCAAGGCTGCATCTTTGCTTTGCAACAGGTCAGGGAAGGGTCTGCAGGCAGGGGAGGATGGACTCAGTCCTGCCCGCGTCCTCCCCCTGGCCCAGGAGGCAGCAGCAGGTCACCGTCTCCCAACCATTTGGGAGAACAGAGTGACTGCTCCAGGCCCTGCAGCCCCTCACTGTGCCCACCCCAGTCCAGACGCCCCACCAAGGGGACAGGAGGGGGCTGGCTCATTGCTCAGACCCAGGGGAACCCACAGCCCTGCAGGAAGGCAGAGAGGCTGGCTGACAAGCGTGGTCCCCAGATTAGATTACCCTCAGAACTGATCCAATCGCCTGGGCGGAAATGAACAATCACAGCAGCCAAAACCCTCAATTCCACCCAAAATCAGGTTTCCCAGATGGCACTGTCACTCTTTAGTCCTGAACTGCTCACCTTCACAAGATGTAGCCGTTTGCCTCTCGCGTGTGTGGAGCCAAGAGAGGGTGTCCGTGACGGAAAGGGCAGCTTTGGGAGTGAACACGTCTGCGTGACGTCTATGCCATGAGGCAGGGAGGGGAGCATCTCAATGCCACATCAAAGCCATCAAGGCACCTGGCACGCTGACCAGTCCTGCCGGGCTGAGCTGCGTCTGTGTCTTCGGACCACGGAATTCCCCATTCAGGACTTTGGGCTTGTCCCTGTGAGGGGCTGCACTGTGTCCCCCGAGATCCTTGTGTTCAAGTCCTAACCTCCAGTATCTCAGAACACGACCGTATTTGGAGACAAGGTCTTTACCGAGGTCACCAAATGAAGATGAGCTCATTGGGGTGGGTCCTGATCCAATATGACTGTGTCCTTAGAAAAAGGGGGCATATGGACACAGGCAGACATGCACAGGGTGAGGTGCTGTGAAGACACAGGGAGAGCGGCCTGGAGCAGGTCCGGACCCAGAGCCCCCGAAGGACCCACCCTGCCTGATCTCGACTTCCAGCCTCCAGACTCTGAGGCAGTGGCCGTCTGCTGTGTGAGCCATCCAGCCTGTGGTGCTTTGTTATGGAAGCCACAGGAAACTAAAAAAGTGGTCTCTTACTTTCATGACATATAAAGCTCTCAAAAACATACATTAACTTCCCAAAAGAAGACACACGTCTGGCAATGAGCGTGTGAGAAGACGCTCGCCACCTGGAGTCATCAGATGATTGCCAAGAAAAAAGAGGTGAGACACCGACGTAAATGCACAAACAAAAAGAACAACCATTCCAAGAGTTGGCAAGAACGTGGAATAGCAGGAACTCTTGCCCACAGCTGGAGAGAAGGAGAGCACCACACCCGCTTGACAAAATAGCCCGCAGTCTGCTCTGAAGTTGACCGTGCACTGACCGCATCCTCCATCCCCCCAGGAACTGACTCAGAAGCAGGGAAAGTGCATGTCTGCACAGAGGTGGCACAGAGGTCTACACAGGGGCTTCACACAGAGCAGGGGAATCTGCAGAGCCCCCAGTGTCTGTCCACAGATGAGTGAGGGGACAAGGGGTGGTCGTTCCTGGAATGGAATCCCCCTCAGCAGTTAGGAGGCTGATCTGCTGTGTGCAATTGCCTGGGCCCGGGGTGCTGTGAGCAGTGGGAAGGGGCACAAAGCCATCTTCAGGGCGACAGAAACGTCTGATATCTTGATTAAGGCAGTGGAGGCGCAGGTATAAGCATTTGTCAAAAGTCATCAAATTACCCTCTTGATGTGGGTGCATTTGATTGTATGAAAGTTAATTAAAATCTATTAAATATACAAGCATTTCTGTGGGTGGGCGAGCTCTGTGAAAGGAGGACCGGGCGGTTTGCGCCCTGTTCCTCCGGCTCCTGGTCCTGTCCTAGCCCTACGAGGTACTCAGAGACAGGCATGATGCACCTGAGGCCCAGCCCCAGCCACCAGGGACCCTCCGACGCAGAGATTTCTGGCATTGACGCAGCATTTGGGAACAATGATGCTGTTTTGTTTTCACAGCTGCCATTCGGGACACGGTCCTTTCAGAACCCCGGTCAACTCACCCAAACGTGGATCTAAATCGCGGGGCAAAGAGCATATGATACCCAGTTCCAAGCGCCCCGACATCACAGCATCGTCGTAAGTACACAGGGCAGGTGTCCCGCACACACACTCCCATTCCAAAGAGGGCTGAACCTCTGGAGACAACCTCCTCCCTCAGGGGGCAAGGGGTACCGGCCCGGCTGCACTCCGACCTCCCGCTGACCGCCAGGCATCTTCCCTTTACTTGTGTGAAACTGCCACGCCTTCCTTGACCACACCGCTAATTTTCCTGTCACTCCGCACGCATTTCACGTTCTTTCTGGAACCCTTCTTATATGGTTCTCATTAGGATGATCGCCACATGGCCACAAAGGATCGTTCATCCTGTCGGGGCTTCTGGAAGGGCCCCTCCTCCCGTGTGGACTTCTAATAGGAGTTTCCACTCCCCCCTTTTAGGGGCATCTCTTGCATTTGGATGATTCTTTACCCCCACGTGCCCCACAGGACCTCACGTGGGGCTGTTTGCTCAGCGCTCTGAACCCCAAACTTTCCCTGCTGCTGAGACAGACACGTGGAATCCTCAGGGAATCGCACTGGGAATTCTTCTGTGATGGAAAATAGCACCTCCGGCCCTCGAAGGCAGTTTCCAGAACCTTCTTTCATGGCGTTAGGTAGAAGCTCTCCATCCTTGAGGTCTGTCTCCAATTTCAGCTATGGCTCGGCACAGGAATGTTACCGTTTTCTGTTTTTTGTGTGGACAGCCCTGCACAAGGCCCAAAGTCACCCCAACGCAGGAGCGCAGACGCTTCGGCTGGTGACGTCCTGCAGAGGGGGCTCTTCCTCTGGATGGATGCATCTCCTCAAGGACGCGGCCCTGGGCACGTCCGCTCGGCCTGTCCTGGAACAGAGGGGCTGGGTGTGTCTACAAGAAGGTTTGGGGGTACTGAGTGGCTCTCAGGCCCTGCTTGCCCGCTGTTAGGGATGTTTCCATCTTCCTTTTCTTCTCTGGGGACTGCTGACATGTTTCTTCATTCTAATTAGAAAAAGTAAGGAAGGAGATCCTGAAAGGAGAGAAGGGAGCTCTGCTCTCTGTCGACTCTCCCGCTTTCAGCCTCCAGGATGGAGAGGCTTTGCGAGCAAACGCAGATGGGGCCTGTGGACGCCGCTCGTACAGCAGACCCAAGGAGACCCTGTTCCAGAGCTCAGCGTGGAGGGGGACCTGCCCTGGAAGAGGACACCTCCTGCCTCCTCCCCGCAGCCGGGCGCCAGAGCCAGCCGCTGCCCAGATCGGCTCGATGGTCTGCCCCAGCCTTGCGGCCCTGCTCTGAAAGGCAGGGTGGACATGGCACCCATAGCCCGCAGCCTCCCTGACCACCCGCACCCAGTGCCGTGCTTCCTCCAGCCAGTGCCCTGTCGCCTGTGCCCCGTGGGCCACGAGCCGGTCCCCTGGGATCGGTCAGCTGAAATGCATCAGCGAAGTCAGTGGTGCCCCTCCTTCACCCACAGTGTCCCCCTGGGACCGTCCAAGCAGCCCTGACTCGCAGCATCCCCCACAATGCCTGAGTGATCCGAGTCGTTGGTTTCACAGTGGCCCCATGCTCTGACCAGAAGAGACAGGTTCCATGCATGAGGACACAGCGCACACAGCCAGGTGCAGACCCTGCCCACCTCTCAGGTGTCTGCCCTTCTGGATGCTGGCATCTTCCCTCGGGTGCAGGACCTGGAGTGGAGGGTGTCGGGGTAGGGGGCTAGCAGGAGTAGGATGACAGGGGAGGCACACCATCTGAGAGAAAGACAATGGCCACCATTTAATTAACAGCACAGTATCCTCCAGGCACGCCCTGGTTCTTACCTTATCAGCTCCTATTTCCAGAGTCTCTGCCGGGCCACATTGACCCATTTCTCAGACAGGGACAGGGATGGGCAGGGAATTGACTGAGTTTTCTTGACAAATAAAAGGAGGAGAGTGTGCTGGGCAAAGTGGTGTCTGTCTGTCCATCACCGCAGGCTGTGGTCCATCCCTCTCTGCTTCAGAGATGAAATTCTGGGTTGAAATGCGACCGCATGCCTCACCGTGGGGCCTTGGAAAGGCAGCTTCCACCCAGGCCTCAGGCTCCTGGCCTTCAGGGCGGGAGTGGTGGCAGCCCCTGGTGGGCCTGTGAGGAGTGAAGAAACACTGTGCCCAGAGCCCTCACCAGGCCCGCCCGTGTCGGGGAGTTACTGCATCCCAGCACTCAACTGTCATCGCAGCCTCCCTGGCAGGTGTCACTTTCCAGGCATGACCGTGACAGAGGTAGGCGGGGGGAGCCCTGGGACTGGCCGGCTGGACTGTTCCACGTGGAGGACTCAAATTCTGGCTTTAGGACTGTGGTGTAAGGCTTAAATTAAGGCCCAATATTAGGTGTTGCCTTGATACCTAATGAAACCAAGAGGCCTCCCATGGCCCAATGCAAGGTCCCTCCCACTCTACTCCCGTGGGTGAGGTCCCCAGCCAAACCACCCTCCTCACCACAGGGACCAGGCGCAGTCCCCGCCTGTCCCAGAGGAGTGAGCTTCATTTCCCTGTCAGCCCGCGGAATTATTCTAAGAAGCCCATCACGTCCTCCCAGGGGGACCAGGGGCACCCCCACCCCCGTCACTACAAAGCCAGCTCCCATCGCCCCTGGCTGGTTGCTCTGTCCCCGAGCACAATGATTGTGGGGCCCCGTGTGGCAGGCAGCATCCTCGTCCCCAGGGCTGTGGATTACGTGTGACTAATAACCCACTCTCGCTCTCATCTGCTCAGTGTCGGGTGATGCCTTGGGCCATCACCCATAACCCTAGCTGGGATCCTTCCCCCATCAGTGGGGTGAAGAGGAGGTGATCCAAACAAGGATCCTGAGGCCATGGAGCTCGGCGCCGCCGTGCTCAGCCTTCTGGCCTTATCACCCAACGGCAGGGACAACAGGTCCACCCACCGGGAGTGGGTGGGAGTCATGGCTTCTGTCGGTTCGCCATCCCTTGTGCAGAGACATGGCGGGGGATCGTGGCTCCTCCCACGTGTAAGGTGATTTTCCAGCCGCGTGAAGACACTTTCCCAGTTGCAGCACCGACCTCTAGCAGCCGGCCTCCTCGTTCTGCCTCTCCCGGGTGAGCGCAAACTGTTCAGGGACTGTGCGCCTGTACCAGCGGCCACAGCTCTGGGCAGGGGCTCTGTCTGGCTAATTAGAGCGGGTTTCCACGTGCAGAGTTGAAGTTCCCATCTCCTGAGACTCCAGGAGGCTTCGGGCCCGCGTGTCAGAGAACTGTAAATCTTCAGGGAGATTTCCTAATGCAATTTTCTTCTCATGATGTTATTCCTGAGACTTGCTTGGCTTGTTAATCAGTCAGCTCGAAAGGAATAACCATAAATAGCGACATGGTCATAATGTCACAGAAAACCATTCCAGCCCAAAATGGAAGGGCAAATTCTACAGCCCCAGACATCAAGATGAAAAGAGGAAGGAATTCGTGAGTGCACCTGGGAGCTGGACATTGTGCAGAAAGAGCTCTACTTCCCACCAACAAATGCAAGGAGAAAGCAAGGAGGAGCAGCTACGAAACAAACCCACCTCTTGCCAGACGTTGGAAAGACCAGAATGTGGCAGCCAGAACATTTAATCAGAACAGAGTAACGGCGCTCTGTTTAAAAGTTACCCGTGCAAAAGTTAACCACTTTTGAACTTAATCCAGAGGCTAGTCAGTGGCTCAGCCAAACAGCTAGGATACTGACTGGCTCTTCTCTTTGTCCCATCCCACATGCTGTCCACCAGGGCTATAAGCCCTGGCCCCAAATCAACAGGGATTGTGCTCATTTCTCTCTTCCTCCACCGTCACAACCCTGAGTTGGGAGCAGAGAGGAGGCCCAGCTGGGCCTCATCTTTCCAAGTTCCTGGTGAGCCGGCCACCAAGGCAATATTCCCCTACCCTAACTCACCCCAGGGCCAGGTGCAGGATGACCACAGCCCACCCTGCAGCCCAGAGCCCAGGGAGATTATCCCAACTATCCAGTCCTCAGCTCCTGCCCTGCCTGCCCGTCCCTTCCCGCAGAAGCCGCAGTGAAGTGTCTGTGCTGTGCTCTCTCCTCGCTCCTGCTCCTGACGGATGCTGGTGCTTCCCCATGTGGCCCTGTGTGGCGTGGCGTCCCCCTCCTCTTGGGAACTGGGAATAAGCACTAAGCTCTCCTTTCAAGGTGGTTGCCTCCCCGTGTCTGTCACCTCACTTCACCTGATTAAAACAAATCCTGGGGACAAGTCTGGAAGCAACAGAGCATCCTGAGGCCCCAATAATGCATAAAGCAGAGTCTGCCACTCCCTGTTGTGTTCTCAAGTGCAGTCAAGGTCTCCAGAGATGGGTGAAGCCCAGTCCCCCTCCACTCATCCCTCGGGCCTCACCCCTCTCCACTCCCTGGCCTCACGGCTCCCCCTGCTTTCCTGGACTCTGCCAGCGTTCTCCCAGCTCAGGGCCTGGGCACCTGCCCTCAGGCATGGAATGCTCTTGCCCAGGAGGTCACTTTGGCTCATGTCCTCACCCCCACAGGCCCCTGAGACTCTGGTCCTGGCTCTTTATCAACAAAGCCTTTCCGAACCAGTAGGAAAGTGGCCCAGGCAGCTGGGAGTGCCTCATCCATTCTTCAGTTCAGGGCTTTTATACTATCGCTATTGATGTGTTATTAAGATGCTAATGACACGAATCTGACACCTGGGTCACCGGTTGCACTCAAGGGGCCCGTCGTGAGTCCCAGCAGGCAGCTGTGGGCAGATGGAAAGCTCACAGCAGAGCCTGCTGCAGGCCTGGGGCCTAGTCTGCATGCACCGCCTGGGGACTTCTTGTCTGAGTTTCCAGCCAACTGTCTGCAAAATGGGGATGCGCTCTTCCTTGAAAATGCCCCAAAGCCCACTCAGCCAGAGGCAGGGTCAGGTCCTCCTAGGCCACTCTGACTGTCCTTGCTGTTGTCCCTTGTGGCTCACTCACCATCCTTCACCCCTGTGCGTGTGTGAGCCGCTGGATCCAGGCTGTGCTCTAGGACACAGTGACCCGGTCTGCTTCATTTAAGGTTGGACCCTCGAGGCCATCAGGCCCCCGAGGGCAGGAGCTTCAGGCCCTTTGTGCTGTCATTATTCTGCAGGCCGTTTCCATTTCTGCCCACCACTCCCACCCAAACCACCGTCACGCCTTACACCGGCGCCCCCTCCAGGCGCCAAAATCTGCGCCACCGAACATTCTGAAATGCAGTGACCTGAAATTGTGCTGTCAATCAAGTTATAGCTCGACTTCGTGACCCCCGGGGTGGGAATTACATTTATTTTGCTCATGACTCTGACGCCTGGGCTGACTCCGTGGGACGTCCTGTATCTGCTCTTCTTGGCATCAGCTGGGGCAGCTCACCGGGTAGGGGCCAGAGTCCCCAGGGGCGGGCTCATTTGCAGATCTGGGGCGGGTGCTGGGCGTCACCGCATCTCCACCCAGCCCTGGCTGCTGGGTGTCCTCACAGTGCCATCCTGGGTCCTAAGGAAGAGCGACCCGAGGGAGTCAGATGGGGACTACATTCCTTTTTGTCACTTAGCCTCAGATCACCTGGCACCATTTCTGCTGCTCTCTGTCCACTGAGGCGATTACCAAACCCTATCTGTCCCCAGGCTCAAGGAGAGGTAAAGGAACACATCTCGAAGGGTGATGGCGAGGTTCTGGAAGGGCATGTGGGACCATCGATGTCGCCATGGAGCTTTAGGAACACTCGGCTTGGTGCAGTCAATGCTCAGTGCTTGTTTTTTGAAAGGCTGTTCATGTCTTCAGGAGTGAGATGACGATGGGGCCAGCTCGCTTGCTCATAAGCAGTCTCCTCCGGAACCTGATCTTCAGAAAGCCCCGCTGTGGGGAAGAAATCGAGGAAGCCTCAGTTGAAGCAGGGAAGATGGCATCTCCAAGGGACAGCTGAGGTCTGGGTGCCCAGAGTGCACGATGGCAACCGGCAGTGCGGGGCGGTGAGAGAAAAGGCATCTCCCAGGGTCGAGGTCGGGAAAGGAGGAGCTGACAAAGTGGAAGTGACCAGGACATGCATGGGGGGGGGGGATGGGGGGCGAGATGGATGCTGAGTGTGGAGGCTGACAAGTGAGGATGTGGAAGTCAACAGCCCAGAGGACCAAAGTCTCTCCTTAAAACTATCATCATTTAAATAGTGAAATATTCCAATGATACAGAAAAGGACACTCGTTTACTCACATTAAGATGAATCAGAAGTTAACATTTGCCGTTTTTGCTTCAGATCTCTCTTCTGAAAGAAAGAAAACACTGCAGATCCAGCCCTGCCTGCTCTGGCCGGTCTCCCCTTCACTCCCCAGATACACCGCCCCCATGTGTTGTTTAGTTGCTAATTCCTTATGGCGCACCTAGATATGGTGGTTAGAATTCCCTGGTCTCAGCTTCTTCAAAATGGTCTTGTCTACTCTTGCTGTTGAACTTGATCACGTGGACTTTGGCATACGATTGTCAAGTTCCATGAAAAACACTGTTGGAATTATGTTTCAACTTTATAGCTTTAGAATATTGAGATTTCTAATCTGCAAACAGTGTTTCTCTCTCCATTTCTTCAGGTCTTCTTTTATGTCTGTCATAAATTTTGTTATTATTTCCAAAGAAACTATGTACATTTTTTTGTTAGGTTAATTCCTGGACCTGGGTGTTTTATTGACATTGTAAATAACTCAGGTAATATCAGCATCACATACTAAGCGAGAGAGAAAGGGGCAGCATTTTGTATATCCTTCGTGAGCTTGTTTCAAAGCACTATGACAGCAGGCTTTTATTTTGCCCTCTACATCTTCTTTTGTGCTGTATCTTTATACTTAAGAATAGTTTAAGTGCAAGATAACTATGACCCTAAAAAGGTTGAAAAATGGTGAAGAAAATCTTGCAGAAGCAGGCAGCTACCTTCCAGAGATTCAACACTCTGAGATGCTCCTCCACCAGACAGTAGCAACCATCAGCTCCTCCCACTCAGGGCATTTTGTAAATATGTTGTGTTTTTCTGTTACAGTTTCTAATTTATTGTTGGTTGTATAGATGAATAGTTTTCATTTTGTGCACTGATTTTGTATCCAGCAATTTTTTGGATTGACTTTTTAGTTCCAATAATTTCTGTACATTCCCTAGGATTTTCTGTTGTTCATTATCTGCAAACATGGTGAATTCAATGCTTTCTTTTCAAGGCTTATAACTTTTTATTTATTTTTCCTGTCTTATTGCTTTATCTAGGATCTCCCTCTCCTCCAGCACAATGTTAAATTCAAAAAGCCACGGCAAGCAGCCTGTGCTGTTCCTAACATAAGTCAAAATGCTTCCATATTCTCATCCTTAAATATGCTACCTATAGTATGTTTTTGGAGTGCTGTCAAGTTTGCTAACAGTTATCAGGTGTGAGTGCTGGATTTGTCACATGCTTTAGCCATGCATGTTGAGAGGAGCTAATGATTTTGGTCTTCTGGTCTTAATTGATTTTCTGATTCTGAACCAATCATATTCATTGGCCTAAACTCATTCACAGTATTCTCTTTGAGTTTTAAATATCTTTATTCTTCTTAATTTATATTCACTTTTTTAAATTAATGTAAGTAATTTTTTCTTTTCCTTATCAGTCATATTTGCAAGTTTCTTTTTCTTAAATTAAAAAACTTGTTGAGGCTGACCCAGTGGCACAGTGGTTAAGTTCACATGTTTCGCTTCAGCGGCCCGGGGTTCGCTGGTTCGGATCCTGGGTGTGGACCTACACACTGTCAAGCCATGCTATAGCAGGCATCCCACATCTAAAGTAGAAGAAGATGGGAAAGGATGTTAGCTCAGGGCCAGTCTTCTTCAGCAAAAAGATGAGGATTGGTGGAAGATGTTAGCTCAGGGCTGATCTTCCTCAAAAAAAGAAAAACAAATTGCATTCGTTGAACTCATTTTTTCTTTGTAAGATGTTATACTAATCGTGCTCTTGTCTTTAATATTTCCTTCTACTTTCTTGAGATTTATTTTAATTTTACTACATCTTAGAGTTGAACATTTATTTATTTTTATTAATATATCCACATAAGGTGGAAAATTTCTCTATAAGTAGTACTTTAGCTAAATAGTGTAAGTTTTGATATGGTGAACTCTCACTGTCTCTCAGTCACAATTATGCTACTTTTCCATTGTATTTGCATCATTTAGAAGCATATTTTTAAGTTTCCAAAATCATGATACTTTATACTTACATTTTATTTATTGCATAGTAATCAGACAAAAATTATGTCAATTAAAATGCTAAGATTTCACTAGTGTTTATTACAGTGATAATTTTTTAAATGTTTTGTACATACTAGAAAACAGTATATTAAGTATCTGCATATAATATATATATATATAAATGTATTGCTGTGGATACAGCCTCTCCTGTATATCTATTTCATCAAGTGTGTTGATTTTGTTATTCAAGTCTTCAGAGGTACAATTATCTTTTATTTGTTTAACCTAAAAAATTAATGTGTGTTAAACTCATCTTTTACAACAGTGGGTACAGCCATTTCTTCTTATAATTCTTTCAGGTTTTTGTATATATTTTAAAGGTTTTATCAAGTAAATATGAGTTTATAATACTTATATATCTTGTTATATTTTGCACCATTTATCATTACCTTAATATACGTTCATATCCCTGTTACTATTTATCTTAAATTTGGGTTTATACAATGTTAATATTGCTGCTTTCATATTACAAGGCATATCCTTTCAATCCCTTTATTTTTAAACTCTGTACTTTTGTTTTGCTCATGCCTCTTGTAAGATTCTACAAATATTCAATCACGTAATGTCCGTTTTCACAGTCGAGCTTAACTGGGTTATAGTCATGGTGATTACTGATCTACGTGTGCTCATTTCCCCCATCTTATCATGTGTTTTCTGATTACTATTCTTCATATGTCCTTGATTTCTGTTCTCCCCTATGTTTTCCCTCTGCATTCACTTCTGTTCTTACTAAAGCACTTCCTTTTGACCATTCTTTCAAGGAAGTTATGTAGATAGTGAATTCTTTAGTCCTGAAACACCCAAACTGGCCTCATTTTGCTTCATACAAGAATTATGACTTGGGCTGGTGTAAACTTTAGGGTGACAGCTGGGTCCCCTTCCCCACACTTTGAAGGTGTCGCCCCACTCTCCTCGGCCCCCCATGATTTGTGAAGAGGATCCTCCGCCAGTCTCTCCCGCCCCTCCAGGTGCCGTCTTTCTCTTTCCTCTGGCAGCTTTTATGTTGTCCTTTTACCCTTGATGTCCTGTAGCTTCACCTTCCTGTGTGTGGAGTGGGCTTGTCTTTCTTTACCCTCATCCTTACTCGAGCACACTTTCAATCTGGTATTTGTGTCTATCTTCAATTTTGTGAAGTTCTCAGTCATGCACTCTGCAAGTACCACTTCTCCATCACTTTTATCATCTTCTCCTAAATACCTCATCAGAAGAATATTGGACTCTGTAAATTTGGCTTTCGTGTATCTTCACTCTGTTTTCTTTCACATTTCAAACTCTTTTCTGTGCATAACACCTTCTTTGGAGGGAAGCGTTGGCTCCATCTCTCCTTCACTACTGTACCCCCGGGACTGTGTCTGGTCTACAGTTGATCCCACCTATTGAATTTCAAATCAAGGTCTATATTCCTTTTCTAACATTTCTAATTTCCAATTTTCCTAATATTTCTAATTGCAAATTTTTCATAAAATAACTTTCTCTGTTTTCATTCTTTTAAATAAAAGTTATGCATTCATTTATTCTTTGAACATCCTCAATATACTTATTTAAAATATTTGACAGATAGTTCTAAAAACTAATTTCAGCTAAAGTCTTTTAACATTTCAATGGTTGATTTTTTGTTTACTCTCTTTCCTAATATTATTTTCTGTATGTATTCTGGAATTTTAGGATGAAGCTGTATTTTGAGTGGAGAGTGTTGTTTAGTTTTATTTCTGATCTCTCCCTCCTTCTTTCCTTCTTTGCCAGTGCCCCAACCACTGAGCCCCTGATCCAGACTGATGTCTCATAGTAGAAAAGCAGAGTTTCTGCCCATGGGAGACAGAGATGAGGCCAAGCGGCACAGAAGAAGCAAGGGCTGGGCTCCAGCCCTGATCCAGGTGGTGTTTGACAGCAGATATTGAAGTTCCCATGGGCAGAGGGGAGCCCCGCCCCTCACCCACATTGCACGGAGCACGGCCAGTGCCAAAATCTCCTCTAACAGAACAGGCAGCAATCTAGAGAATCCCATTCCCAGAGGGCTGGTAAGAGCTGATGTTCTAAAGCGGGGGTCATTAAATTTTTTCCGTAAAGGGCCAGATAGTAAGTATTTTCTGCATTGTCGTCCATGAGGGTCTCCGTTCCAACCCCTCACCTCTGCCATCATAGCTCAAAGCCACCGTACCAAATGTGTAAACAGGTGTGTGTGGCTGAGCTCCAAGCTATGTCTACCGACAAAGCAGGCAGTGGCTGAATTTGGCCCGAGAGCGATAGTTTGCCAATACCTGTTCTAATGCATGTTGATACGAATACTAACTTGAATTGAGCGGAGATTCCCACATTGCTTTTGCATGTAGAATATGTGCATATGAGAAAAGAGTTTAGTAAGTATTTCCTAGCAACATCTGGAGTGTCTCGCAGAGATTTTGGTTACTTTTGTACAGAGTCAAGTGGAGAGCAAGACTCACAATTCAAATCTTTCTATTAATGTTTTATTTATATACATGTACATATTTTGTGTTTCGGTGGGTCCATTGAAATTATTTTTGGAAGGATTTTGTGGGAAATTCTTAATGCAATGGATTCATCAGAATCCCAGTTAGGGATATGGGAACCAACATTTTTTAATTAAATTTTTTATATAGTGATAATTGCAGATCGAGAAACAATTATTAGCAATTCTACAGAGAGATTCCAAATGACCTGCACCCAGTGCCCCTGTGGTAACATCTTGCAGACCTGTAATGGAACATCAGGGCCAGGATGTCGACGTGGATACAGCCCACTGATCTTCCACAGATTTACTTGTTCTCCTGTGTGTGTGTTTATTTATTTAGTTCTGTGTCAACACTTTGTTTTTAAACTGAGAAGATGTTGGAATGATGTCCAGCGACCCAGAAGAATGAGGCTCTGGAGAAAGTCTGGTTGCAACAGAAGGGTTCCTAGCCAACTTCCCTTCGCTTTTATCCACACTGATATCACCAGGACACAATTATAAAAAACAAACTCACTTAACCTGGGCTAATGACAGCAGGAGAATTGCTCCAATTCTGTATTAATGGAAGTCAAACGGCGGTGAGCTCGATGGTAATTATGCTGAGGTTAAAAGCTTTCCAAGCAAGCCTTTCCATAACTGACTTTTTCAAAGACCTCGGGGACCTAAACAAACTCCCAATGTTTATTCAGGCTGAAATTCTGACTCTCATTTGGACTGCTAAATTAATAAGCGTGAAGACCTCTTCTCTTCCCCGACCACGCTCTGCCTTTCATTTATCCCACAGAGATGCATTAACATTCCGTAATACCATCCATTATTTGGGATTATTAATTCATCAGTTACTCAGTCGAAAAATCTGATGAGTCAATACGGCGAATGGATGGGAAAGTGTAAGACCCAGGGAGAAGTTAGCAGATGGCTTAGAAAATAAAATTCAGGGAGCACTGTTTAACAAATGAAATTCTTTGTAAAGAAGTCGAAGAAGATCACATCTCCTTAAGAAGCTCGGCGGTGGGGGGTCCTGGAAGTAGGACACTGTATTACTGCTTCACCTTCACTCAGAGCACAGGCCTCGGCTTCCTGGGCAGGAGTCTCAGTGGAGGACCCTGGGAGGGGCTGTGGGGGCCAACAGGGAGAGGAACGGCCCAGGGAAGGGAAGGGGTGGGGGCGGCAATGGTCAGGCCTTGCCGACTCTGACAGCACAGGTACAGGAGATCTCAGCTTCCCCCTCTCCCCTTGCTGCTGGGAGAGGGCAAGGCTTGACAAGGGGAAACAGAAGTGATGCCACCCACAGCCGTGAGCAGCATGAGTGGACACTTGACCCCCAAATACACTCCTCCCCCAGCCGCCTCTCCCAGGAACCTCAATTGGATGTCTCGCTAATTTAGAAAAAGCTCATTGCAAATGAAGATTAACGCTAACAATGGCAAGAGGGCTGCTGACAGAGTGTGGTCACCTTATGGTGGGCAGTGTCTGAGCCATCTTTCTAACCCGTGATTAGTGGGTGTCTGCAGAGAGACGCTTAATTACCGCTTGTTCAATTGTTCCCTGACAGTCATACACCTCCACTGGACCTCTGGGCTTCCCAGCACAGGATCCTGTAATGAACCGCCTGGCGGAGGCGTCAGTCCTCGGGGCACCTGTCAGCTGCCTTCCTCTAGACACTGCGCCCCACCCCACCCAGCGCCCTGCGCTCTGCCTGCACAGTGGTCCTCTTTTCCTGACTCCAGCGGGAAGCAGCCCCTGTTTAATGGCCTGAGTGCAGGGCGGGGACCTTCGGGGGCTGAGAACTGAGTCGAATCATCAGCTCTCTGGCCCTTGACCCTCTTTCACAAGCATTCGCTGCTGCTGCCAAGAAGTGAGGAGTGTCTGCACGGCAGAAAGTGCCCCTGGCGCACATTAGCCCCACCAGCTGTCCACGGTCCTGCCCTTCAGGCATCTCCCTGGGGTGGGATTCACAGGGATGTTGGGAGGGAGCCCAGGCTTCCTCTGCTCTTTGTTTACCAGAGGCCAAAAGGATTAGGGCCTGAGCACAGAACTCCATCAATAAGTAATCGTGCCTTACAGATGGGGCTGAGGACTGGATGTAAGGAAGCCTGTTTGTTCTGTCATTTCTTGACTCTCACAACCTCACCACACGCATGACGCTTCTGACACCAGATGTGGGCGGGGGGGAGGGTAGTTCTTTCACTGCTGACCACTTCTGTGATACCAGCTGGGTGTCCTATGATTCAACACAGCTCTGACTCTGTCTTCCTGGGGATAGCCTTAGATCCCACACGTTGAGGGCTCAGTCCCACAAGACTGTCCCCCACTTCAGATGCCAATCTCAAGTCCGGGTTGTCACCTGTGCTTCTGAATGACTGGCTGTGAGTCGGAGGTTCCCACGACCCCCTCCTTGGGTTGGATTAATTTGCTGGAGCAGTTCACAGAACTCAGGAAAACAGTTTACTTACTAGCCCACAGGTTTATTATAAAGCACACAGCTCAGGAAGAGCTAGATGGAAGAAACGCCCGGGGAAGGCAGAGATCCCATGCTCCTCTGTGCTCACCACCCAGAAGCTCTCCAAACTCCATCCCTTTGGGTTTTTATGGAGGCTGCATCCCTAGGCATGACTGATGAAATCATTGGCCACTGGTGATTAATTCAGCCCCCAGTTCCCCTCTCCTCTAGGCAGGCTCAGCCTCCAAACATCTGAAACTTGGTGGAGCAGCTGTGGCATTGATGCCCATGGTCAGTCCCTTCCCCTAAAGGTTAAGCATCCACATGCTGCAAGTCATGTGTATGTCTGAATTTGCATGTTTTCTCCCGTCTACACAGAGAGTGATAAAACCACACTGGGGTGTTCCAGGGGTTGTGAGAAACTTAGAAGACTAGCCTCACTTATAAATCGGAAGGGTTGGCTGTTGTCATTACCCTTATTGATTACCTTGCTGGTCACAGTGTGCACGTGCAGGCTTCTGAGTGTAGGATGGAAAGCACTCTGCTCCACTTTTGGAAGGAGCAGTGGGTGAAGGCATCAAGCTTCTCTCTTCCTCTGCTTCATGCCAATGTCATGCCCCTCCCCCTCGGTGCAGTTATAGGATTCCCCCTGCTTTTGGGGAGGCCAGGCAGCAAGCACCCCGGAGCCAGGCTGGACAGAGGGCCCTGGCAGAGCACACAGCTCAGAGAGTGTGCCTTAACTATATTCCAAAGGGGATTCGTACGCACCAGTGCCATTAGCACACGAGTTGCAGTTGCACTGCATGTGTGCAAACGACGCTAAGTCCACACGTGATTGCTGTCCTTCCTTCCTCCTTCCCTCCTTCTCTTCAGATAATATCTGTCAGGTTAGATGTGGAGCCATAAGCCAGCCACGCAGAGCCTCTGTGGCCATGGTGGCAAATGGCTCAGGGGGACTGTCCGTGGTGCTGAACCCCCGGCATGCAGGACCCCAGCAAGAAGAGCTCCTGCCGTCTGGTCCTCTGGGAGCAGGTGGCCTGCAGTCCTGACCAAAGAGTCTCAGTGGTGGGACCCTGAAGCCTGCTCGGGGCACAGTGACTTTGGGGCATGTGGATCAGGGGACAGACTGTCTCTCTGCTACAGGCTTCAGGAGGAACTGAAGACCCAGACCACATGTCCCAGGGAGCTTCACAGCCATCCTTCTGAAGCTCCCAGTCAATCCCAGCGGTTCTTCACACATGCTTTTCCCGCCCCCATGAAACAGTAGCCCTGGTGTACGTGGGTGTACACCCTGGGAGGTCTGTGGGTTGGACCCAATGCCCCACTGAGCTAATACATGTTGACAGTCCACCTTTCACTGGGCTTTGGGCCATGTCCTGGACGTTCTGGTGAGGAGGATGCAGGCTGCCCTCCGGAGCTGCTGTCCTGGTGGGGGAGACTCACGCATAATCCCCAGTGCAGTGAGTCCTGTGATGGAAAAAACAGGCTGGGGAACCGGGACAGGTGGGCCTTCTGTGGTGCTGGGAGAAGCCTCTCTGGAGGGTTTCTAGGGTGAAAGATGGAAAAGGCCTGTCATCAGAAGGCCCTGGAGAAGATGGGGTGGGGGCAGCTGACACAGGGTGTCTCTGCTCTCCCTGTGATGGGCAATTCCTTTAAAAATGAACCAAATATGACAAAATGGCTGGCTGTATTTATTTTGGGTGGCTCACTACGTAGATCGCGTTCTTCTTTAACTATAAAAAAGGAGAGAGAGAGACTGGAGGAACTTCCCTGTGGGATGAAAGTCTTGTGCAAAAGCAGGACGGGGCTTGGCTCCTCAAGGATTTGCAAGAAGGCCAGTAAGGCTGTTGGGTGAGGAGGAAGCCACTGGAGCAGGGGTTGAAGAGGGACGGAGCAGAAGGAGGTCCAGGAAGGGTATCGGGGTGCCATCCGTGTGCCTGTGGAGGTGCGGACGTTGTAGAGAGCGTGGGGGCGCTGGATTCACGTTTTGTAAGGAAACTGTGGCTGGGTTGAGAGGGAACAGGAAGGGCAGGAATCGAGGGGAGGACACAGTTGACAGCCAGTAGTGCTCGTGAGAAACAAGCCATCCTGGTCCCAGGTGGTGTCCCGGAGAAAAGAAGATGGAGAGAAGCACCATATTTTGGAGATGGAAATAAGGCTCACCAGTGGGTCAGACTGGAGAGGGTGTGAGTGGGGGAGAGAGAGGAAGGAACCACAGAAATGCCTGGTTCTCAGGCCTGCGGAATGTCAGCAAGGGCTTGGGAGCCCGTTGGAGCTCTTGCCCTCCCTGTGCCTGGCTGGCAGCATTGGTATGTCCTCTGCCTGTCGAGTGGCTTTGAGAGGAAGGGCAGGGCTCGGGGGAGCTGGGTGACCGGCTCCATCTCTCCCCATCTGAGAAATGAGCACCTGGAAGAGACGGCGAGAGTGAGCAAGACGCTCTGATCCTCAAGTCAGCCGTCCAGCTCGCTTCTGCTCCTTTGTAACTGGACCAACCACTCAGGAAACTGCAAGGTGATTCCTCCCAGACTTCAGCCCGGCCTGACAGTCAGTGGGGTGGCCGTGTGCACAAGAAGGATGTGGGCAGAGGGAGTGGGTCCTTCTCCGTCGTGGACCAGCCCCACCCGTGTCACCACACATGTCTCCTCTGAGTCTCAGGATAAAGGCAAGGTCCTCGTGGGCTCTGCACCTTTCACCTCCTGTCATCTCGGCAGGGTTTTCTCCCCACCCGTCAGGTCTCTGTTCTGACATCTTATCAGGGAGGCTGCCCTGGCCATCCTTCCAGAATAGCCGCCCCCTTCTCTCCATCTCCCTGGACCCTGCTTTGTTTTCTCTCCAAAGCAGGTGTCACTGCTCGACATTCGATTGCATGGTCCCCCCACTGGAGTCCTGCTCTGTGAAGCAGGGTCTCAGCTGCTTTGTTTCTGCTCCAGCCCCAGGGCCAGGAATGGTGTCGGAACAGAGTGGGTGCTTGGGAGATTTCAGAGCGGTCAGAGTCTTTCCCTGGTGGTGTGGGTGTTGAAGCCACCCAGCTGCGTGCCACCTTCATGAGGACATCTGAGCCTTCTCTGCCCTGCACATTTTCCCCTGCCCCTCCCTATGGAGTCTCATTTACGGGGACCCGAGGGTCCTGCCTCCCATCCCACAGCAAGTGGGTTCCACTTGGTCCATCCCTGGAGCTCTGGGCTGAAATAGGAAGCAGGTGAGGAAGAGATCTGTGCCCCTGTGGGTAGTGGCTACTGTCCCCCAGGGAGAACCTTGCTCCTACCCCCAGGTCTGAGCTGAGTCTGCCCGCTGCTCCCTCTAATTGACAGGCCAGGAGCCTCATCACAGAGGCTTATCTGAATTCTGGCCCCTGGCTGCCCCGCAGCGTCCAATTTCTCACAGGCCTAAGGAGGATAAAGGGCTGGATTCTCTCGGCCGGCGCGAGCACATCCCCCATGCAAGTCGCCTCTGTGCTGCTGGCTGGCGAGGCCCCAGCCCAGCTCCCCTGCAGCCCCCTGCCACCTCCTCCACCCTGGGCATCTCTCTCTTGCCTGAATGCGGGTGGCTCTGGCATGCCTCCCTTCTCTGTCAGGCACCTGAGCCTCCGGCAGCAGGCCCCCCTTCCTTCTGGACAATCCACCTGCACTGTCTGGGCCACACCCTGCGCTCTGTGTCTCACCTCCTGAGTGTGTCAGAGCATCTGTATGTCGGGATTTTCAGGCAAAGATGGTCTTCCTTCGCCCTCGGGGAAGTCAGAGCAGTCAGCCATCCCAGGCCAGGTGAGACCCTAAGCTATGGACAGACAAAAGCTGAGGGAGGGGACAGAGAGAGGACGCCCCCTGCAGGAGGGGGCTGGAAGCTGACTGAGTCCTGTGGACGGTGGGATAGGACGCCCAGTGGGAACAGTGTGCTCAGACTCAAGTCAGTGTCAGAAATGGGTCAGCAGCCAGGCAGGAGAGGGTTTGGGGCCAACACTAGCATTTCTGCTTTGCAGCCCCACAGCCCATTCCAGCATCAGAGAAACGTGTTCCGCTGGTTGGCTCAAGTGAGTGATGGAAGTGACACTGTGTTTACACCCCTGCGTTCCAGCCACGAGGAGCACAGCTCAGGCATACACTCGTGCCCGTCCTGCTTGCTCAGAAATGGCACATTTCCCATCACGGAAAGACATGGGAGCGTTTATTGTGAGCACACCAGCAACAAAATTAAGGATTTCTGTTCAGCGAAGGTCACGGTGGACAAATTTTAAAGGGAGGTAACAAATCGGGAGAGTTGTTTGTAAAATCTAAAATTAATAAGCAACTAACAGCAAGAGGAACAAAAGGAAGTTCTGTGAAAATAATGGGGGCGAATGGAGAAAGTGACACGGAGATGACCAGGGAGGGCAGCCCCAAGGGAAGCTCTCGATGACGGAGGAATGGAATTAAGACCCCAGGAGCGTCCACTGCCCGTAGGAGCCTGCAGGTGTTTAATGTCGGACGATATGGAGGGTGGCAGAGACACGGGAGTGCCGGCAGGAGGTGGACTCGGTGGTCCTGGGACCCCAGCATCACAGGGTGGGTGCTAGGGGCCCTGGACTGTCCCTCCCAGGGGATGGACAGGCAGAGGGGCTGCACTTCCCAGAGCTGCAGAGAAGGGGCTCCGAGGGCTTCTGTCAGAGGGTCCGGGGCGGATCTCAAGGTCAGCACTGCAGGAGGACGGTCAGAACGAGCTCTGAACGCCGGGGTGATTATTGTCAACCTAACACACGAGTAGAAAACAACGGTATGTAGTTTGGCAAGAGCTGTTAGAAGATTTGGAAGAGAGGTGTTAAAATATTACTGTGGTTGCCTGGGGTGGGGTAAGGCCTGAAGATAACGCAGAACAAGTAAGTAACAAGGACAGAGGCCTGCCCGAGCCCTCAGGAGCGTGGGCCCCCCACTCCTGGGGAGATTAATGTAACACACACACCTTATGTGAAAATTAAAAAGTCAGTTCCCTTTGGGCAGTCAGGACAAAATTTAATTAACCAATGAAAACAATAACAAGAACATGATATACACAAAATGTTTCCAGAATGTACAGTTTAAAGTGACACTTTAATCAATAAAGCTGGTTCCATTCATCAAGCATGGTGTGCCAGGCCCTCGCTGAGAAATTCACACCCGTTTTCTCCTTCAATGTTGGACCAATACTGCAGAGATTTCATTTCCATTTCTACGACGAGGGCTCTGCAGCCCACGGAGGAAAAGGACTTGCCTGGGATCATCGGTGTACCTATAAAGGCACTTGACTCTCCAAGTTACTAAAACCCCAACAGAAACTGACAATCAGGAATGTATCATCTTACATAAGTGAAATATACAGACAGAGTGAAAAGCTTCAGGATTGGTTTGATCCAGCAACTCAATACTTTCATAAAGTATCTGGTTTCTTTTCCTCTGCCAGCAGCTCCCAGGACTGCACCATAGTTCTTCACCCAAACCCAGCGAGCGAGAGAGAAGCAATGGGCTGCCCTCCACTAGACACCTCGGGTCAGGCGTTTGATCCCCAAACAAAGCACAGTGCAGAAGGCCAGATTACACAGGTGTGGCCACCAGGACTTGTAACTGGTGCAAAGTGGGGCAGGGGCCTGGGTATCAGGGCCACCCACGTGTCCACCACAGTCTGTGGTTTGAGCCAGGTCCATGTGACTCACCTTACAGCTCCTCTTGAGCTTTGCCACGGTGTCGGGAGTTACTCCCCGCTGCTCTCTGAACCCTCAGCGGCCAGGCCTGGCCCCCCTGTCTCTCCCTCTACATCCCTCTGCAGGCTCGGGCTCCCAGCACACGTCCCACAGCAGATCCCGGCAAGAGGGCCTGACAACTAAACGAAGAGAAGATGAATAAATGGGGAATCCTGGTCAGGTGGTTGGGAACCAGTGAATGTGTAGATAGAAATCGATGAATGGGCGGCCTTTACTAGCACACCTAAGAATACAGAGGTACCACTAGGATCCGGGCGTTTTCCCCTCCTGTTACTGCTGAGGGTGGATAAAGACGATGGACACCCATTGCCCTGGGCTCCGGGTCCTCTGCAAATCTCCAGCTGACAACGTTGCTGGTTTGGAACCTGGTGCAGACAGCCGGTCCTTGACAGACAGTTCCTGCTCCCACTCCAGTGAAGTCTGTTTGATAAGAAACCAAAGTGGATGTTAAAGGGAACTGGCCAAAGTCGCCAGCCATGTCCCCTGTTCTCAGCACAGTCAGTGTCTGCTAATTCCTCTCTGTTGGAGGTGCCGCTCGGGGGCCCTGACTGCCGTTTGAGAGGTTGGGAGGGACAGCCTGCACGTCTCCCCTGTTCTCTCCCTTCTGACGAAGGTGTTAATGCGACATAATTAAAATCCACTGGCACGGTCAAGGGAAGTGAACCTCCAGCACCTCTGGAGAAAAATTATCCCATCCGGGGCAGTTTCCATCTCCGTGGTCTGAAGCAGCTCTTAAAAGAAGCTCCCAACATTTGTAAGATGGAGTGTCGTTTTTGCTTTGTTTTAGAAACGTAGAAGGTACTGGCACCTCTACTGAGAAGGAAAAGCTCTTCAGGTGAATAGAATGGAGTTGTTTATGTGACGGCAAAGAGAAGGTCACGTGACTTAACCTGGCCAGGGGAGGGTGACGGCAAAGCTCACGCGCAAATGTTTGTTTACCCTGCGGATGTTCGGCCAGCGAGTGCACACTCCGTTCAGCCCTTCTCCAAGCCCTGAGAGCCTGGGAGTGAAGACCCACAAAATGCCTGCCCTCAGGGACCCCGAGTTCTAGTGGGAAGACACAGGAAATGAGTGGAACTAGCGTTTGATAAGAGCCTGTACCAAGTGTCTGACGGCAGCAAGTGGTCTCAGGAGAACGAAGCGGGGTGAAGTTTACAATCTGCAACAGGGTGACTGAAAGGATGGTCTGTCCTGGGACCTGGAGGCTGTGGGAGGAGCCGTGTGGCTCCAAGGAGGCGGCACCTGGTGGTGTTAGCACCGCAGGAAGGCCGGTGGGAAGACCCCGGGAGGAGGAGGAGGTGGTCAGTGAGCTCCTAGGGGCAAGGCTGAGTGGGCCCACCCAAGGGCGGGGTTTCTCTGTTGGAGGACAGAGCCCTTGGAGGGTGCTGGCAGCCTGGCCGAGCTTGTGAAAGGGGTGAGGAAGAAGAAGCATAGAAATCCACTGGGACCACCCAGGAGCCAGACAGGAGGCGGCAACAGAGGTGGGAGAGTGGTCAGGTCCTGGCACATGGTCTGGGCCAGGCCTGCAGCTGCTGACAAGACAGAGGCAGGAGTGAAGGTGGCCTGAGGCCTTGGTCTCCAAGAGGGGAAGGACATGGTGCATTTACGAGGGGAAGAGCCTATGGGTGGAGCTGGTTTGGGATGTGCCAGTGTTGAGCGTCGCGTGGAGCATGCAAGTGCGGGACATATCTCCACGACGGGCCATTCAGGTCCTGGGTCCAGGGAGCCTGTGGAATGTTCTAGAAGGGGTGCAGGGACCGGCGCATAATGACGCAGGTCCAGCGGGCATATTCCCTAGGCCTTGTGCACACTGTGCCCTGAGGAGGTGCTGAGATGAGAGGCAGTGTCAGGGGAGGGTGTTCCAGCCCAGGAGGTCACAAGCTGAGGGGGTGCTCACACCACCCCTCCAGGAACGGCCGAGCAGCCAGTGTGGATGGAGCAGAATGAGAAGGGGGGTGGGAAGGAAGGAGGCCAGGAAGTGGACAGGGCAGGCACAGACCACTGCAGGCCCAATAGGACCTTCTGGGAATTTTGACGTCGCTGACGTTGAGAATGGAACCACTGGAGGTTTTGATAAAGAGTAAGTCGCGTGGCCCGTCTGAAAGGCCTTGGCTGTGGGTTGGTTGGCCAGAGCGGAGGCTGGTGAAGCGGGTCTCGGATGTTTGGGTGAGGGGTGACGCTGACTTGGCTCCGTCTCTTTTGGCTGGGTCCCCCAGGCAGGTATTTCACCCTCTCTGAGCTTCGTCTCCTCACTTGGAAAGACTGGGTTCCAGCAGGCTGGGATGCCTGTGTGCTCAGCACCGGGTAAGCAGTAAGGCTCCTGTGAGTGAGACTCGGGGCCTCTGTCAGGTCTGCACAGTGGCGGCTCCCTCCCCAGGTGGGATGGGAGGGCCTGGGCAGTCAGACTTGGTAACCTGTCAATCAAATGCTGCCAGAAATTTGGGGGCTAAGGCAGAGCTGGCTGAGCTGCCAACAGAGGCCAGGAGCCGAGAGGGCACCTGGAGAGAGCGTCCCCGGGAGATGAGATGACCCGGTTCGTCGTGAGGAGGGTCCCGGCTCTGCCTCCTCCAAGAGAGAACTAGGCACAGGCAGCAGGTGCTGGTGGAACCGGGAACACGGAGGTGGGGATGGCAACAAATTGCCTCCTCGGCGGTCTCTCGTCATTTTGGAAACATTTGGAGAATTAATTATGACTCAGTGGAGGCAGTCGTTGCCCCATCCTGGGGGAAATGGATGCGCAGGTGCAGCTGCCGCACCAGTGACCCTGGGCGAGGCCCCTGCCCCTCGGCTCTGGCCCACCTGCAGTGAGGCGCTCCGGCCAGCCGCGGGTTTACACTGTCCACATGTGGCTGGGCTCCCACAGGGCTAAGGAGCTCTCATGGGACAGCCTCTTGGGATCCCAGGAAGGGACAGAAGAGACAGCTTCCCATGGTGTCCGGGGGAGAGGGAGCCCTCAGCCCTCGGTCCTGAGTCACATTGTGGCTGGGACTCCCGTCTCCACGGCTACTCGCCCACACCATGTTGCTCTGGCCGAGGCCCCCAGGGTGGTCTGTGCCCCAGCCTCCTGCCAGGGAGCTTCCAGATGGAGACCCACCCACAACCATACAGCCGTCCAGGGCGCAGCACGTCGGAGGCCTAGGTGTGGCCCGCGTACCTGCGGCCCCTGGTCTCTTGGCTTCTCTGCTGGGTACTGACCGCCCAGTGCTCAGGCTTCCTCTGGAAGCTACTGTGCATCTCATTTGTGCTGCAACAGGCAGTCTTTGCGGAAAGAGCTGTAGATGTCTAAGACGACGCACGCTTCTGTGCTGAGGACTCAGGGCGGAGGCGCTGCAGCACGGGTGTCTGTCTAATGACAGTCACGTGAGACCTTTGCTCGGGGGAGCATGATGCTCCTCTCCACGTGGCCCTCCTCACCTTCCCAGCCAGCCCTGGGCTTTGGATAAGCTTGGGGACTTCCTTCTTTGCCCCTTTGCTCCAGCCATGCCCCAGTGGACGGGGGTCCTGGGGGTGCCCTGTCCCTCTGGCCCCAACTGTGGTCTCCAGGGCTGGGCGGGTCACACTCCTTCTGGGACCCCCTGCCTCCCTCCTTCTCAGAAACTCAGTACCCAGTAAAGGGCCCTCCCTAACAGCTCCCTCCTGATCCCACTACCCTCCCATGCGCCGCCCGCTTCCCGTGGGGGTTTTGAGATGGAGCGAACGCCTTGTGACCCACTCTAGTGGATAGACTCCATTCTGCCTTGATTTGTTTCACTAGCTTGCTTTGGCCAACTTTGCCGTGCCACATGACGACCCCGGTGCGCATCCTGAGGAGATGCAGCCAGGCCTCCCAGCCGGGACCATCAACAGGGCAGGTTTGCAGCAATGCTCGCACCTCCAGGGTGATACAAATAACAGCTTTTTTAAAAACTGGTTTTAAACAGTGATTTGAGCCAACTGTGCATGGTGAGGTCTAAGAACCCCATCAGTCCTGCAGCCACTGGTCCTACAACCCATAGGCTGCCCCCCTGAACCCGCTGCGAGGGGACCGGAGACGGATCCACGGCTTTGAGGGGAGGCTGGTGGGAACACATGATACCAGACTCGCCCGAGAACTTTTCATCAGCTTTTCTGATTTTCAGCACACGCCCTGTGCATGCTTTGTTCAGCGTCTACTTAAGTATTTCACTTTTTTGTGACAGTTGTAAATGGTGTTGAGTTTATAGTTTCTGTTTCCACATGTTCATTTTCAGCACACAGAGATGCGATTGATTTTTGAGAGTCAATCTTCTGTACTGTGACCTTGCTGAACTCACTTATTAGTTCCAGGAGGTTTTTTGGGGTTTTGTTTGTTTTTCTTTCGTTTTTGTAGACTCCTTGGGATTTTCTACTAGACAATTGTATCATCTGAAAATAGGAAGTTTTATTTCTTCCTTCCCTATCTGTGTGTCTTCCATTTATTTTTCTTACGTTATTGCGCACGGCAGAGCTTCCAGGACAATGTTGTACACGAATGCTGAAAGAGGGCGACCGAGCCTCGTTCCCCTGTCAGCAGGAAAGCGTTCGGTCTCCCCCGTTAATGAAGATGTTTGTGGAGGTGAGGCAATTCCCCTCTTCCTAAGTTGCTGAAAGCTTTGATCATGAACAAGTCTTGCATTCTGTCAAGTGCATTTTCTGCAACAATTAACACGATCATATGCTTTTTCTTCTGTAGCATGTTGATGCAGTACACTACATTGGTTGATTTTTGATGATTGAACAAACGTTGCATCCCTGGGATAAATCCTGCTTGGTTATGATGCATAATCCTTCTTATACTCACTCTTATACGTTGGAGTCAATTTGCTAATGTTTTATCGAAGATTTTTGCATCCAAGTTCATGAGAGAGATTGGTCTGCAGTTTTCTCTATTATTTTTGCACTGTCTTTGTCTGTTTGGTATCAGGTAATGTTGACTCATTTTTTAATTTACAAAAACTAAATGAGTATCAAGGCCACAATATAGTGTATCTGAATTTAATCAAGAGGAAAAACCAGCTTTAATAATGTCTCAATGGGCACAATATGATGAGCACTTGAACACGTCTTCCAACCAGTGAAATCCAGAGCAGTAGAAATGATGTCATCATTTTCATCAGCATCTTCATCCTCAGCATCATCACCATCATCCTCAGCAGCATCGTCCTCATCCTCATCCTCGTCCTCAGCATCATCATCATCCACACCCTCCTTCTTCTCATCGTTATCCTTATAATCAGCAGCATCAACAACACCATCGTCCTCGTCCGCAGCAGCAGCAGCAGCAGCAGCAGCAACATCCACAATTGTCCTACATTTATCCACTGAACTTTCTCTGCAGCAGTGTATGAACCAGAATTTTATATATGTGAATAATTGTTTTCCCATCTATAAGGGTGATGTCTGGAATGTCTAGTTAATCATTGCTATCCCAGGACTTAAATGCGATTCTGTCCAGGATATTAACTACCTGTCTTTTGCAGTGACAAGACTGCCGGTTAAGGGTGAGAAGTTAGTCACCCCATAAGCCTCTAAAAAGCCTGAAACCAACCATTCTGCATAACGACCCTCTGTTCTAGCCAGACAGCTCTGCTTTAATTTCATGAATGCAGAGTAAATGCAGCACAGTCATTTCCAAGTCATAAACCCCTTGGAAAGGCCAGGCGGAGATCTGTTAATGTGCCAGGCAAGGGATGGAATATTCTCCATCGATTGAAGACTTCGGGAGTAAGCCAGCCTCAGAGAGCTAAAATGTTTCATTAGTGGCAGAATCATTTTGTGCAATTACACCCCAAGTAGTGAGCGGTGGCTTCTCCCGAGTTTGAAAAGAGCTTTACTGTCGGTGTTATCCTGTTATTGCGAAACAGTCAACTTTCCTGGAAGGAGAACTGAAGTCCTACAATTTGGCCAGGTTTGTCTCTGATGTCGTGTCTAACTGGCCGAGGAAGGAGGCCCCGGCAGGTGTCATGGTGGACAGAGGATCGTGCGCCACCTCTGCTAAGGGAATTAACGTCACTTACATTCACCTATATTTCATAGGAGTGACTCGAGGTGGCGCCACAAACATGCACATGGACACAGGTGACTTTTAATTCACTCGTGGGTGCCCGGCTGGGGAAGTCTTCAGGGTCCCCTCCACGATGGGGTGGGGTGGCTGTGCCGAAACCATGTTGTCCAACCATCACCTCCAGGGAGATGGGGCTGGTGTCTGAGTCCAGCTCCCTTTGGGCCTCGTGTTCATCCAGAAAATGAGAAGCCTGAGTAAAGCCCATTTCCTGAAGCCCACTGTCCACACACCTTGGTCACACGCCTCATCCCAACCGACCGCCACTCGGGGGACTGTTGCTGGCCAACGTTTTTCTTTGCAGTGACCTTAAGTTGACTCACTTTTTAAATGACACTTGTCTTCAGTGACAACAGCTCTGAAATTAGCTTTGGGGTCCTACTCAGATCTGTCTAATGCACATTAAAGTCACACAGACATAAGCATTAAAGGAGGAGCCACTCTTAAAATGAGAACCCGCCCTGTTGGCTGCACTCGCCCTGTGACCGTCTGGAGGCCGCACGCACTGGGCTCCACACCAGGAGGCGGTGTCTCTCCTCCTCACAACCACAGACGAGCATCTCATCCCAGCTCCCCCGAGGAGACGGCTGAAGGGACCTCGATGCCCTGGTGTGCGCTGAAGAGAGGGCCTGGTGCAGCTGCCCACCTGGGGATGCAGGGAGTTGGCACAGCTGAGTGCCCCACAGAGGGGGGCCTGTCTACCCCCGGAAATGGGTCCCAGCCTTGCAGATCCCTGGACACCTGCGCTCAGGGCCGTGGAAACAGAAAGCAGAGGTGATGATTCCAAGTCCTCAGGCTCCTTCCTTCCAGGCCAAGGCCGGCTGGCACCCCACATGGTCTCTCCTGACCCTGGGGGTTCGGAAGTCTGTGCTGAAGGAGGGAATCTAAGAGGTGCTTTCTGAGAAGGCCTGCAGCCTGTGGGATGGTCCTCGTCAGAGGCCCTGAAAAAGCTGGCTGACCCTGTGCTGGGGGGCAGGGCCGGGGCAGGGAGCATGGTTCCTGCTCTGACGCCCCAACACCCTTGGGGGGAAGGATCATCTCCTTTCATCTTAAAAGGCCACCAGAAGTTTATTCCCTACTCCCAAACATGAGTTTAGGATTAAGCATGCTACCTTGCTTACCTGCAACTCGAACGCTGGCTTCAGGTGTGTGGGTGGACCTGCACAGGCCCCACCAACCAGAGACACACTCCCCATGGAGCCCTTCTCTGCCCCTAGGGTTTCTCAGTGTCCATCTGGACACCACCGGCATCAGCTCTGGGGCATGCCTGATCCTGGAGCCCATTCCAGACCCGGGCAACTGGAGCCTCAGGGGTGGGGGCTGGGCACTGCATCCTGCTGGGCTTCCCGGGCAGTGTCAGCTGTGAATCCAATAACTGCTGCCTGGGCTGAAGCCCTGGGCCCTCTCTGTGGGCCCTTCAGCCACCTCACCACCAACCTGTAAGTAATGTCCAGTGTGCCAACGCTGTTCGCCCAGCATCCACTGGGGAGGGGCTGCTGGCAGAGGATAAAGAGGAAGCCCCCAGGGTAATGACTCCAAATGATAAAAGCACACACAGGGCGACAAGGTCGGGTAATTATAACGTGTCCTCGCAGGCACTTTGATCTCCTAATCAATTCTGGGCTTCGTGGATGGCTCTCTGCTTTTCATAATACGATTTAATTTTTATGTACAGATTTTCCTGAAGGGCATAAATGCATTTTCACTTTATGCCCCAGTAATTCAGTTTTAAACCAACCATAAAAACTCAATAAACAGCAAAGAGCTAACTGCATATGCCAGGCCCGTGACCTTTGAGTGTTATTTTTGAATAAATAAGAAAGTGGGTAAAAGTCGCATATGAAGTCGGCTGAAGATTTTCCATCGTCTGTTAGAAAATCAGCCAGAATTGACAATAATTTGATAGTTCATGCTTGAGAGGGCTCCCAATTGGGGATGTGCGCTCTGGAGATTGGCTCTCCGTGCAATCATTGGGAGACGGGGCGGGGTGCGGGCCCTCCTGACCTTGAAACCGTCCCCCCACCCGAGACGCCGTAATAAATGCAGACTCCGCACCCAGAGTCCCCAACTTGGATAAGCAAAGGCGAAAATGAAGATTCACGGAGCTATCACGCAAGTGGATTTTTCAATTGGCTTCTCAAGCGCCGCCTAAGCGGGGGACGCCTGGGGCTGGAGCCATGCATAGTGCATGAGGCGCTCCTGCAGGAGCAGAGGACAATTACCGGAGGGATCTGAGCAAAGCCGCCTCTTTCATGGCTCCGCTGCAAGATTTCTTGTGGGTGATAAGAGCCAGGACTCCCTTAATCCCCCACACAGAGGATCAGCACCTTCGAATGGGACCAGACTCAGAAATTGCAGCCCCCAGCCACCCCCAGCATCCTGCCTTGAGCTTTTCACCCGGAGCTTGGACACGTCCATGGGCAGGCACTGACCCCTTTGCAGGAGACCACTGGGGAGTGCTTCCGTATGAAGCAAAAGGGCCCCCCACAGCTGTCTTCTGGGGCTCCCGGCCCGCAGTGAAGCGCATCTGCTCATCAGCTCTGTTTTCTGTGATTCCAGGCTCTAGAAGTTTCCTTGACTCTTGTCGTTCTGCCCTTTAGTGGTCGGTGGTTGAAGCTCTGTGGGTGTCCTGGGGTCTCTTGGGGCTGGCCCACAAGGATCCAGCCTCCTTTCCCTCTCTTGTGTTTCTCCCCTTCTTCACGATGTAAGCTGTGTGCCCAGTGGGTCTCACTTCTCTGTGTCTACCCACTCCAGTTTACTGAGGCTGTCAGCCCCACGTCACCTTGTGAGGGACACCTGGTGTCCTTAGTCCTGCACAGACTAGCAGAGGGCAGGGTGCGAGAGGAGAGACACACACAGGCAGACAGGCCATGTCCCTGGGCTCCGTCAGAGGGAGAGCCAGGTCCCTGGGCTCCACAGAAACCACAGGGCTGGGGTGCCAAGTGGTGCGGGAGCCAGACAGAGAATCAGGCCAGTGTCAAGGCTGTCCCAGTGTCGAGGAGGCAGGGCAAGGACAGGAGGGCCCTCGGAGAGGCAGCGGGTATGCGGGGGGCTGAGGAGACAGGCAGGAGCCCACTGAGCTGACCAGGACTGGGTTGAGGAGAGAGCAACACTCATTCTTGGGTCCCCTAAGTGCTGGGCCAGCCCTTATTATGTCTGCACCCAGACATCTTTCTTGCCCCTCCCCGTCCTGCCCTGCTGGTCTCCCCTGAGGCCCACAGCCTCCACTTTCACAGCTGGTGGCACCAAGGCCACCTGACCCAGTTCAGGAGCTTACCCTCTGACTGGTGAGGGGTTGGGCCTGTGAGTGGGGCATATATGCCCATGTATGTGTACGCATGTGCATGCACATACACACAAGGGCTGGGAATCAGGTGGTTGCAACAATGCTGTCACACAGAACTTCCATTTGCCTCTGTAAGTTTTCGGGGCCTCTCCCCACTTTGCACCCCGGCCCCCAGCAGGGTGCATCATCATCAGAAATGGGGGTGTTGCTGTTCCCGTGTTTTGCATGCTCAGAGCAACCTGTAACGGAGACGCAGGTGAGGGGCCGCACCTGTTCGGTCTCAGCTGACTGTTCTCTTCCGATCAAACCTGAGTGTTCGTGGCGCCCTGCTGCTCCCAGGCTGGCGTGCAGCCCGCGGGGAGCGAGGGCGGAGCGGGCAGGAGGAGGATGCCAGGCTGGGACACAGCAGGTGCCCTGGTGCCAGGTGTTCCAGCTGAGGAGACGCCAGGTAAGCTGCAAGGAACGCCCGGACCGGCGAGCCAAGCTGTGGCACCAGAGGACCTCCCTGAGCACAAGTGGGGCAGCCTCAGCTGCAGCTGCAGAGCCATCACCTTTGGTGGCTCCTTGGTGGAGAATTTGCTCTGACAGCAAAAAGAAGGAGGCCCCCAGGGAGGGATGAAGGGCAGCTGCCCAGCAGGGCCAGGGCTGGGCCGGGGTGGACCTGCCAGGAAGCAATGTTCAGCTGCCACCGCTGAATGGGGTCCAAAGGGCCTCATCATTCCGTTCCCCGAAGAGTCAGCTCGTGCCAGGATGGAGGGCACTCGGGTCAGATACTCGCTGATGTCATGCTGTCCTTCCCACTGCTGGGGTCCATCTGCCCCCTGACCTGTCCAGTCTGTGTTCTGACAGCTGCAGGAACACGATAATTGCCCCTCAACTTTCTCACCTGCCCTGGTGCCCGCTCCTGTTTGTCCTCCACCTGCACGCAGGCCCGCCCGGGGCACCCTGGCCACCCCAGGCTGTGTGGGTACGACAGTGAGTAAAATGAATTCTGCCCTCCCAAACTGCCACCTAGAAGCCTCTCCAGGTCCTCTTCATCGTCCCACAAATCCAACCCAAAACCAGCCTAAGCAGAGCACTGAGGGGGATGACCCAGCCTCAAAGAGCAGTGGCATCGCTTGGCCCGAAATGAGGCCGGTCCACCCACAATGTTCTAGGCGGGGAGGCTGGTGATGCCTCCTGGAGGCGCCCACAGCCCCACTGAACAGACAGGAGCGCGGTGACGTCTCATGTGGACAGGTGGGGATTTCAGATGCTGACAGGTGCTCTGTTTCTGCCATCACAGGGAACCAAATGCTCGTGGTCATGTGACTTCTAGAGTCAGATTCCCTTGCCCAAGAAACTAGAAGATCTAAGATTAATGGGAGTAGGAATGAATAAGCTGGAGGGAGCCCTGGGGGTGAGGCAGGGGCCACCAGGCCTGGGTGACCTTAGGCAAGTCCTCGTTGGGCCTCGGTCTCCCCATCTGTGAAATAGGGCATCAGGAGAGATACTCGCGAGGGCTCCTTCCGCTTGAGATTCAGCAGGTTCTGCACCACCGTCTCCCATCAACCTTGTGTATGCGGAGGAGACACGTCTGGCCCCTCCGCTGCCTCCCTGAGCTGGAACTTCTCCTGCCCAGACCTTGTGCATCCAGCGTCCCAGGGCTCCAATCTTCCCGCAGCCCACTCAGATGCATAATTGATGTCACAGAATCCATCTGCATCAATGTGTGAGCCCCAAAGAGGCTCCTGACACTGAGTCTTGGCCAGAGGAATGGGAGTGGATGGTGAGATTAGTGGAGGAGAGAAAGGGGCTCTGAGTCACCGCCTGTCTGCCTGAGGTTGGTGCTGGCTCAGCCCCTTCTGTCATCTTCACCCCACAGGGACCTCAGAGCCCTGGCTGGGCACCATCTGCCTCTCATGGGTGGTACCCAGGGGGCAGGGAGTTGTGGCCAGTTGCCCTGCATCCCTGCCTCCTTGCCACCCTGAAGACCATAAGTAATCTTCCCCTGAACTCCCCTGGTGTGAAGCGCAGAGGGAAGTTCAGTGTGACCTGCATTCCAATGAACCAATGGTGCCTGGACTGACGGTCTTTCCTGGGGACAGGTCCCCGGGTGAGCGAGGGCAGATGGAGCTGTGTGTGCCCGCTGCCTCTGTGCTCAGCCCTCCGCAGGGGCTCTGTCCTTCATTTGGATGGTACCGCAGAGGCAGTCCAAGGGTCCTCTGCCCTGTCACTCCCGGAGCAGGACCTGGTGATGCTCTAGGACTTGCTGTTCTGGCCCATTCAGAGGCTTCCTCCTCCAGCCTCGTAGCTGCTCTCAGATCCCCTTTGCCCGGAGTCTCATCACCGAGACTCACCTGGTCAGGGAGGGGGCTTGCGCAGAGGCCGATGCTGCAAGGACGGACCCTCAGGCAGAACCAGGGGCTGGGTGGGTTGGAGCCCTGGGATGGGGAGGTGGGGTCAAGGCCATTGTCCGTGGCCTGCCCATCAGCTTATTCCCACAAGTGGTGTGTAGACAGTGTGTGGTGACCTGGTCCCCAGGAGCTGAGATGAGGCAACAGCCGCTGGCTGACGTGGGGCGTGCGTGCCTGTTACTGCTCATCCAGGTGGATTATCCACCTACTCATCTTGAGGTTTGCCAAGCAGTCAGACCCAGTCAGAACTGGGGGATTCAGAGGTGAATCAGATCAACTCCTCAAGCCCTCAAGGCACCTCCATCTGAGCCCATAAAACAAATCCTCTGTCGCAATGAAAGTCACAGAATGAAGGCATTGATGCCATTCCTGAGCCTCCTCTGTGATCGCCCAGCTCCGAGGATCCACAGAGGTTCACCGAAGGCCCATTCGCTGGGAGTTTGCATGTAGAGGTGCTTTCCTGGGACAGCAGTGTCCTGGATGCCCCCTGTGGGATGGGGGCTATGGAGGGAGAGGGAAGCACTTCCTAACACACCTGCTGAGACCCTACACCCCAGACCCCAAGTTCCAGGAGATCACACTGCACAATCCCATGGCCGTCAGGGAGCCGCACGCACCCTACTGAGTCTTTCTAGTTCAAGTGTTTCCCTCCGGCTTTGTGAGTGTTGCAAGGATGGCTTCTTGAGTCAGACACATTTCTTCAAGAACTCTAGTATGAAATTTCATTGTTGTAATGCTGACTTGCTGCTAAATCTAGAGCAATGAGCAAAATCTCTGTTCCCTCCTCCATTTTCATCCAGTTTAGTTTCCTTCAACACCGTCAACCTCTCAGTGTCTTTAATGACAGATGAGACAGTAAATGTCAATAGAAATTAAAATGAAAGTCCTCTGCCCTCTATTTGTGCTGCAAATATTTACCATGTGTGAGCCATGTGCAAGGCATGGTGCTCACCCACCTTGGTTTCCAGGCCAAATAAAGCCCAGGACTTTAGCTTCCGTGCATGTGTCTTTGCAGCAAATAGGTGTTGTGCTCCTGCAGCAGGCCAGGTGGGCTCTAGGCATCAGGGCCACACCAGGAGCAAAACCAAGCCCTTCACCAAGTGGGTGGAGAAGGACAGTAAACCAATCAGCAGGTAAATGCACCACAGACAGGTGACAGTAAACTAGGGCTGCAAGGATTAGCGGATCTGGGAGGGGCAGGTCCGATCAAAGGGGACTGACGGCGAGTCTCTGTTTCCAGAAGGAAGGGCACCCTGATGAGCTGATATTTATAGAGACCCGAGGAAGTGTGTCAAGCAGCTGTCCTAGGGTCACCTGGCCTTGGTGTCCACCATCCTGCCTGGACAGAGGCCCTGAGCTCAGAGCCCAGTTCCTGTGTGTGATGGACAACAGGCGGGAGAAATAAGGAGGATGGATCTCAGAGGTCACTGGGGGCCAGACCATGTAAGAACTTGCAGGCCCCAAACGACGTTGTAGATTGTTCTCAGTGAAGCAGCAAGCAGAGGAGTGACAGGATCCGACCGAAGTTTTACCAGGATGTCAGGTTGAGAATAGACTGTGGGAGGGAAGGGGCTGTGGAGGGCAGTGCAGTCAGGAGGGTTGTTATGTCCCAGACAAGGAATGTTGGGGCACTGGGAAGGGGTGCAGTGACAGAAACCAGGAGAAATGGCCCAAATCTCGATTTGCTTTGAAGATAGAGTTTATGTGAGTTTTCTGGTAGATTAAGCGTGAGGGAGGACAGCTGGAGGAAAGACAAGGATGACTAAGATTTCTGACCAGGGCCCAGTGTACAGTTGGAGTTGGCAGCTCTGAGATGGTGATGATGAAGGAAGAGGGGAGTCAGGAGACGGCTATGAGCGAATTTATGAAAGGACAAATCAGTCTACACACGCGGTCCTTCCACTGTCTACACCGAGGAATGAAGTCACATGGGCAGACCATGCCCAGGATCACAAGGTACTTTCTCACTGGGGATCTTGCATCACGCTCTCACTTCTGAGACTTAAGCATTATCAGCGCCATTTTATGGGGGAGGGAGCTGAGGCCCAGAGGGGTGGTGAGGTATAAATGCATGTTATTGGTATTATTGAGATGAGATTGGACCCCAAGCTTCTGGCTTCCCTTGTGGTGAGCTCAAGGAAGCAGCTGGAAGGGAAGTCACTAAGGAATTGGTATGAGTCCTGCACGGCCATTCAGGTCTGATCCTAGAAGAGCCTTTCACTTTGCTCATCTCAACAGGCATTAAGAGGCATTTGGGTGGTTTCCAGTTTTTGGCGATTATGAATTGAGCTTCTGTGACCATTCACGTTCAGGTTTTGATGTGAATGGAAGTCTTCATTTCTCTGAGAAAAATGTCTAGGAATGCAATTTCTAGGTCATATGGTAATTGTGTGTTTAGTTTTTAAGGAAACTGCAGTGCTGTTTTCCAGAGTTCTGAGTGAAGCAGCAAGCAGAGGAGTGACACCCTTTAACTGCACCCTTTAACACTAGCACCAGCAATGTTGGAGGGATCCAGCGTCTCTGCCTCCTCGACAGCATTTTAGAGAATTTAGCCATTCTGATAGATACGGATATCGTGTTGTGGTTTTCACTTGCGTTTCCCTGATGGTTGATGATGTTGAATATCTTTTCATGTGCTTCTTTGGCATCTGGACGTCCTCTTTGGTGAAATGTCTCTTAATGTCTTTGTCCGTGTTTTAATTTGATTGATGTCTGTTTTTGCTGTTGGGTTCTGAGAGTTCATGTATATTCTAGACACAGTCCTTCGTTGGGTATGTGACTAACGAACATCCTCTCACAGTCTTGTGGTCTTCTCATCCTCTCCACGGGGTGTTTCGTACAGTGAAAATTTTTAATCTTGATAAAGTCCAATTTGTCAATTTTTCTCTTTATTGACTGTGTTTTTGGTGTTAATCTAAGAACTTGCTGCCTCGTTCTAGGTTCCAAAGATTTTCTACACCTTTTTCTTAAAGGTTTTGTAGTTTTACATTTTGCACGTGAATCCATGATGCATTTTGAGTTAATGTTGCATAAAATCTGTGGTTAGGGCAAGGTTCATTTTCTGCCTGGAGATATCCATTGCTCCAGCACAATTTGTTAAAAAGTTTAATTTTCCTCTATTGAATTGCTTTGCACCTTTGTCAAACATGAGTTGGCTGTCTTCGTGTGGGTCTGTTCCTAGCTTCTCTGCTCTGTTCCATTGATTGATGGGTCTGTCTACATGCTGACACCACCCTGTCCCGATGAGCATGGCCATAGCCTTGAAACTGTGTTGACTGGTTCTTCCCACTTTATTCTTCTTTTTCAAAATTGCTTTTTCTTATAAATTTTAAAATAATCTTGTCTATATCTATTTAAAAAAAAGCCTTGCTAGGATTTTGATAGGAATCATGTTAGTTCTGTATATCAATCTGGGGAGAATTAAGATCTTACTATGTTGATTCTTCCAGTCCATGAACATGGTATGTCTCTCCATTTATTCAGGTCTGCTTTGATTTCTTTCACCACTATTTTGAAGTTTTCAGTGTATGAGTTCTTCACATTTTTGTTACATTTACACTCCAGTGTTTCTCTTTTTTTTTTTTTTTGAGGAAGATTGGCCCTGAGCTAAAATCTGTGCCCATCTTCCTCTATTTTATATGTGGGATGCCTGGCACAGCATGGCTTGATAAGCAGTGCATAGGTCTGCACCCGGGATCCGAATCAGCGAACCCCAGGCCACGAAAGCAGAATGTGCAAACTTAACCACTGCACCACTGGGCCAGCCCCTGTTACATTTTTGAGTGATTATAAATGGTGTTGTATCTTTATTTGATGTCCATGTGTTTATTGCTACTATAGAGAAATACTGCTGAATGTTGTATTTTATTTGTGCCCTGCAACCTTACAGAACTCCCTTACTTGTTCTAGTTCAAGGAGGTTGGTTTGTTTCTGTTTTAGATTTTTTTTCTGTATTCCTTGAAATTTTCTACATAGACGATTTTATTATCTGCAGAGAGGGACAATATTCTTTCATCCTTTCTCATCTGTATGACTTATTTCATTTTCAAGGACTTACAAATAGAAAAGCAAAACAACCCTAAATCAAGCAGAAGGAAGGAAATAATGGAGATAAAAGAAGAAATCAAAAAAATTGAAAACAGAAAAACAATGAGAAAATCAGTGAAACAAAGAACTCTTCTTTAAAAGGAGCGACATGCTGTAAACACTCTAGGAAGGCCGACAGTGAAAACAAGAGAGAAGACACAAATCACCCAGATCACCAATATCAACAGGGAAATGAGGTGGCACCACAGACCTGCAGGCGTAAAATAATAGTAATAATAAAGGAACATGACAAACGACTCTACACACGGGGATTTGTCCACTTAGACACAATGGACCACTCCTAGAAAAACACAAGCTGCCAGAACTCCAGGGTTTCACCGGTTTGGATCCTGGGCGCAGACATGGCACTGCTCATCAGCCCACGCTGAGGTGGCATCCCACATGCCACAACTAGCAGGACCCACAACTAAAAGTATACAACTATGTACTGGGGGGATTTGGGGAGAAAAAGCAGGAAACAAAAAAAGATTGGCAACAGCTGTTAGCTCAGGTGCCAATCTTAAAAAAAGAAATAGAAAACAGAACTCTAATCCTTAGAAAGAATTATATACCACGACCAAGGGGGATTTCTTTTGAAATACGGAACTGGACTTGCCGGCTGCCCCTTTCCTGGTCCCGGGGCTGGAGGGCACGAGGGCTTGTGGGGGGCTTTGCTCTGGTGGGCATTTCTCAGTTGCTGACTTCAGCTCCAGTTCCAGGATACATGAGACAGAAAGAAAACCCAGGGAAGTCCCCGGCATGTCCTTCCCCGGCTCCCGATCTCCCTGCTCGTCTGCCGTTTTCTCTCCACCTTGGCGTCTTAAGCTGGTTTTACAGGTAACATCCAGGGTTTGGGGTGGTACTTTGCAGGGAGTGCCGGGAGAAGCACAGCATCTTCCCCGAAGTGACAATTTCAAACCACAGATGAAATGAAACACGTAGCCAACGAAGTTCCCAGAGGTTTGCGATGTAGGGGGGAATCGCTTTCTGTCTCTCTACCCCCGGAGACCTGCACGCCGCCCTGGGATCCCCGAATCCTGGCGCGCGTCTCTGGAGGGGCTTCACCCGTGCAGCAGCGTCAGCTCTCACAGGGGAAGGGGGCAGCTTGCAGCTCTGATGGTGGAGCCCCCTCGGTCCTAAATAGGACCACGTGTGTTAGGGACACACTGGCCTGACTGTTGGGAGCCTCTGGCACTGATGGGAAGCGCCCTGATTCGCTTCAAGAGCAGATTCCTGGAGTGAGCACTAGGGTTTGGGGTTTCTCCAGGGATCATTCTGCCTGGAGAGGAAGAAGGCTGCCCCGGCCAGGCGGCTCCCTCTCCCACGGGGTGAGTTCACACAAGGAGGATGAGCTGGCTCCGGTCTCCAGGGCTGTCTGGGGAAACACTCCAGGAAAGGCGAGAGAAAAGAGCTGCAAAGAGCCCTTTGTTGTCACTTCCGTCGCTCTCCTGCACGTGCAGTGGAGTCACACTGTGACCTGCGTTTGCCTCTCCCGTGACTGACGGACTCTCTTGTGTGTCGTCATGGACACTCAGACGCCCTCCTTCAGGAAGCACTAGTTCAAGCCGTCTGCACGTTTTCCATGGGTTATATTCTATTCGTGGATTTGCAATTTAAAAAAAAGAGATTCCAGATAAGAGGCCTTTGTTGGACCTTTGCATTGTGAGCGTCTTCTCCACTCTGTGGGTGTCCTTTTTGCCAATGTCTAGGTTTCTTTGGATGCACAGAGCTCTTCTTATCTAGTCAAATTTTTTTCGTGTCTAGTCCAAGACTTTGTACCCTGTTTAAGGAATCATTACCTAGTTCAGTTCATGAGAGTGTTCTTTTGTTTTCTTCTGTGTTCCTTCTGGAACTGATTTTTGTTTATGATATGAGGCAGTGTTTATTTTTTCCATTGGAAAATTAACCCAGTCCCCACTTCGCCGCAGTGCCCCCGTCGCTAACCTGGTGACAGTACGTGTGTGGGGCTGCCCCAGGGCCTCCGCTGGCCTCTTGCTCTATTGCCGTAGGCCGACATCAACACTTCATTACGACCGCGCTTTTCTAATAGGTCCTGATAGCCGGCAGTCCCGGTCCCTGTGTGAAGAGTCAACACACAGGTGTTGTACCCAGTTCTCGCTTGTCTTTCAGCCTCGGCGACGGCCCTGGTTCACGCTGTCAGAATTTAACTTTTGGAATATTTGCAGTGGGTCAGGGAGGCCCCGACCGTCAAATCCTTGAATATAAACATTCAGATTCATGCTGTGCACCTGAACTGTTTTTTCCTGTCAACACTTCTGACACCAAATGTATGAGAGTTTTTTTCCCCACACCAGGCAATTCTCCAACTCTCTGATGCCAACTGGGTGTCCAAAAATTCAATTCAGTTCTGACACTTCCTACCCAGAGTTAGTCCAGACCCACAGGTTAAGGGCTCAGTCCCACAAGACTGCCCCACTTCACACCCTGGTCACAAGTCCCAGATTTCCACCTGTGTGCTGACCAACCAGCTGTAAACTGGGGTTCCCATGACCCCCTCCTCAGGCTCAATGATCTACTAGAATGACATCTAGAACTCAGAAGCTTTACTCACCATTGCTAATTTACTATAAAGGGCACTACTCAGGAACAGCCAGACAGAAAAGATGAGCAGGGCAAGATACGGGGGTGGGCGAGCTCAGAGCTACCAGCCCTCTGTGGGTTCACCACCCAGCCAGCACCTGCACATGCTCACCGACACAGCAGCTCTCTGAATCCTGTCAGTTAGGGGTTTTGGGGGAGGTTTCCTTACAAGGGCGCGATGGCTTAGGGCACCGGCCATGGGTGGTGCACTCAACCTCCTGCTCTCGCCTCGCTGGAGGCCTGGGTGCTGGGCCGACAGCTCCAACCCTCTAATCCTGCCTTGATCTGTCTAGGGGCCAGCCCCCATCCTGAAGCTGTCTAGGGGCCCCCCACCAGTCATCTCACTAGCACACCAAGACACTCATTGCCCCAGGGATTTGAAGAGTTTTAGGAGCTGTTCACCAGGACCCAGAGACAAAAACCAAGTATTTCTTTTTTATTGGATCAGAGCACCGGTGCCAGGGCTGGCGTCAGACCACTGGACCCCAAGACTCAAACGGGCTTCCGAGGATGGAGACGTCTCACACGTGTCTCTGTGCTTCCTGACCAGAGAGAAGAGCAGTTGTGCGGCCGTCGCAGAGGGAATATGCTTGCGGTCCTCTGGCTTACCTCTCTGTGCCCGATTTTCTGGCAGTTTCCGTGTGAACCTTTCACTGGAGAAAATCTTCACTGTGGGTAATCTGAAGTCAGGCCGTGCGCATCCCTGCAGTGAATCACCAGAACAGGGGGTGGTCGTGGACCTGAAACACCTGCCTCTTGTGGGCTGCCTGGCTACTCTGGGCTCTTTGTCTCGCCATACAAATTTTAGAGCGAACTTGCTCAATATCCACACAAAGATATGGCAAGAATTTGGACAGCGCTTGAGTTCAAACCGTTGATTAATTTAGGGAGGAATTTGCTTTTTGACATTGCTAAGCCTTCCAATCCACGAACACCGCATGTCCTTCCATTTATTTAAATCTTTCTTAATTTCTTTCAACAATTTCTACTATAATATTTTGTACTTTTCAGTGTAAAAGTGTTTCACATTTTTATTAGATTTATTCCTATGCAAAACAACTTGAATGCGTTTTGACGTTATTGCAAATGATATTGTTTTCTTGATTTTATTTTCTACTTGTTTGTTGCCAACATAATAAAAAACATAATTGAGTTTTACATATTGAGCAGTATTCAAATGACCTTGGTAAATTCGTTTATTGATTCTCATGGCTTGTCTGCAGACTTTTAAAGTTTCTTTAGATATGTAATCATGTGAAAAACGGAACCTGTCTTTCTTCCTTTCCAGTCCCTGTATTTATTATTTATTTTCCCTTTTTATGTGTTTTTCAGCACAATGCTGAACGGGAGTCCTGGTCTGTCCAGAGTATTCCTTCCTCAGTTGATTGCCCGTCTACGACCTGTGACGATGCGGCCTCTTCTTCTCCATTGTCCCGTCCACTGGCTCTCTCCTAACAAAACAAAACAAAAGAAAAAAATTCTCATCCATCGCAAATCTCCATCTTACTGTGACGCATTCCACTGAGAGCTTAGGCAAGAAAAACTTAGGGTGTCAGCACTTTATTTCACCCAGGCCGCAAAGTCACGAAAGGCACCGTGTTCGGTCTCTTCTCCCTCCCACTCCTCCAACTCCTTCTTCTCCTTTTTCTCTTTATCTCTCTCTCTCTCTCTACCTCTCTCTCTCTCTCTTTCTCTCTCTATCTTTTCCTCTTTCTCTCTATCAAACCACCTATCCTAGAATCAGAACACACAAGTGTGTCTTGACAAGTTCATTTAAAAAGTCAGGCTTTTCTGACATTAACTGTTTGACTTGCCTAACAGGTTTGAGAATGACGACTGGCTTTGCCAATTATGGTATTTTCTGTAAATCCAACGAATGATAAAGGAGGCTCGGAGGAAACGCACTGAAAGCATGTGAACAGAACACGAAGTCACAATTCACCTTCTATGCAGCTATTCGACACACGACTGCAAATTCATATTTCAACTCGAAAACTTGTGAGACATTCACAAATTTTCAAAGTTCATTTGGAGGAAGAAGAAGAAAACATTTAAAGAGAACTAACCTACAAGTGGTCTCAGGAAGAAACACAGACAGGAACGTTTATGGCGTAAATGATAGTGATAAGAATAACTGGAGAAAACCCCGAGAGAATGGAGAAATGAGACCTGCTCGTTGGTACAAGACACCGCACATCACACTAAAACACGACTAAATCAGCCCACAGGGTATTGAGGGAAAGAAGAAAGTCCCAAAGAGGCCATGCTTTATGTTAAAATGTAAACCACTACAATAGAAGGCGAAGTGTTTGCAGGGACGTGGAGCCAAGTGTCCCTCCGAGGGAGGAGCACAGCCAACTGCACAGCGGCTGTTGCCTCTTTAAAAATAGCTTCTTAGCACGAATCCAAGGGAAACACGATTGCATGTTGGCACGGTGTGTGTGGTAGTGGACACTCAAGTAGCTGTTATATTTTTCTTGGTTCTTTTTTGTCTACTTGAAATATGTCATAATTTCTCCCGAAAACCTGCCTGATGCTACAGACAGAGCCATGAATCCAGGGCCTATTTCTAGAGGTTTATACTCTTGTTTTCCCTGGTCTTCTTCCCTTTCATCATCTCTGGCCAACTATCAGGGCTATCATTTTTTTCCTGATCTATTTTGAAATTGCCTTTCTCGAGGTACCGAATTCTCTACACTGAGTGAATATAAGCAAGCAGTGAACTGGGCGGGCAGACGTGAATATTCACGTCACACAGTGAGATAAAGTGCCCTGCGTTTGAGGGGGTGTTCTCAAGAGTTCACTAAATGGTACTCGCGAATGCAAATGCTGGGTCAGGCCCAGGCTTGGTGAAGGGGCTCAGGATGACGACAGAGTGGCTTCCAGGCTCTGCCACCAGGAGTCCTCAGTCAAGGCGGCCTCTCCTGCCCGCCTCCATCCTGCATACCAGCCCCCCACCTGGCTATCCAGCTCCCTCCCAGTGACCAGGGCTCAGAGCCCATTGGGTGTGCAGGCTTCAGAGAGGCCTGCTTCATCCCTTGACACACACTCGTATGCACACACACACATGTATGCACACGCATATGCATCCACACTGTTGGGGAAATATTAAAAAACAAAACCCAAATCTTCTCCCAACCCAGAAGACTCCTCCAAATCGGTGACAGAGAAAGAAAGCAGGTTTATTGTTAAACAAGCATTAAGCCAAGATGTGATGTGCCTCCGGGGGAAGTCTGCTCAGGAATCCCAAAGACAGAGAGGAAACCCATCCGTGCAGAGCCAGGCAGATGCGACCCCTCCATCCATGTTCTCACTGTGAACACAGCTAGCCTGCAAGGAGAGGGCTCGCTCTCACCTTTTGTCCCGCAGTCAGTCCTAACGTGATCATGGCATTGGGGAGACCACCTGGGTTGGCTTCTCATATCTCCAGGACAGCAGGTGGTTTTGCAAACTGAAGCAAGGCACCCACCAGTTAGTCTCCCTGCCCTTCCACAGGGCACCGAGATGGGGGTTGGGGGCATCTTCCTGGATATTTGCATTTCAAGAAGACGGCTGCCACGTCCTGGAGGAAACGCTCCTGAGCTGTGAGGTGGTGAGAGGGTTATTTAGTCATTACGAAGACTTAGAACAAGGATTAAGCCTTTTATTTTCAATTTGTATCTGCCCTTGCAATGCACATACACACGTGCTTGTACACGCAGTATACACGCATGCACGCATGCACATCCCTTGCTTTCTGACCCCTTATCAGGACATGCACACGCCCTGCTCTGTGGCCCCTTCAACGCGTCCCAGTAACCACCATGTGTCTTCTCCTTCAGGAGGGGTGACATGCAGAGGCCAGCTGTTGATGTCAAAGAGGCCACCGTCCTCCTGGGTCCTCCACCCTCTGCCCAGCTGGCACAGGACCTTGCCTCCTGGTGCTTCTTTGCTCTCTGCCCTCTCATGAGGTGTCACAGCCAACACCCAACCAGTCCCTAAGTCTTCCTCTCCCTTGGCTTGCTTCCAAGTTCCTGTTTCTCCTGCTGCTGGGTCCAGTGTGGCAACCCTTGGAGTCCTCCCCGTTCTGAATGTCACACACACAGCCTTCATGCTCTCTGGATGCTCAAGATTACAATGCACACAATCTCAGCGACATCTGAGAAGCAGCCTCTCTTCAGGGCAGCTCTCCAGCCACATGCTCATCAAATGCCATCTGCGGAAAGTGTTTCTAAGGAGCTTCAGTGTGGGCGGCTGCTTCCCAACCACCGAAGACCAGACCTGTGACTCTCCCTAGTGACGGAAGGATAGCTAATATACACTGAGTTCTTATCACAGGCTGGATACCAGGCTCAGGACTTTATGTGCATCGATTTGCAATTCATCTCCATCCTGCTCCTTTCAGGAAGACGGATGGATTGGTACCTGTGACTGCCCAGCAGAGGCAGTGACAAAGATCCGGACCAACCACAAGAGCTGGAATGAAGTTCCTTGATTTCACTCCACTTTGCATGTCTAATAAGCTACTATTGCTTTAACACTGGGGAATCTGGGTGTTGCTACATTTGAGTTCGGCCACCAGCACGACAGAATATTAATTCATGTAGGGGAGGGGAGGGCACCATGTGGTTGGCCACAGGACCCTGGGCCCACTCTTTTCTCCTACTCACCAGCATTCCTGCGGGCACTGCCCTCCCATTCCACATCCACATGACACCAAGAACATTGTTTCTCCTCTGAAACACGGCCTAGGGATGGACCATATGTAAGACACATGCCTGTTTTATGGATTAATAATAATA
The DNA here is from genome assembly GCF_041296235.1 of Equus asinus. NCBI lineage: Eukaryota > Metazoa > Chordata > Mammalia > Perissodactyla > Equidae > Equus > Equus asinus. Next base: position 13,581,074 of record NC_091793.1, on the reverse strand, counting down.
AAAGCTGAAGTGCACCCGCCATCTGGCTTAGAAAGTAGATCATCCCAGAACTTTGTGCCTCCTGGGTGCCCCTCGAGGGTCGTAAGCCGCTTCCTATCTCCAGGAATAAAAACTGTCCTAAAGTTTGTGTTAATCATTCCCTTGCTTTTCAGATAAGATCATTTCACACATACAACTCATATCCGTAAAGAACATATTATTTAGATTTGCCTTGTGTTGAAATTTAAATAACTGCAATGATACCAAATGTGTTCTAGTTCTATGGCTTGTTTTTTTTTCCTCCAAATGTCGTGTTTTTGAGTCACCAATGATTGATACGTGTAGTTGAAACTCATTAATTTCACCACGATAGGAGATCACGTTTTCTGAGTGTGGTGCTGTCGACGGGCACACTGGAGGGTGCCTTGGTTTTTGCTTCCAAGAACGTGGCCGCCATGCACATGCTAGATTCTCCAGAGCACGGGCCAAGACGTGGGCCTGCTGGCCTGCGGGAGACGCACACGTCCACTTGTGCGGTGATGCCAGACCGGCTTTTAGAGCTGGACCGGTTCACACTCCTGACCACGGCGTGCGGGAGCCCCCATTTCCCACAGGCTGCTCTGTCGGTATCCTTGGCTGTGTGCATGTGTGTGCGTGTGCATGTGGGCGTGTGTGTAATGGTCTCTCACTTCATGTCGTATTTCCCTGCTTATGGAGAATGTTTGCATATTCATTGATCACTCAAATTGCTCTTCCATGTCTTCGGCCCATTTGTGTGTGGACTTTCCCTTTTTCCCTCTTGACGTGTGGAAGTTTTCTACTTTCTGAGGACCTGTCCACTGTCAGTCACATGGTCTGCAATGACTTTTCTCCACCTCCGCCATCTGCCTCTTCACTGTCCCTACGTGTCAGTTGCTGACAATGTTGCTCGATTGTAACAAAGTTAAAACCACCTGTCTCCTGTTTCCTAGTTTGTATTTTTTGTGTTGTTTAAGATCTCTTTTCCTACCCCAGGGCATGAAATTGTTCCCCTGTACCTACTTATAAAATTTGTTAGCCGGTCTTTTACATTTTGGTCTTTAATCCAAATAGAATTAATTTTTGTACATGGTGTGAATTGGGGTCAAACTTCATTTTTCTTACTATGAGAATATCCAGCACACGTTATTGAAGTATTTGAGTGATTTCTGCTTCTTCCCTTCATCAAGTGACTCTACACAAGTTCTGTCTCTACTCTCTATTCTGTCCCATTTCAAAAGCAAGTGGACAAGGACTCTTTTCTTCAAAGAAAAAAAAGCTAGAAAAGAAAAAAGAAAAACATGTTTGGATTGTAATTAGAATTGAATTGCTTTTACAACTGAGTTTAAGGGAAATCAGTATCTTTCTAGTAGTATCTTACAATCCATGCATATGGTGTATCTCTCCCAATTTTGCCTTTTATCAGAAATTTTATAATTTTCTCCAAAAATGTCTTATGAATGTTTTCTTATTATTGCTGGTACTATAAACTTTTTGTATTGTAAATATTTTTCTTATTTAAATGCATAATTTTATCAAACAATTTAACTGAGTCAATTGAGAAAAGTATATCATTTTGCTCCTTCATTTTATTAATGTGGAGAAATACAGAAATTGACTTCTACTGTTAAAGCCCCCTCTGATACCTGGGATAAACCCAATTCAATAGTGATATGATTTCTTTGTATACATTGTTGCCTTCTCTTTGCTATTATTAAGATCTTTGCGTCTATAGTTATGGATGAGATTGTCCTGTTCATACTTTCCTCTTAATGTAATTGTTTTGAGATCTATGCTTTTCTGCAATCAGGGTTAGATCAGCCTCTGAAAATGAGCTGGGAATGGCCGCTGTGAACGGGATGGAAAATTTGTATTTTGTTCCATAAACATTTGGTAGAATTTGCCTTTTAAAAAGGTGGTTACTGTCCTTCCTTTGTGGGAAGAATTTTTATCTCTGATTTGTTTCTCTTTCTTCTACTTCAATTAGATCTGTTGTCTTTCTTACAATTTGTCTATTTCACCTAATTTTTAAAACTTATTGGCGTTAAATTATTGATACTATTATCTTTTTAACCTTGGCTGCTTCTGAAATGATGATCTTTTTTATTGCTAAAAATGTTGGGGCTGGCCTCATGGCCGAGTGGTTAAGTTCACACACTCCGCTTCAGTGGCCTGGGGTTTCGCTGGTTCAGATCGTGGGCGTGGACATGGCGTTGCTCATCAGGCCACGCTGAGGTCGCGTCCGATACAGCACAACCAGAAGGACCCACAACTGAAAATATACAACTATGTACTGGGGGTCTTTAGGGAGAAGAAGAAGGGGAAAAGAAAAGAAGATTGGCAACAATTGTTAGCTCAGGTGCCAATCTCAAAAAAAGATAAATGTAAACTGTGGTTTCGTCCTTTTCCTTCCTCAGTCTTGATGGAAATGTGCAGTTTGACTCATCTTCTCCAAGAGCTACTGTTTGACTCGGTTGATCTTCGTCTTCAAGTTCATTGATTCCTGGATCTTATTTCCTTCACACTACTTTATTTTTTATTCTAATCTGTTTTTTAATTTCTTGGTTTATGCATTACTTTTTGGTTTATTGAAAATTTAACTAAATTATTACCTTATGTGATGATATGGTACTACCTTATATAAGAACGTGCCCTGTCTTTCAATTTGTTCAGACTGTTTTCTCTAAAGTTTGTCAACTGGTGCTTTTATTTATTTTTAAATTAACAGACGGTAAAAAAGGACTTTCTTTTTTCTTAAATGTGTACACAGTTATGAGTTTTCACATTTGCTCGGATTCATGTGACCGCTGAGACCGTCAGGATGGAGGGGAGCTCCGTCAGCCTGAGCATCTCTCTCGTGATCCCCCTGCGGCAGCCACACACACACACGCGTGCACACACATGCACAGGCGCACACACACACAGCCGTCCCTACCCTCAGGCGGCGCTGATCTGCACCCAAAGACTTCATTCTGGGAGGGCATAGACCTCATCATTCCCCATCCAGCTGTGTCCCCCCAGCTGCAATCCTGGGACACGCTGATTCTCCCTGGGCCAACAACTGATTCTTTCTGAAGGGTAGTTCTAAGGGGCTCCTTTCATCCTTGGATTTCAGGAATTTTTCCAGAACACATACAAGTGTTGATCATTTGCTCATAATCCCACCTGGGATTCAGTCAGATTGCACGACCAGGAAACCCAATTCCCTTGTCACCTGAGAACTGACTCTTTACTTATAAGTTTAATTATCGACTATCTTCCATCGTCTCCCCAGAACGTCCATCCTTGGGGTGTCGGGTTTCCTAAATCTATTCTCTGAGTCTGCTGTTTCACTAGAGGCTTTCTTTTTACATTTTTTTTCAGTGTTTTGTTCTGTTTCTCCCACATTATCTTCCAGGACATTACTTTGAGGCTCAAGAGTGACTGTCTCTCTACTGATTGGCTTTTGGTTAGAAAACTTTATTCAGTGTTTCCAGGAAGTCTCTTTTCTGGGACACTTGACCCCTTAAGTGCTGTCTCTGGACTTTCCTTCCAGTTCCATCTGTCTTCCCAGTGCCTCCCTTCCACCCGGGCCTGTTCCGAGGCCTCTCCGCCTGCCTCCCTCTGGCTGCCCACGTGGGAGAGGCTGTCGGCCGGGGAGGGGTGGGGGATGTGTGTGGGGTGGCTCAGCTTCTGGGGACCTTCCACGCTGGTTGTCCCGGGGCAGCAGAAGGACCATCCTAGTGGCCTCAACGAAGCCTCCTGGCTGGAGTGGGCTGGGTGGGTGGACAGTAGGTTGGGGGCAGTTGGAGGTGAGTGGACTTCATCATGTAATTCTCGAATCCCCTGCCCGTAAATCTCTCTGCTCATCATTTCCAGGGTTCTTGCCAGCCCACCGTGTACTCGTCTTGATAAAATCCTCTAATAAAGGCCACGATGAATAAACAGACCTCGGTCTTGCCTTCTCACCTTGCTGCACTGCTCCCGTGAGAAGGGCCCCTGCCCTCGCTTTTCCAGACACTGCTCTGCCTCCAGCATCTCCCCGCACCCCCCCCACCCCCCACCGCAGCCTCCTTGCTCCACCAGAGACCTTCTCTCCCACTTTACCTGCAGCTCCAGTTCCGTTGTGCGGAGATGGTGCTGGGGAGGGGGTGCCAGATAGAACCTGTTTCAGGAGAGGAGGAAGAGGGGCTGTGGACCCCCATCCCCAGGGGGGTGTGAGCAGCTGTGTCCTGGGCTCCCTGGGGGCTGAGGGCCTGGAGGAGCCACAGAAGGCAGAGTTGTCGACCTGGCTCGGAGCTCTCGGGGGACCCTCCCTCTGCACACCAGCCCAGGCAACCCAGAGACCCCACCCCCTAGCTGTGGGCCTGAAGGAGCCCACTGGGCCCCCTGAGGCTCAATGAATTCATCTGGAAATTGGAGCAAGTAACAGTGTGAGCCTCTCACACAACTGTGAGGCTGTTCTGAGCCGATGTGTACAACACACTGCCACCTAGGGCAGTGACAGTGCTCAGCGTGCGGGGACACTTGCTACGATGGATGGTTGTTACAGTGTATCCCTGTTTGGTATTAACGTATCTTAGCTGTTACGAGTCAGCCCCCAGAGAGCCTGGTCAGGCCCCAGAGCTGGGTGTTGGGTCAACGGATGATGAAAGGACGTGCTGACCCCACACCTGCCTGGCCTAGGCTCCTCCAGGTAAGGGCATTGACAGGCTGCATGCTCCCTGAAATGAATGAATGAACAAGTGAAGTGGTCTCGCACAGGGAAAGGCACACGCAAAGCTCTTCCGAGGCAGGTGGTGGGTGTCGGTGATTTGAGGCAGAGGACACGGAGCCTCCCCCTGGCTCAACCTGTGAAAGCAGAAGCTCCTTCCAGGGAGAGAAGCTTCCAGAACTTCTGCCTGCTGCCAGGTCCCAGCCTGGCATGAGGGCCAGCCTTCCGGTGAGTGACAACTCTGCCGAATCCCTCCTGGGCAGGTGTCCTGCTTTCCCTCTTCCCGGCCTGTGTTCCTGTTCAGTTGAGAGGTAAAACCAGAGGAAGACGCCACCTTTGTTACCGATGGGGCTGGAGGAGGGGGCTGGGGTCTGTCCACCAAGCCATTGAGGGATACTGAGTCACGGCCCGAGGCAGGCTCGCCCCAGGGACATGCGGCCCCCGCGGGGTGGAGTGAGCCCTAGGAATAGGTGCTGGGTCTGTCCTGCAGGGTGTGGGGGCCAGAGAAGATGGAAGGGGCAGGACAGACCCCAAGTTGTGCACCCAGTCAGGCCACTTACTCCCTTCCCTTCCTGGGGGCCGAGAGTGAGCACGTGTCACCCCCAGGGGATGTGTGTCAGCATGGAAATGGCCCTTCTCCAGAAGCAGGGCCAAGACGGTGCCCTCCTGCCTGGTCTCTTCCTCCACTTTTGACTTGGCATGGCCTCTGTGGGCCCCACACGCGGGGACCAACAGCCGTGCGCCTGGGCCGGCGTGTCCTCCGAGGGGCAGGGAAGGAACTCGGGCATGAGGCCAGGTGGGCCCCGTGCACAGCAGTGACTGGAATCGTGTCCCGTGCTCCTGGGCTCACCTCCGTGGATTTCTGCACCACCACCCCTGCCCCGTCTGTACAAGGAAACGGTGGAAGCATTAACTGCAAAAGCCATTTCAAGCTCTGAGAACCTTTGATTCTAAGTCGTATTCATGGAAAACAAACACATTTACAGTCAGATCATTTTAGCAAATTGTTTCCCGGAGCAAACTTTATTTTAAAGGCAACTGTAGCTCACTGAGCCGTGCTTTTCCTCCTCCCCAAACCACTGAAGAGAAGACACTGAAGTTCCTTCCTCAGCCTCTACCCCGAGCTGCTCAGATTCCCCGGGACAGGGAGGATCACGCGACACTCCTCCAGGACACCAGGGGTCAAATGCTGGTGGGTGCCGGCCAAGGAGAACTCTGTCTGCAGCTGTGTGCTAAGTCTTTTTTTTTTTTTTTTGAGGAAGACTGGCCCTGAGCTAACATCCACGCCCATCTTCCTCTACTTTGTATGTGGGACGCCTGTACAGCATGGTTTGATAAGGGGTGTGTGGGTCTGCACCCGGGATCTGAACTGGCAAACCCTGGATGGCAGAAGCAGAGCACGCGAACTTAACCACTGAGCCACGGGGCCAGCTCCTGGGTGCTAAGTCTTGATCCTCGACCAAACCCTTTGAAGAAAGAGGGCAATAGTTGTCTCTCCGTTACCAGCATCCATCCATCCATCCTTCCATCCACCCCAGGGAGACTTGCTGAATGCCTACGTCCTGATAGGCACTGTTTTTGCACCAGGAGCCAGAGTCCTTCTGGAGCTCGGCTGTGAACAAGTAAACATGGCATATGTCACGTGGTGTCACAGGCTAGAGGAGAAAAAGAAAAAAGGGATAGTAAGGGGATAAAAAGAGAGGAGAGGAAACCAAGGCTGAGAGGACTCAAATGACAGCCTCTAGTTCACTCCAGGTCTGAGTGGTGTGTTCTTCAGGTCCAGCAGACAAACTGCACTTGGAGAGACAGACAGACAAACAGACATAGACAGGTAGACAGTGACAGATAGGTGGATGGGCAGATAGATAGGCAGACAATCAGATAGATAAACAGGCAGATATAGACAGGCAGGAAGTGAAAGTTGGATGGATGGATGGATAGAGAGATAAGGAGAGAAATGGATGGATGGATGGACAGAAGGATGGGTGGGGAGGTGGGAGTCAGGAAGAAGGGAGAGAGGGAGGAGAAAGAATGGATGGATAGATAGATAGATGATAGATAAGTATAAGTATAACCTTTTATACTCACAGGTGGGCTACCTGAAGGCAGGATGGGGTGGTCACCAGTCCCCAGCAGCAGGGAGTAAGTGGTGGAGCAGGGGCTTGACCAAAAGACCCCAGCCTACAGCTCAGGGCTGAGGTCACAGGGCCTTCTGCACCCTGACACTGACCTGCATGGCCCATTGTGACCCAAGAACAACATCCACCCTGCACCCTCCGATGGAGAGATTCGGGCACGTGTGGGGCCACTTCACTGTGTTGTGGAGTCTCCTCTCTGGGCACCTAAATTGCCCCTCTGCTTCCGTGATGACTCTGGGGACACCTCCTCCAGGAAGCCTTCCTTGACTGCCCGGCCCCTGGCAAGAGATTCTTTCCCGGTTCTCTCTGACTCTGGACCACTGTCTTTCAGACCCCTGAACATGGACAGCCCTTGACTTCTATGTCTGGCTTATGAGGATCTGTGATTCTTGAAGACAGAGACTGTGATTGGACCTGTCAGGCGTCCGGCAGCAAGCGCAATGTCTGCACAGAGGAGTAACTCAATGCATTTTTTTTTTTTTGTCTAATTTGCCCAATTTGGTCAATAAAAAAGAGCTATTCTCCTGTACTAAAAGTCTCAGTTGAATTAGCTGCCTGTATCCACACTGGAAGGAAAAATAGACTCCAGCTTCTTAGTCTGTGCGGATCACACAGCCCTAAGATGACATAATTAACTTTTCCATCCTCTAAGGTTCTTTGATTCGAGTCTGATTTTATTATATTTCAGAATTTCCTCTCAGGTTCTTCTTTAACTTCTCAGCTTCATTCAAAAATAGTTCAGAGATGCAAGTCTCGACAGGAGAAGCTGGAGTGTCCGTGTCTGTTATGCTTAAATTACAGTGAACTGTTTCCTCGCACGAGGGCCCCGAGCCCCCACGGCAGCAGAGCCAGCCCGGCGGACGCGTCTCAGATGGAGATGGAGCCAGACGCTTTTCCTCTCAAGCGTTTGTCCGACCCCATCGTCCCTACAAGAGGGTTGCAGACTGAGCGCCTCCTGGCCGCTCTGGGTACTTCCATCCTCTTGAAAAGATTGTTTGCTGAAATGCTCGTGGGAAGAGGAAATTGAGCTTTGTTGCTGCTGGTGGAGCTCGCATTCGCGGTTTTCAGTCAATACACAGCCTCTCCGGTGGGCTCGAGAGCTGCCCTGGGGTCTTGTGCGTTTCCGCTAGAATCACAAACAGCAAATACAGGGAGTGGACCAGACATGGCAGGGCCCGCTGCTGTCTCTCCTCAGACACGGGACATGTGTGAGCTCACGATGCATCAGACCCTGGGATGGCCCCTCGCAAGGTCAAGTGGGTGGCGTGGACCCCTCTGTGCCAGTCTTGGTGAAGCTTAGAACCCGCTCATGGGCTGTGGGACTGTCCTTTGCCTTGCCTCGTGAGCCAAGAACTGAAGATTGGGTATGAGAAGCCTTGAGGGAACAATGGCTGGACTCTCGTTGTGGGTGTTTCCTGGACATCGTCCATCCCTCAGTCTAGAAACTGTTAGTCGTACGACTGTCACCTCTTCTCTTCCTTTCACTCGACATTCAATACATCAGCAAGCTTTCTCTGTTCGACATCCGGCATAGCTCTCCAAAGCTTTGCTTTCTCTGCATCTCTGCCCATGGGTGACTGCAGAGGCTCCATCCACAGCTCGCCTCAACTGGCCCACTTGGGGGACAGAAGCACAGTCTCTCTAACGCTCAGACCAGAAGCCTGGGGATCACACCCAACTCCCTTCCTCCCCAAGTCCTGCTGATCTTACTTCCCAAGTGCTTCTCAAATTTATTCCCCTGCATCCCTCCGCAGTCATTAATTGTAATTCATGATAACTCTCCAGCACACCTAGCTTCCTGCAGGGTCTCCTCACCCCCAGGTGGGCCCGGTAACTTTCTAACACACAAATGCCCCCTGTAGCTCTGCCCACTCCACCCGCAGGCCTCCTAGGCCCGGCCGTGCTGGTTCCTGGCCTCTGTGCCTTTGTTCACACTGTTCCCTCTGCCCCATCACCGTCTCCTCTTTTCTTTTTGCCTCTGTCCCCTGTGCCGAGCCTTCCAGACTCAGCTCCCACGTCCCCTCCTGCAGGAAGACTTCCCCAACCTGGACTTCGTCTGTGCCCCTAGGGCATTGCTGTGCTTTCCCAGGTTACATCAAAATTGTGTTTTCGTTTCCTCCAGCAAGATAAATAGCAATTGAGGAAATAATAAGTAAAGAAATGATCAGCATATATAAAAGCATAAAACTCAATCTATGTATGAAATGGAGATAACCAACTGCAAAGACTAAAAATAAGCTAAAGATCCCATCCACAGAGTAAGCGTCGAGGATTGATAATCACACGTGGATATGGAAAACACGGACACGGTGATGGGAGCATCCGACAGGAGACACGCGCAGTGCGTGAAGCTGCATGTGGAAATGGCCGCTTTGACCAGGAGTGAAGGGCGTCAGGGCCCAGAGGCGCCCTGGCTTGTTTGTTGGTGCATTTCTTCATCGGTGAAGACAGGAGGTTACCTACCTGCACACACCCGATTCTGGGCAGATTATAGACACATGGATGTTCCCCTATCGTGCTTGGTGGAGGGCGTGGGAGTGAATTTCTAGAACATTCATACATTTTGCCTTAGTAGTTTTATTCTAGCAATAAATACTGAGGTTATAATTTTAAGTTGAGTAGAGCTTTTATTCAAAGCTCGATTTAAAGTACAAAAATTGGAATAATCTAAATGTCCACAAACATAGAAAAGCTATGTGATGTGACCACTTGGCTGTCTATGTGTCAGGTATAGGACATTTCTCTTCTACTTTACTTTGGCTTCCGGTATCTGTAACCCTTAGGCTCTGCCCTGAAGGGCCTGGTAGGAAACAAAGACCTCGCCTCGTATAGAAGCCCCAACCCCGATTCCCCTCCTGGCAGGTGGAGTGGGGTGTGGCTCAGGCCCTGCTGGCAGACAGTCTGGGCAGAGCTGGCCCACAAGAGGGGCTTCTGTGGGGCCCAAAATCCTAAAGGTCAGAGGGCTACACAGGATCACATATCTTGGCCAAGTGGAGTTTATCCCAGGATGGAAAGAGCAGTTTAATATTTTAAAAATCCACCAACGTGATTCAACACCTTGAGAGAAAGAAACCCAATCATCGTCCCAATAGTTCATAAAAATTGTTCAATGAAATTCAAAGTCTGTATTTGATAAAAACTCCCGGCAAACTAGGAATAGAAGGAACTTCCTGAGCCTCACAAAGGGCGTCTGCAAAAGACCAATTGCAGAGATCAAACTTCACGGTCAAATATTGAAGGTCTCCTCCAAGCCCAGGCCTGTTCCACCATCGCTGCTTCTGTTCAAACATCATCCTGGAGATTGCCCACAGTGCAACAACTCAAGTAAAAGCAAAAAGACACTGAGATTGAGAGTGAAGAGGTAAAAATGTCTTTATTTGTAATAGCATGGTTATGTATAAGGAAGAACCAAAGGAATCTGTAAACAAATCGCTAGAATTAGTCAGCGAATTCAGCAAGATCAATCTAAGATTTCCATATACTAGCAGCAAACAATTAAACAATGAGCTATGAAAATACTATTTACAATAACATCAAAAAGTCAAATACCTAACAACAGATGCAAGACATCGGCACAGAAGAACGAGAATCATTGCTGGGAGAAATTGGAGATGATCTGAACAGACGAGGAGATGAGGCACGTGCGTGGGCTGGAAGAATCAGCGTCGTCAGTTCCCTTCACGCTGATCTATAGATTGATTGTAATTCCATCTAAAACTCCACTGGTGGTTTTTTGTGAAAATGTACGAGCTGATTTTAAAATTGATTGGGACAGTCAAAGGATGCAGGCAAACTGTGGGAGGAAAAGCTACTGAAGGGCAGACCCCAAATTCCAAGACCTTCCGTGAAGCTGCCGTAACATGGTCTCCGTGGTTGGGGCACAAAGGTAGACAAACGGACGGGGAGGAGGCCGGAGAGGCCGGGCTGGGTCACACGGGCAGTCGTCTGAGTTTTGACACAATGTGGAGGGTTCACTGGCTGGAGAGAGGGAGAAGCTCCGTGAGTTGTTTCACCTAATTTGATCCCCTTGAAAACAAGGAATCTCCTTTTCCACCTCACACTGTTAATGGGAGATGATCATTTTCCTAAATGTAAACAAAACCTGTACAGTGAAAAGTCTACTTATGTATTTGTGGTGGGTAAAAGAGTCTGCAAAGTACCTCCAGTCAAAAATAAGGCACCCAGAGAAACTACAGCTGGCGGCGGCCTCGCATGTCTCCTCTGAGTGGAGCTCAGTGTTCAGGGGCCGCATCCACCTGTGGGTCTAACTGCCCCCATCTCAGGGCTCAGGGCGAGGGATCAGCCTGGTGACCGCAGAGGCCCGGTGCTGCGTCCCAGGTGGGTGCAGCCACACCACGACATGCGAGGGAAGCTGCTCCCCATCTGAGCAGGAGAGGTTGCTCTTGTCCTGTCCTCAGAGACCACGTGGAGGAAGGACACGCCAGCCAGGGGTCTCTGCTCCCAGCAATCCTGGTGGAGAGCCGTGAGGGATAAAGGTGGTGGAGGCAGGGGCCTGAGGGAAGCTGAGGTACTAACATCTGTGGTTTGGGGTGTCGCGTGTGGGCTGGACAAGTCCTCCTGGGACAGTGGGCCTGGAAGCAAAGAGGGCTTTGGGGCAGAAAGGGAAGCTGGGTTTCTGGGTGGGGGAGGGGAAGTGTGGCGAGGTCAGCAGGAGGTCCTGGGCAGGATGCACTGGGGAGAGTCAAGGAAAGCCAGGCCGAGAGGCCGGGTGTGCACTCTGGGGTCATGAGAAGCCCACAGAGCAGCTTGGACGCCAGGTCCTGGGCAAATGAAAGCCGGGAAGGACCCCGGAGTGGGGAGAAGGGGACGGTGTGGTGTTTCAGGCCTGGACCCCAGGCTCAGGGCAGCTGGGGGAAGAGGCCTGCATGCCTGACCCCACCCTCTCCCCTTCAGGCCCCAGAAGCCAAATCCTGGGGAGAGGTGGGGACTTGGGGTGTGAGGGTGGCAGGGGGCCGGCTTCACAGGGTCGTCCTGACTGCGCACAGACGTCCAGCTGGCTGGTCAGAAGATCCTCATGGACAGGAGCTCATGGGAAGACGGGAACTCAGTTTAGAAACTGAAAACATATCTCAAGAAGCAGGAGAAAATGACCAATTCTTGCTGCCATGGTAACAAGGCTGATTTGGAGGAAGAGCTGGGGGAAGAGTCTGGAGGCCAGAAGCAATTATCTGCCGTCTTCTCTTCTGAGGTCCAAGACGCTTTCTGGGGCTGTTCTCCCAGCCTGGCGGGGGCGAGAGGAAAGACAGTTCTGAGTCCAACTCGGTGCCTCCTCCCAGGCCTCGGGAGTGTGGATGCCCTCCCCGTGGAGCCCATGCCATGCACCAGCCTGTGAAATTGCGGCCCAGCCTGGTCGGAGGCCCCGCAAATTCCAGGCCATGAGGAGGGGAGGGGCTTTCAAGGTAGGGAGGGTGCTCGGTTCAGATGAAGAATGGTGGGCTCAGAGTCCCGCCAGGGGCACCGCCCGGGAGGTTCAGGGACGGCATCTGGGGAAGCAGGTGAGATGGAGTCAGCCGGGGGAGCAAAAGGAAGACTCTTCCAGACATGCAGATCCATGCAGCATCCAGTGGGGACCAGGGCAGATGACGGGGCCAGCCGGAGCTCACAGCAGACAGAGAGGGGCTCGCGATGCCTGTCACACGGACACGGCACGCCCACTGGGAAGGCAGAACCCTGGGCCCTGGTGAGCGTTGGAGCATCTGGGACTCTGTGCTCTGCTGGGTGAAGCGTGAATTGGGGTGAGCACTTGAGAAAATTCCAGGCATTATCTGCTTTCTGTAAACACACACCTTACGGCCCAGAAGTTCCACTCCTGGACCTGTACCCAAAGATGCGCCCGCCGAGAGGGGCATCTGAGAACGTGCGTAGCAGTCCATCCACAGTCGAAAAGCGGAACCTCCTCCCACGTGGATTCAAAACAAAGAGGAATTTCGTTTAAAAAGGAGAAAAGATGATCTGACAAAAGCTGGAGACGTCAGGGCTCAAAGAGGACTGGAGTTCTAGGACATTGCCATCTCTTCCTACAGTCAGAGCATTTGAAATGAGCATCGCCAGTCGCCTGAGCCCTGGATGTCCAGAGCCTGGGGCGAGAGAGCACTCATCTGCCAGGAGCTTACAGCTAAAGACGGGTGGCCCTCCTAGGTCCAGGGCCAAGGCCCAAACCCCACAGCTGGTGAAGGAAGGGACAGCCGTGCAGTGTGAGTCCCTGACCGGGGCAGCCTCAGGTCAGCACCCCACCTCCCTGGGGAAATGTAGCCGCCCCTCCCACTTGGAGCTGCCACAAGCGAGCGAGCCAGCCGTGCCCTGGTCCAGTGTGAGGTGTGCAAGGCTTGGACTGGAATACAGCTGCCGAGTGAGCTCCCACGCATCAAGTCTGCACAGCCGGGGCCTGTGCCCCTGAACGTTCCACCAGCGAAGGGTCAGAGCCCAGGGGCCTGGGAGAGGGACGACCTTGGTGCCCAGGCCTAGGGCCGTGTGCAGCACGGCCACAGTGGAGAAGGCCCTTCCTGGGTCCTCTGCTCGGATCCAGGTGTGGAGGCCAGGTGGAGTGTGATTGCTGACAGAGGTGAGTTTTTCCCTGATCCCCCTGAGATTGTTCCTGGGGGAGACGCTGGCGGGCTGGACCCTGGGGCGGAGGCCGCTTTGCTGGAAGTCCAAAGCCCCAGGCCCCTGGGCAGTTTCAAAAGCAAACGGTGCAGGTTCTCTTGGACGGCATGAACCCAGGGGAAGTCTCTGGGTCTGGGGTCCCTGAGACTCGAGAGTGGTGGGGTTCCCTCCCCACCACCGTAAGTGCCCCCTGGAGAAAGTCACTGTCCTCACTGTGCTGTCACCTTCTTGTCCAAGCTCTGTCCTCATCTCAGCCTGGTTCTTCCCGGTTCCTCCTTTTGTTTCAGAAAAGGACAGAGCCTTCCCCAGGCCCTCACACAGGGCCCAGAAGGAACCGCGCTCCTCCTGCCCTCGCCTGTCCCGGCCAGCTATGCTCTCCCAGCACTGGGACAAGAGCACGTGACGGGGGAATGTAAACGGCAGCAAATGCAGATGTCACACAGCATATCGCTAATTACCGGCAACGTGCAGGAGCAAATTGAGAAATGATGGATTTAATAAATCCCTACATTTTTTGTTTACACCAACAGTGATTGGGGGACGGGAGGGCGTGGGACGTGCTCCGCATGCCGAGCCACACCTGCCTCCCGCGCCAGCGGGCCTTCGGGGCCGAGCAGAGGAGAGAACAAGTGGAGAATTGCCTTCTCCCAGTGTGCGGCCGTGGGGACCGCTTTAAGGGGGGGCCTTGTCCAATCCCATTGGACCTCGGAGACCTGCGTGGCTCTGGGGATGGGCTGCCTGTTAGCGGGTAAATCACAGACCTTCCAGCCACGCGGGTGTGGGCCAGGCCCCCCGGCCTCGGCAGGCTCAGCTCTGTCTGGGTTAAGAAGCAGAAACTGAGCACCATGGCGGACGAGGGGTGGGGAGACACCACCGCTGATCAAACAGGATCAAGGCGGGCTCGGGAGACCCCACTCTGGGCCGGCCCTGCCCTCCACAGGCTGCATGATGTTGGACAAGCAACAAGCTCCCAGCTTAGCTCCCACAGCAAATGATGAAATCTCGGCTTGGGGAGGGCAGGGATCCCAGCCTCCTGTCCACTGCACCCCTTCCCCTCGTGCCTGGGACCGGGCCTGATGCCCAGCAGATGCATCAGAGGAGCCCAGGAAGGGAGGCTGGAGGGCGTGAGTGAGGGTCTGTTGGGGCGATGAGCAGAAGTGGGCGCCAGATGCCGTCACTACCACCCATCTGACGAAGATACCTCTGCCCTCACAGCCGTCTGCTTCCCAATCCCCATCTCTGAGCACCTCTCCTGGTTGCACAAGAACCCTCCCGCCCCCAGGGGTGCAGCAGCGGATCCCCGGAGGAGCTGGAAGATTGCAAAGGCCCGGGCGCTGTGTCGGTGGAATGAGCCTGGGAAACCACAGGCTGCAATGGGGATTTGAGGCAGCGAGGGCCATCTCTGCTGGTTAAGGCCCGCAGCTGCCTAAAGGCATCATTTGCAAACATCGACCATGCAGTTTGACACAGGGAGCTAGCAAGCCAGGGTTGGGGGCAGGATCCCGAGGCTGATGGTGGCATCTTGACGGAGATGGGCATCTGCTCTCTTGGTGGGATGCTGCAGCCTCAGGGCCTGGGCCCCACAAATGACCAGACCCTGTTAGGAGATTCGATCCTGTAGCATAGTGGGTAGGCTGTGCCTGGATGTGACCATCGCTGTGACTGGGTGCCCTGGGATAGCTCCCTTGCATAAAATGAAGATGACCAGACAATGGAGTTTGTGGGTGAAGCAGAGTTCTCAGGGAATACTGGTACTTATGGGGATGGTGCTGTCAGGCCCCAGGAGAGAGGTACGTGGTGGGGCCAGCAAAACAAGGATGCACGCCCTCTGTCCCCTGCTGCATTTAAGGGACCAGGGAGGTTTGAATGGTTTTCACAAAGCCTGTGTCAGCCCCTAAAACCCTACTAGGAGAAGAGTGTCCAGGCCCTTTGGAAGGCAGGACATCAGAGATGGGAGGCTCCCAGCCCCAGCGGCTCTGCAGCCTGCATCACCGTTACCCTCTCTGTCCCCCACCCACCTATGTGAGCTTGGGGCTGCTGAGGCTCCCACTTTTCAGTCGAGAAACCGGGGCTTCATGACGAGTGGGGGTCACCTGGCAGGTAGCAGAGGTGGGCTTCCAGCCTGCCAGGCGGGAGCAAACCCATGGAGAGCAGGGTGGGGCCACAGGGGTGGGTCAGGCACTCCTGAGTCTCCGAACTGGGACGTGGAGGCCCCAGAGACAGGGTCACAGAGGACTCAGCCCTTCCTGCAGAGAGGTCGCCTGGGGCAGCCAGGCAGAAGGGGGGCTGAGAACCGTTCATCCTGAGTCCCATGACGGGGTGGCAGTCAGGACCTCCCCTCAAGCCACCAGGAGCCCCCTCAGCCTGGCGGGGTTACCACTCCAGGACCAGCTCTGACCTGAGCCTTTTGCCTCCAGGGTTCTCCATCTCTGGTTCCTACTCAGACTCCGGGTGCCCTGGTCAGGACGCTTGGGGCCACCGACGCCACTCTCCAGGCTGGTGGGCCTCTGAGTGTCTCTGCTCCACCTGCAGGCCCCTGACCCAGCACAATCCCTGGTCTCTGAGTTGCTGTGGGAGGAGATCCCGTCCCGGGGACCCCCGTGGGGCATGAACCCCCATGCTGGCCACTAGTCCCAGCAGGCTGCTGTCCCGCAGGGCCGTCCTCCTGCGCTGCCACAGTGACCAGCAGACGCATCTTCTGTCACACGTGAGATGTAATGATGCTCAGGGGGAGAGGCCCGGCTGCACCCACCAGCAGGGGCAGAGCCGCAGCCGGTCTACGGGCCGAGCGAGCCCTTGGCTGTGGCCACGTCGCCCTGCAGAGCGATTTTCGGGGCTTCTCCTCCCTCCCCGAGTGTGGGGACCCAGCAGGACGCGTGGTTAGCATTCCAGGCGCCCGGCCCATTGCTGACAGTGGCAGCCACAGCACGATTTACAGCTTTATTTCCTGTTACAAACTTGAGCTCATGGATGATAAATTGGGGCTGCAGAGCTCAAACCAGCGATGTCACATTGCAGGAAAGATCGAGCACGTCCCCCTGCTCAGACCCAGCGTCGGGAGCTGTCTGCGGCCGGCCGGTCAGAAGGCTTTGCCTGCATTAACCCGCTCAGTCCCTCTATGACCCTGGGAAGGAGGCATCCCTGCTGCCCCAGTTAGAGGGGAGGAAGGCAAAGCTCAGAGAGCCAGGATCTCCCCAGGATTGTGAAGCTCGAAGCAGGGACCTCGGGGGCCAGACCCCACCAGTGAAGCCTCAGCTGCAATGTGACTGTGGTGACGGCGGGGCCGGTCAGCCTGTCCCCTGTCATTCTCAGCCAGCCCCGTGCCTGGCACACAGTGGGTCATCAATGACAGCTACTGGTAATAGTCAAGGATTGTTGGTGGCAATGGCGGCTTCATGAATTAATCGATGCACACTCTTAATACTGAAAGTGAGATCGACTCATTCCTGCTTCTGCTCAACACCGAGTTCTCTGCGGACTTGTTCCCGTAGAGCTGCCGGTCTTCCGGGAGCGGCCAGGAGGATCAGGTGCGTGCTGTGTGTGCGACACTGAGGGGCCCGAGGTGAAGTACAGGGCACGGCCACATGGCCCCCATCTTGCGCCTGGGGACCAGAGCTGGATCTAAATCTGCAAGATCAGGCCAGACACACCAGGTGCGCTCAGGGTGGTTTTGGGGAAAAGTGGGTCACAGAAAATCCCCTGGCGGAGGGGGCTCGGTGAGAGCACAGGGAGACCAGGTGTGTGGGGGGACAGACGGGTGTGGGGGGGCCCAAGGGAGGTTCGTCAGGGCTGGAGAGGAGAGAACCCAGCAGGAGGAGGGCCTGAGGGCTATAGGGGGAGGAGGACATCCTGCAGCCACCTGGAGGGCCCAGCAGGTGATGTGGACGGTGTGCTGCCAGCAGAAGGATCAACACAACCAAGGCCTGCATGCTCGACATGGGCCTGGACCCACGGCTGGAAGGCACTACACAGCTTTGGGTGACAAAAAAAGGGGGTGTCTGCCCAGTGCCGGCAAGGCACAATCGGCTCAGACCTGGACACCCTGACAGCTGCTCACCAGAGCTGGGAGGACCTCGCCTCCTCGGGCCCCAACCCCTGACCCCAGGAGGACCAGTTGCCAACTACTGAGGCTGATCCCGGTTTAGGGCCCAAAGAGGAGCCAGTCTGGGGATACAGATGGTGGGGTCCGTGACTCATGGGTGGCGACCTCATTCCTCCTTCCCCTGATGCCAGGATTTCATGACTCTGGGGGTTGCGACTGTCTCTGGAGGATGAGCTGCAGGACCCGCGAGGCTGGCCTCAGACTGCACGCCATCGGCCCTCGCTGCTTCCCAACCACCGGGGACAGGGCACCCCCGCCCCCACCCAAGCCATCGGGAACTGAGCCTGGGCCATCCATCTGAGTTTTAATTTGGAAATTAGACAGTGTTCACATTCCATTATGTGGCAGAATTAGTTGCTGAAGCCAGGGGAGCTGGCGGGAGTGAGGAGTGATCTATGGCTTCATTAATCAGAGGAGACAGCGAGGGGAAGTCGGGAGGCCAGCAAGGTCATCTGAGGAGGGCAACCTCCGGGCTGGGTAGCGCCGGGCACCTGGGCTGCGGGCTCTGCCCTAGAAACCCTCGCCGGACTTGCTCCCTGAGCCCAGCAGCTTCCCAGGGCTCCCCTGCCCCCGAGGCTGGGCTGTCTCCTGGACATCCCCAATTCCAGGGGTGGATGGGCCACCGTGGGGGAAGTTGAGGTGGGTCCCATGGGGTGGGATGCCTTCTCAGTGCCATGGAAGGAGCCCACTCAGGGCCTGAAGGTGCTGGGTCTCTCAGGTTCTCTCAGGTTCAAGAGGCCGACGTCTCCTCCCCCAGGCTCCTCCGAGGATGGAGCTGCAGCGATGAGGGGGCTAAGCCTCGAGATGGGCTGGACAGAAGAAGAGAGACATGGACTCAGAGGAGGAGGCCACATGGAGATGGAGGCAGAGACTGGAGGATGAGGCTACAAGCCAAGGGACGCCTAGAGCCACAGGAGCTGGAAAAGACAGGAAGGACCCTCTCCTGGAGCCTCCAAGGGAGAGTGGCCCTGCCCACACTTTGATTTCAGACTTCCAGCCTCCCAGCTGTGAGAGAATGAATGTCTGCTGTTTGAAGCCCCCCCAGTGACAGCCACCCCAGGAAGCTCTTCCACACCCCTGCAGGCCTGCTCTCCCCAGCACTGGCCATTGACCCTGCTGCAGAAAGGGTCCCCACACCTGGGAGCCGAGTCCCTAGGGCACGCCAGGCCCTCTGCAGCAGCAAATCCCCCATACGCAGGACGGCTCTCCTCCTCCTGAAGTCAGGTCTGTGTGGGGCGGGTGGGAAGACACCTGCAGGCGACGATGGAGCCGAGCCTTGGGGCAGCCTCAGGGGCTGGTGGTCGGGAGTGGAGTAACTTAGCAGAGGAAACCTTCACCCCAAAGCCAGGGCCTGGTCCCCCTCAGCTGCCTTGGGTCACGTGCCCATTTGTAGCCTGTACCTGGGGCCAAAACCAGAGCATGGTCACTGCACTAAAGCCACATGGACAAGGACAAGGTCAGAGGTGAGCAGGGGCTTCCGTCTGCAGTGGCTCCTGCGTCTGCAGAACAAGATGCTCTCGGGGGCTCCTGTGAGTGCCAACACCCTCCGGCTTCAGAGGCCAAGATCTGTTCTTTCCTTTTATAGCAATTTTAATTTATTTTTATAAACTTATTAAAGTTTCTGTTTGACGTGATGAGGAAGCTCTGGAGACGGACGGTGGGGATGGTTGCACATCATGAATGTACTTAATCCCACGGAACTGCACACTTAAACGTGGTTAAAATGGTAAATGCTATGTTATATATATTTTACATAATAAAAATGCATGACAGTCACACACGCATGAGGCTAGATAACAAAAAACGAAGAGGAGGGGTCATGCACCCCCGCAGCCCCTCCCCGGGCAGCCCGGATCACCCATTTGCCTCCTTGTGTGAGGGCCCCGTGCCTCTCTTGGGTCAGCACACAGTGGCCCGCCCCCGGCACCCCACCTGACTTTGTAAATAAAGTTTTATTGGCACACAGCCATGTTCATTATCTACCGTCTGCTTTCAAAGCGACTTTGGCTGAGTCTTGGGGCCGGGACGGAGAAACTGGGACCATGAAGCCTAAGACACTTACCAGCCGGCCCCTCACGGGAAAGGTTTGCCGCCCTGTGCTGGGCCCTGGGAGCAGCTGATCCGCCTGTTTGTCTCCGACTGACTGTGAGCCCAGAGCTCCCACTGGCTCCTCGGGAAGAGGGCTGTGAGCCCTGACCCCTCCATCTGCCGGGAACACAGTCCTACCAAGAGTTCCAGACGGCGTTGTCTTCCTTATGACTTTAAACTGTGCTCTTAGGTCTCTCCTTGCTCATCTCCTGTCGAGTTTCTCTCGATTCTCCATGTTTGGGAGGTCCCAGCCCCCACCCAGCTCCCCCTGGGCTTCCGGCTGCCTCTCAGGTCCCGTAAGATGCACAGGCTGCCATTAGCGGTGTGTCTGTAAACAAGCTCTGCTGGTCCACAGGGACCACCCAGGTGAAAAAGCAGCAGGCGGCGGGGACACTGTGTGGCTGTGGGCCTCCGCTCAGACCACCCTCAGCGTTGACTGGATCGTGGGTGGGCTGCAGCGGGCGGCTCGCTGGTGGTAGGGGCGAGGAGGGAATCAGCTAGTCCTGAAACTTGAATTCCTCCACCCGCCCACTCGGGTGGATCATTTGTAACTCAGGAGCCAGATGTCAGGCTGGCCCACGGGCAGGAGAAGGAAGGAGGGTGACATCTGATTCCTCCAGGCAAGGACTCTGGGTGCTGGGGCAGCAGCTGTGAGGGGTGGGCCAGGCCCAATGTGGGGACCCCGGAATTCAGGAGCGGTCTGCCCCACACAGGGAGCTCAAGGCCGGGGAGCAGGGACCCAGAGCCACGACATGGCTTTACCTCTGCTGCTGCCCTTTGCCACTTGCTGAACCGAAGGAGCCTTGTCCCCACCAGCTGGGTGGGTCCTGGGAAGCCCCTCCTCTCTGGGTCCCAGGCTCCTCTCTCTAACAAAGAGGGTGGGCCCAGCATTCGGCACAGGCAGTCGGGAGGTGCTGGAGTCCCACCCTGGACCAGGAGTGGAGTGGAGCCGTGTGACCCTCCTGCAGGAGTGACCGAGAACAGCCTGGCCCAGGTGCAGATTCTGGGATGGCTTCCACGAGGTCCCTTTCCTTATGTCTCTCCTAGGGCTGCTGGAGGAACAGGCGGGATGTGTGCCGGACCCGGCAGGCCCTGAGTGCAGGGGTCCCCCAGGCTCCCTTCACGGCCTCTGTAGCACTGAACCTGGCCCACACCTGTGCTCAGTGGTGCAGCTGGAGAGCCCACTGGCTCCCAGGCCAGGACCTGAGCCGTGAGACCTCTCCATGGTTTGCAGGATGACATTGCCCCTTGTCAAGCTCACGGACCTTGATCAGACCATCGACCAGCTCCCAGACCCACCTCTGCCAAAGGGTTGTGGGTGTGTTTGTGTTTCGAGTTTGGACAAATGAGATGATGGAGGATGAGTACTCGTCATAGCGCCAGCCAAGGGAAGGATCAGAAGTGGGAGCTTCCGGACTCTGAACGGTGTTCCATCCTTAAAGATTGGGCTCCTCTGTCGGCGCAGCAACCAGGACCTCCTCACCGGGGCCCTAGGATCCTAAGCGTCAGCTTGCCGGGCTCAGCAGCCAGTAGTCATTCGTCTAAAGTATTTCGCAAGAAAGGAATTCCAGCCACAGAACTTCAAGTAGGGAGACGCCTTAGAGGTAACTGCCCCTGTAGGTCTGGTGACTGGCCCAGGGCCGTCCACGGTTCCCTGGTTTCCGTCCCGACTTGGCAGTAGGTGGGTGACCCTGAGGGAGGGGCGGGCAGATGGATGTCACCCAGCATTTGCCTCTGGGCCCTCCCTGATCCTGCCGGCCCGTTGCTCCCGAGGGGACCCTCACTGTCCCAGGAGGGCCCCGGGGACCAGGAACCTGTGGGGAGGGCTGAGTGACCTTCTCAGGAAAAGGCGGGACCCTGATGGGAGCACGAAGGGGTAACGGCTCGCTCTCCATTCCTGTCTGTCTCTCCCTTCCCTTTTCTCTGTTCCTTTGCAGAACCAGGTGCAGGCAGTGGGATCCGAAGGATGCCTCTGTGGTGGTCTCACCTTCTCAGGAGGCACCTGCCCTGGAAAGAGGTGGACCCTCAAACTTGGGAGAGGGGCAGCTCAGGACCAAAGGGACGCTAGTCACCCCCTCACTCTGCAGGGTGAGAAGGACACGCCCCGGTGATGGGCAGGCAGCGACACACAGGCGGGGGTCCTGGCAGCTGTGAAAGTGTGGGCTTCAGACACTTCCTTTACTCATTTAGGGGCAGAACAAGGGTCCACATGGCAGAGGAGGGTGGGCACATGGCCTTCGTGGGGAGGGTCCTAAACACTCAGGGACGGGAGTGCAGGGTGGGGCATCCCACTTTTCAGGGGCACCAGCCAGGGCCCAAGACCCCGCCTGCGCTCAGGAACCTCACAGACCAATATAGAATACGTCATGTTCAATTATTCTGCGAAAAAAAGCCAGAGGTTTCTCACAATTCAACACCCCATTAGCTGATAATTCAGCACAGATTCTCATCTAATGTGACTATATTTTATACAAATTATTTCGGACAAGAATTCAGTCCCTAATAACATTGATCTTCATAAAATTGTCGCCGAGCATCTTGTCTCGGGCCCAGTGCTGCGGCTGCAGCTGCAAATCAAAGCCGAAGATGGTCCAGGGATGACCTTGCGATCCGGAGCCCATGGCGGCAGCCGCAGGGGTCAAGGCTTTCATGGATGTCGTCTGCAGCGCCCCTGAGAGAGCTTTCGGATTCACACCCAGCGAGGACACCCCGCAGTCCCCACCCTCCTCAGTCGGACGGCGAGTGCCCTTCCAGTCGGCTCAGCTCCTCAGCCCTCTACTGCACAGATCGGGGGCCCTCTGGTTCCCAGGACGCTTTGGGGACGGACTGACGGCCTTGTCCAAAGGCCAGTGGAATTGTGAGTGTCCGTTGATGGGCACCCACGGGCTTTGACGGAAGATTTATCGTGTGACTCTGCGACACGGCACGGCCATTGCTCTAATACGTTATCAAGCTTGTTGAAATATCAATTTTGCACATGGCTTCACACGGCTGCCTGCGGCCCTGCTCAGACTATTACTTAATTCTTCTGTCATTAAGAAATCCAATCTCTGATTCCAGCGGCATCGGAGGGGGCGGGGGGCGGCGCTGGCTAATAGACCTCGAACCATCTGCTAATTGCGGTTCCTCAAACCCAGAGTGAAAATGAAAGGGATGGAGTGGGAGATGGAAATCCGGGCTGGAGGAGCAGAGCCGGGCATTGTCAGGCCCTCCGACGGCCGTCTCCCTCCTGGCCTTGACCAGCTCCCTTTCCAAGCCCCAAAGCTGAAGTAGGGTGTCACAGGCACCATTCGCACAGCTTCTCCCGCTCTGACCTCTTCCTCTCTAAGTTTCGTGGCCATTGTGGCTTCAGAGGCGCCACAGGAAGCTGCCCGCTGCCCTTTCTGTCTCGGTGGGCGTCTTCCCCAGCATCTCCTTCCTTCCTTCCATTCAAGACGCCCTTGGAGTGATGGACGACTTTGTAAAGTTCAGACACTTCTCCTCCTCCAGAGGGAGGTTTGTTGACAAGACTTTTCTATATCGCAAGCCCCTTTGTAATTGAGGACATTAATTTATTTCTCCATCCTGTTCGCTCCATGCTAAGCAGGTCCCAGTCCTTACCCTATAAAGTTCGTGTTTGCCGACCATTAATCATTTCCATCTCCCTTCGGAGCCCCTCCCAGTACAGGGGTTCATTTGGAACACCCGGAGGGAGTTGTCCGCCGTCTCATCAGTGTCTATTCACAGCCAAGTGAAACAAGGCAGATTTTTAAAGAATAAGTCCCCACCTAAATGACCGTAAACAACTAATTTTCTCTGCAATCCAGCACGCAGCTGCACCCCGCCCCTGGCAGGGACCACGCTGTGGCTCTTCCAACCTACCCTCTCCGCTCCCCACGGTGGCTTGTAAGTACTTGGCCCACATCCAAGCACGCGTACCTGTTTTGCTTCCAACTTAAAGTTCCCATTTGTATTGTTCGTAGTTTGCAAATAAATGCACCTAAGACAGTGAGGAGGAGGCTGGCTGGAAGGCTAGCACAGGGCTGGCCCATGTGTTCCCCGTGGAACCCGCCTTCATCATCAGGGTCTTAATAAAGCCCTGGGACTCTGAGGCACCAGCTCCCCGCAGGCAGCACCCAGGCCCTAGACAAGCTGATTCTTCTCAAGCCAGACACAAATTCAGGACTCCAGTTGTGCATTATCAGTGGGCCCCATAGCGTTACTCAGACACGGTAGGAACAGGGCCCTGACTTAGAGTGCTTCCTGCAGCCAGTGGAGACAGCAAGGAGTGCTTGGGTGCTGGCCCTCAGACTCCAGAGGCTGAGAGAGCCCAGCGCACAGCATGCCCATCACATCTGCCTATTTGTAGAATCAAGAGATCCAGGGAAAACTATGAAAAAGACCTCATTTAATGAGAGTTTTTATCAATTGTTATTTCCAAGACCAAGAGAACTGGAGAGAATGTTTTGAAACTCCTTAACTTTGGCTATGAGAAAACATAACAGGATATGAAAAGTAAATATGGGAAAAGTGGGCTGTATGATTGGCCTTCATTCATTTACCCTCCTTTCATCATTAACTCATCCACCCTTCCATCTATCCATCCATCCACACATTCATTCATCCATCCAGTTATCCATCCACCCATCCATCAATCCACCCATCCCCCATTCATTCGTTCATTTACCCATCCATCCACCCATTCATTCATCCATTCACTCATCCATCCATCCACTCATCTGTCCATTTACCCACCCATCCACACATCCATCCATCCACCTACCCACCTATCCATCCACCCACTCATCCATGTATCCATCCACACATCCATCCATTCATCCACCCACTCATCCACCTATCCAGCCACTCATCTGTCCATCCATCCGTCCACCCATCCATTCTTCCATCCATCCATTCATCCATCCACATGCTGCCTTCTCAGTGTCAGGCTTCCAGGGTGGCTGTGAACAGAATCCAAGAGGCTTGTAGCTGAGTGTGCTCTGGATCTCTCTGACTTTCTCTGGACCTTACAATTCCAGCAGCTCCCACCTTAGGGTTTGGGGCCCAAGAGAGTCTGTTCTGCTGCCTCCATTGCAGGTCTGCTTCCTGGGCACCCCACCCCTGCCCGCTGCCGTGGAGCTCTCCAGGGTGCTGGAGCAAATTTACTGAGACGACTTAGGAGGCCACTGCAGAAGTGCATGGGAGAAGAGATGGTGGCTTAGACCCATGAGATGAATGCACAGAGCTTTTGTAGGAGAAACCATCAGCCAGAACCAGGATGGAGCAGTTGCAGGAGCAGCGGAGAGAGGAGCCCAGGTTATGCTCAGGTGTTAGACTTGGAAGAATGGTGTATGTTGGTGCCTTTTGTTGGGATGGGGAACAGAAGAAAGGGTTGATTTCATGTGGGAGGTGACTGATTTTTATTGGACTGTCGGTTCACGTGCTCAGGGACTGTCTCTCTTGTTTCCAGTGTATTCTGATGCTGGCACAAATTTCAAGACATAAAAATTGAAATGAATAAAAGTGATTGTATTTGCACTGAATCTGGGGGCCTGTGAGTCTCCCAAACCGTACAGCTCTATGTGGCCAGTGACGACCCCCATCAGGTTCACAGATGAGGCTGTTTGCGAGTAGCTACATCAGAAGATCTCCCACCAGCACCTCTGGGGTGGGACATGGCCCCATGTGTCCCTCTTAAAACTCAAGTTCAGTCACCTGCAAATTCCTGATGAGAAGTGTGTCTCCTCTTTGGAATACCCAGGATCAAGATCCGTCCTCTCCACCCGTGAGGGATTATGCCAAACCATGCGGATGGCACAGGCACTGGGTCCGCAGCCCTCCTATCCTGGAGTCCTGGCTCCGTTGCCGAGCACTGGGAGCCTCAGGTTCTATGTCTCAAACTCTGTAAGAATCACACGTGTCTCACAAAGCTACATGAGGAATAGATGGAACAAGGCATGTAACGTGCGCGGCACCGTGTGTGGCTGAGCGGGGACTTGAAATGCCTGTGCTGTCACTGTCTTCGGGAACCCAGCAACAATGGACCCCCCTGTGTCCTGGCAGCAACAAAGACCTCGCCCTGCATCTCACCCCACCCCACCCTGAACAGCGTGTCTTGCACACAGGGTGCACAGCAGGAGCTGGCCTAAGGAACCGGCCTACCCACCAGGAGGGCAACTGCCTGTGGCATTTGATGACTGCAAGTCTCCACACTTTTCTGTCCCCTGGCAGACGGGGAACATCACAGGGTGGGTCCCGTGGGTCTCCCCCTTGCCATGGAGCCCTCCGTGTAAATTGGGGGGAATGGAGAAGGGCCAGATCATGGGGGACCTGCGTGCCCGGGGTAAGTAGAGGCACTGGGGGGACAAGACTCACAGCAGGAGTTGGGGTGGCTGGTGACTGAATAGGGGACGGAGCCGACACTTGTGTCCTGCTTCACCCCGTTTGGTTGGTCACTGTGTCAACTAAGCATCATGGTAACCTGACAAAAGAGGCCACTGTCTGTACAGGCAAGGGACCTGGGGTCACAGGCATTGGGTGGCCTCACCAGACTGTCCATCCCACAAGGGACCAACTGGAGGATGAAGCCAGGACAGTCTGATGGCAGAGCCCAGGCTGGTCTCAAGAAGGTCAGGGGTGTCGGCTGTCCCAGGTGGGTGGGCCTACTTGTCCCAGGAAGGTGAGTATCCCGGAAGGATCCACAGGAAATCCCAACCACTGGAACTGCCAAGCTCTCCTCCCTTACATGCACCGCGGGGCGTCGGCTGGTGGGCACTCAGGTGCCAGAGCAGCCGGCACACAGGCTCCTCTCCCACCTGGGAGTCCTCCAGGTTGGTCCTCAGAGGACCCTGACACCAGTTGCTGGAGAGATGGAGACCTTTGGACTCGGCTGGAATTTCAAATGTGATCTGAGCCTTGGTGGTCGGCTTTGTCCGAGTTCAGAGGCATAAGGCTGCATTTCAGCAGGAAATGCAAGGGCTTCTGAATAATAGAAGTGGCCTCATGTTCTGTATCTAATTTATCAGCGACCTGGGGGTAAAGCACTCAGATGGCGGGGCCGCCAGGGTCCCCTGACGCGGCGGCAGATCCGCCCCGGCCAGTGCAGGGCTCGTCAGATATGTACGTGGAAGTCCTCTGTGTTAGGAAGACCACGGCTCATTTAATTAGCTTGTTTCACCTACATTCTTTGACCTTTGTATTTGAAAGAAAGAAGCACTATTTCTTTCCCTACTGGTTTTATTTTAACCCAGACATGGTGTTCCCACCACCCTCCAGGCTGTGGGATTGCTCTGTGCTCACAAGGGCTTGGAGCAGCTTCCTTGCAGCAGAGGCTGCACAGGTGCCAGGGGCCCGGTGCCAGGTGTGCACCACCACAGCCCCATCCCTCCCCCTGCTGTCAGGCGGAAAGGGAGCCCACAGCCTTTTCCGCCCAGGAGCTGCAGTGTGACCGCGAGCTGCCCTCGGCTTCCTGCTCGTGTGGCTTGGGAAGCCCAGGGGTTCCAGGTGGAGACCTTGCTGGTCCTGGCCCAGGTAATTTCCACAGACTGGGCAGCAGGGATGCTGGCAGCTGTGCCCCTGACACATTCCCAGATTAGCCCCCATGCCTGGGACTCCCATTCTCTGGGACCCTGACCCTGCAGAAGGCATACATCCACTGCCTAGGAGCCAGAGGCACGATACAGACCCTCTCACTCCCCTGTGAGCCCCCAGAATGGAGAAACGGGGTCATTCAGGCTGCAGGGCACTGCTCCCATCGCCCCACAATAAAACCCCAACAACCTCCCAGGCTTCCAAAGCCCCGAGAGATCCAGCCCAGTGGATGGAAGGATGGACAGATGGACAGATGGACGGATGAGCAGATGGACAGCCCTCCCGCTGCCCACCTGCCTCTCTCCCACCTCCCAAGTTGTGCCCACCCCCGCGGACGCTGGAATTTCCCGTTCCCTCCATCTGGAATATGGGGGGTCTGCTCCTGGCCTGTTCATCTCTCTGTGGGGACTTCCCCTACCCAGATGTGTCCTCCTTTCCCCCAGGGCTTACTGCCCCCCAGAGCTTACTGACTCACCTGCCTTGTCTCCTTCGCTATCTGAAATCTTTCAGGATTTTAAGCGTTTTTGTTTCGTGTTGTTCACTGTGTACCTCTCATCTCTAAGCCTCGCAGAGGCTGACCCTCTGACTTGTTCCTGTGGTTTTTGGACGGCCTGGATGGGAACCTTGCACGTGGCCCCAGCTGCGAAATTCCAGTCTGTCTGGAAAGGGGGTGCTCCTGGTCCTCAGAGCAGTGACAGAGCCGTGAACTTGAAACACATCCTCCTACCTGGCCACACGGCTCCGTGTAGCACAGCCTAAGGAAGGGTGAGAAAACTAGGGAACGTCCTGCACAATTTCAAGTTGTAGATGGTCCCCCCCAAGGAAGGGGCGTAGCCCTGATCTCTCAGTGTGGCTGCACATTGCGACTTCCTTCTAAAAATGGAGCGTGGAAAAAGGAAAAGAGGGACGTTGTAGCGCAGACGCCGTGCAGACACGCCTCGGCCAGGTGACCCAGGTCGACATCACGGGGATCGGTCCCGGTGACCATGCGTCCCTGGTTGGATGGGATGAGGAGGGCACATTACCTCTGTGGTCTTCCTCCCCAAACCCGACAACCCCAGTCTAGCGCTGAGAAAAACAGCAGACAACTCACAACTGAGGGACGATCTGTAAACTGCCTGCCCAGTGGTCCTCAGAACCGCCAGGGTCATCCAAAGGAAGGAAAGTCCAAAAAACTAGCCCCTCCCAGAGGAGCCGGAGAAGACACGACAACTAGAGTTATATGGATCCTGGATGGGGTCCTGGGACAGAAAAACGACATTAGGGAAGCACTAAGGAATTCTGAACACCACACGGACTTAAGCAGTTGGTAACAATGTGTAGATGTTGCTCCTTTGTTGTAACAAATGCACAATAACAATGCAAAATGTTAGCAACAGGGGCAACTGGCCGGGGCATATATGGGAACTCTGTGCTACCACAATTCTCTCTATAAATCTAAAACTTTTTAAATGAAATGTTAATTTAAAAATATCCATGCACCAGTATGTCCACTGACATGTCATGTTTACTAAGGGGACAGCTTTTCAAAGTATGAGACATCATCCATGCCGTGAAATACTATGCAACCATGAAAAAGGGCTACCAGAAGTTCCATGACATCCCAAATGCTCAGATTTTAACTTTAGCTGGAAAAGTAGAATTAAGCAATCCATAAAGAGATAATCACAACTCTACAAATATGCTACCTCTAGAAAAGTGGACAGAAAGAGATGAACCAGCATGTGCCCCAAGTTCTTTCCTGGCGGTGGGAGTCTAGTGCTCACCAGGCACCATTAATTGCTTTGCTGACAAAGGAGCACTCACGTGAGAAGGTGAACATCGTGGCGGGACAAGAGGCTGGACGAGAGGGCACCTTACGATGGCTAGGTGGTGGCATGTTATTTCAGGAGGACGAGGCAGACGTAATATCCTAGAACTGAGCTACAAGAGAACCTGTATTTATTGCCGTTGCCATCGGATGCTGTAAATCTTCTGGCCTAATTTTGTTAAACACACCACCTTGCAAACTGTGAGGCTTCCGAGCCGAGCGTGAACGCCGGGCCCCGAGGATGAGAAGTGGATTTGACACCGAGCCAGACGCTGCCTGCTCTGTGCAGCTCTGCCAGGAGGAAGCAGTGGAGCCCCCCGTGGCCAACAATAGGCTATCGCGTGCCCATCCTATTAGGAGGCGCGGCCTCCTCTGCTCTGAAGATTAAAAATTTCAGGAGTAAATCCAGGTCTTGTCTGACATGACATTTTGGAAGCAGAAGCTCAGAAACTTTTGTACTCCGTGGTAATAGGATAACATGCTACAGTAGTTACAGTAATTGCCCGGCTCTTCCTCTCCCGGCTCCCTCTCCTCCTGGAGACACCAGTCCTCGTAGCTGCTACCGCGTCCAGAAATGAGCTCGGAGCAGCCAGCGGGCGGCAGGTGGGGGCAGGGGCCATCGCTCGGAGCCAACGCTGTTCAGTGTGACCAGCACAAGGGGATGAAGAGCCGGCTCATCTTTCTCGCCTCACCATCTTTCCTTCACCAAAGCTGGGACACCTGTTATAAATCCCCCAGCCAAGTGGAGCGGGGAGCGGGGGTCCCAGGAGAGCCCTTCGTCTCTTACTCTCCGCGTGGCCTTGAATGGGGCTCCTGATTTCTGAGCTCCAGGCTTCTCCTCTGGGAGTTGTTGGCAGCAGGTGATTTATCTTCAAGGTCACTGTCCGACCTTGTGGGGCAGCATGTGAAGGACCACTGAGACCGTGAGGCCCCTGGAGCTGGGCCTCCCCCCACCAGGTTCACTCTCCTTGGAGCCAGCACACGTAAAGGACCCCCAAGGAAGCCACACGTGGGTCAGTGGTCACCAGCGAGACGACATAGGTTTTGAACCCAGATGTTGCCACAGGGTGTCCGAGTCCAGGCCCTCCTCACGTGTGGACACCAGCAGCCCGGAGCACCCCCATGGAGACCGTTCAGTGCTTTTCCAGGTGAGAAGATTGAAGGGCAGGTGCGTGTCCAGTGTTGTGGACCAAGGGGCCCTCAACAAGCCCCTTCCTCAGGGAAGATGGGCACTCGAAGCTTCCAGAAGGGGGAGAGGTGAGCGACGGTGAAAACTCTGGTTGGAGTGGAGTGGAGGGAAGCAGAGTGGAGGGGAGGATGGTGCCCAACTGCTGGCTCTGAGCTTCCAGGAGCCGCTGGGTGGAGGAGGCGAGGCGAGGACCCCGGCCCTGCCCCCGTCATCGTCTGGGTCAGTTGGTCACCGAGTCTGTACTTCCTATTCTCAGGAACCAGAAATTCCTGGTCATCTGTCCACCCACCGCCCCCACGCTGGTCCAAGAGCCTGTCCCCTCTCCCCAGACCACCGCCCCACTGCCCACCCCAGCACTGTGCCCCTGTGCCTTTAGGGTGGGGCACAGCCCCGTCACTGGTCAGGGCTTCCCGAGGCCACCCAGGGCCAGGTTGGCCCATCTGATGGACACGTCCAGTGCTGCCCGCACTCGTGTTGTGGGCCCGTCCCTTGGCTTGTGATGACCGGGATACTGTCTGTCTGCCTATAAGGTCAGATACTGTGAAGGACGGAGACCACGCTGCCTTCTTCACCTCTCCCTCCACGTGACCGAGCATCTTGCTGGCACATGGCAGGGGCACAGAGTGAGCTTGTGGGGAACGTGTATGGGGCCCTTTTCTGATTGTTCGAGATGGAGGTGGGAGAGGTGGGTGACAGAGAGAGGTAGAGAGAGA